>NW_019416327.1:1473238-2073238 GCF_000390285.2 Anoplophora glabripennis | reverse complement strand
TATATTACACCATTTTAAAAAATGTTGATCTAAAATGATGATTTGCGTTTCTAAATTCGCGTGGAATTTTCCTTTGAAAAATCGAAAAATTTCTTTTCTCGTGCACGTAATTTTACTGGTGCCTGATCCTGCCGAAAATGATAAATTATGGATTGAAAGATCATCGATAAGTAAGTTCATGTATAATTTTTTTTAAACAAATTTTTAGTGACATCATTTTATTTTCGTATTCTTCTCAGCAAACCCTTTCATTTGATACCCATATCATGGGGGTGCATAAAAAATCATTGATCCGCCATATTTGGGAGTCCGCCATATTGGATTTAGAATGATGCCACTTAGCTAACCATGCAGTGCCATCCAAACTAAACTAATACAAAATTTCAGCTCAATCGGTTGGGGATAACTGTTTTAAAATTTAGTTGCAAGATTTAAGCCATACTAACATGGCAAGTTAAAGAAAAGCTTGTAAAAATATGATAAATGACACACGAGAAAGGTGCATGTTCATAAAAAAAACAATTTGAATAAGAAACGCTCGTTTGAAACGTGAAGAGACAGTAAAACGCTAGCTATTGTATAATAACTAAGGTTTCTGACAATAATAAAACGGTCGTAAACGGAGACACAAAAAAGGACTCAGAACCCGAATTCGGAAAAATTCGGAGGTTTTCTCTTTTGATATATGAACTTGACACTCCTGTACGCACTTTCCAACATTTAATAGTGCAGAATCTCTTGGGATAGCAACTATTTCTATAATTTACGACTGATGTGATTTGAAATTGATAGAAATTGCAAGACATTTTTGTTAAAACAACGTTAGAAAATTTATTTTTGAAGCGAAATGTTAGAAATGTGTATATTAGTCAGCCGCATGAAAGTCTTTAGGCGTAATCGCTTAATAAAGTGTTCAATCCCCGAAACGACGGTGACAGAATTTTTGGTGGTAAAACGTTGTTTTTCATTGTACTAACAGTGTCCTGTCAAATTTTGGTTGATGCACATGTCTTAATTACGAAGTTTCATGAGGTATATTTGTCAGTGACGAAAGCCATAGGTGTAATTGACCAATAAACCCATTGTTATCGAGTTTTCAACCCCTGAAACGGCGGTAATTGGTTTTGGTAGTAAAGTGTTATTTAAATAATTTCTAAATCAGCTTGCAGATAAATATTAATCTCACCAATAGGTTTTAGTAATGAATATCTAAAAGAATTATGCCGAATTATCTCGTTGGGTTCTGTCACTTCTACCAATACAATTTTATTCCAAACTGATATTGACGACGATTTATCTTAAAGTCTCAAACACAAACATTCGAAATAAATTACGTCCAACAATTAATGATAATCCAAGGTCTCTGTTTGTTCTATTACTTTACTACACACTAGATCTCACTAGGTAACAACCACACCTGCCTCTTCAAAATACTAATTAATAAATTGCGTCACCAATCAAATCAAACAAATTACAAACCTGATTTTTTCAGAACATAGATTTTCCCTTTGTGCTCTTAATGACTGTCCGGTAGATACTCGCCGATAAAACGCTGAAAGCTCATTTAATTTGCCCATGAACCAAGACAGTGCTTAATCACGTAATTTATAGGCGCGCATATTTTTCCAAACCGAGGAATTAATATCATCGACATATAAATCATGTCTTCGACCGATTTCATCGGTAACGGAATACGGCAATAAAGCGCAAAATATTTGTTGTTGATAATTCGTTGCCACTATAAATCTTCCAGAGGAAATTAACTGCAAATAGTGTTTTCAGCCGATAAGGATTTTTAATTATCGAGGCAGGTACTTTAAAAGTGTTTGGGTAAGTGGGGTAATTGCCTTTAAAGTGTAGGGGGACGTACCGTGAGAGACATGATGTATCATACATACAGGGTGTGTGGTATTGTATTAATCATCACATAATCACATAATGAAATATATCAATTGAATATCAGTAGCACGTTGTCTATTAGGCAAAATGTTATTTTTCCTGGAACTGAAAATGTTATAAACCACAAATTTTAATTGAAAAAATCTCAAAATGTCAAGCTGCCCAAGATCTGGATAATAACATTCAATAAGACGTATTTGGATCAGCTAAAAACGCTGACAATCTCAGATCTGTTTGATAGGAAATCTAAAAAAAATCAATCCTTGAGTTATAAAAAAATACATTTCTCCTTACCGTCACACTTAACTAAAAATCGATTAGGTATAGAAATGAAAATGTATTATTTTCGTGATTATAGATTTGAATCAATAACTCTATAATTTAAAATATAATATCAGTGAATTCTGTTAAATATTTAATAGACGTTGGCGAACGATGAAGACCTTCACACGATTGCTGAAATTGATGAAACGGTAATTCTTAAATAAGATTTGTTTACATTATAACATATTTGCATTGACTTAAAGAAATAAAGGAATATCAATATTTCTTTAGATTTTCCTTTAATTAATTAATTTGCATTCTACTATTTCCGGTTAACATTTTATAAATATGTCTAGAATCTAAATGTCTACATAAAATATAATATATCAAAGGAAATCGAATTTATGTTAATTCGTTACTAACAAAAAACTATCTCGCTTATCTCGTAAAAATATCACCTGTGTTCAATTAAATCTAGTACCCACTGCTTCAAATGAATATGCACCCCTTTCAGTTTTTTAATTGTAGCTCGAAAATGAAGCAAAGTCTCGTTATAGTTGATAGGAAAAATTATTTAGAGAATTGAATTTCCCATCGAAATAGCTTATTTAAATTTTAAAAAAGTAAAAAAATGAAATTTTTTAATTTTTTTTGCTTTTTCGACTCTGATTTTTTTTCAGATTTTCGTCGTTTTTAACATAAATTAGAGTAAAAAAAGTAAAATAAAATAAAAAATATTAGTTTTTGCTTTTTTTAATATTGTTTATTAACGATATTTTGCATAAAATGTAATTTAAATTTTTTAAATAAGCCACTTCGATGAGAAATTCAATTCTCTACAAAATTTTTCCTATGAACTATACGGAAATTTTGCTTCGTTTTCGTGCTATATTTAATAAACTGCATTTTCCCCCCTATCTTCAATTTCAACCCTCTAATTTAATAACACCCCGTGGTTTTTTCATTTTTTATGACCCTTCGAACAAGTCATATGATTGAATCCTTGAACGAATCCTTCCTTTTCTGCAAAAAATGAGAATTAAAACGTATAAAGGTAAACGCGACGAAAATCGAAAAATTGACTAAATTTGAGCTGCCATATATATATATATATATCAGTTAATTCTCATCCAAAAATACTGTACAACCTCTTTTTTGAAGGTAATTTTATCTACTTTTTTTATGAAGCCTATGCCTATGTTTACTTAAAAAAAAACTAGAGGCAAAAAAGTATAAAAAAATTTAAATATCCAATTTTTTGCTTTTTTTCAAATTGTTTATTAACAATTTATTTCATGAAATTTTCCTTTTAAATTTTTTAAATAAACCCTTTCGGGAAATTCAATTCTCTAAATAATTTTTCCTGTGAACTACAGCGAAATTTTGCTTCGTTTTCGAGCTACAATTAAAGGGGTGCATTTTCACCCCTATCTCCAATTTTCACCCTCTAATTTAATAGCACTTCGCGGTTTTTTCGTCTAAAATGACCATATGAACGATTAATGTAATAAAATATCTTGAACGTCATAGTTCCTTTTAAAATCCTATAATCAATAGCCTTATGCCATTTCACCATGTCTCTGTATTGTTAATGTTATCAACATTTTAAAAAATCATGCTACAGTGTCTTTCTAAGTTTTAGTGTACATTGTCACCAAAAATACCCACATTTTGTATCACTAATCACAATAAGTTTGCTACCGTTGCTGTATCAAACACTTTTATGCATGACATAATTCGAATATTTGAACGATATTTTCAGTCTCCAATATTTCATATAAATGCGTCAATATGATATCAACAGTATACAGGGTCATTCACAACTTATCCAAAAAAAATTGGGAATAGATGCGGCATGAGAAATAGTCAATATTGTAAAAAAAAATTGTAAAATCCTTACAGTTTCTGAGAAAAAAATTATTGAAGTTATAGCACATTAAACCACTACATAGCTGGACAACTATAGTCTCTAACATCATTCGCCACGTGGCCTCATCGACTCCGCGTACTGAATTCGGATTTTGCAATCGTCGTTGCGATATTTACCTGTTATCTGTGAGTTTTTATAATACGTTTTTAGTAGTTGGTGTCAAAAATGGGTAGTTAGTGTCAAAAATGGTTTGCGTGTACTCGGAGTTGATGAATATCGTTTTAATTTATGGTGAAGCGTTTGTGTTATGGTGAAACAAGACATCATTTGTGTTAGTTCGTAGAAAGTGAGTAAGACGGACCCAAATGTGTTTACACGTGAGTGGATAAAATTTTGAACAATTGCTGTTGCAGCATCGGGTATGTCAAATGATTTTATTATTTAAAAACGCAAATTAATTTTATTAATAATTAATAAAGGCAAAAGCATTTGAATTTGCCGATATAAAATAGGTGCGATAAAATTCTATTTACATATTTCTATCCTTGCGAAAGTTTTTGTCCGTTTTTATCACGGCGCCATACCGGTCGCATTGTGCGAGGTCAGGTTTTACAGTGGACCAGTTTCCAGTGCCGTGCAGAAGTGTATTTATAAATCAATTTCGAACTGACCTTTTTGATTTTTTTTACAAAATTGTATTTTTAAGGGTCCCCTGTACATCCAGAATTTTTTTTTTGGATAAGTTCTGAATCACCCTGTATATCAGTATATAAACAACTCTATTCTCCATCTTGCCACTTATTAAACACCGAATATTTCTTCGAATACTCTCGACGTGAGCTTTTTTGGCAATATGTTAATTTGATTTTACTTGTTTTTTTTTTAATAATTTGGTATTCATTTTGCTACTTATCATAAAACGAATCCTTTGGAAGCAACAATCGAACACAACATCACTGAGAATTTTTCCACCACAACTTTTTACTGGTTAAAATTGGGGAACGGTCGTTACGGATCAGCAAAAGTTTTTGTAGGTGCCTGCTTTCTGATCCCTATGCTTTCTTTGCTGTCTAAACGAGTTTGTATTATTATTGGATATTATTATATGCATGATATTCTGTTTTCGGAAATGAAGTTTAAAAGGATGGATTTGTATTTCAATCCGACAAACAGAAAATAAAATTGTATAAATTATTTTTGAAATAACCACGACAACAACATATTTGCCAAAAAATCGAAGGTTCCATACGAAAAGGTGTACAAACCGATTGATGACGAGAAAAAACGTGTAAAGAACATAGAAATGTGCGCATTATTAATTTTTTCAAAGTAATGACGCTTATGGAAAACAAGCGTATTAGTTATAAACAGAAGAAATCTAAGAGTCTCACAAGATAACAAATTGAAACCTTTGTAAATAATGGTCCCAATATCGAACACTTTATGTTGAATGATACGGAGAGAAAAAAATATCGGCAAAACCAAAACAAATACCACCAAATCGTTTATCATAAATTGTAAGTTGATATAATAACAAAATTCAAAGATGCCCCAAACAATATGTATAATTCCCAGTATTTCAAAGCTATCTTTGTATAAAATCTATAAAAATAATAGATAAATGTTTTTGTATCATACTATCGGTGTTAAAAAAAAAGCAATATTTTCCAGATCTATTCGACCTGACGTGCAAAACATCACTTTCCGATCGTGTGACGTAAATTACTGTTCTTATAATTTATCACCTTAAAAAAGTGGAGCTTGTACTGAATAGTCAGTCTTGTAGGTAATACATACGCAAAATTTTTTGACGGACATTATAACAGCCAAAGTTGACTTCCTGTACTTGTTACATAAATATTTGTTCGTTGCTCATACGAGTATACACACTTCTATTATATAAGTCTAATAAAAAGAAATTTATCAGGATCGTGCCATGCGAAAGCAAGTTCTTTTTTCTCATGACAATATTTTATTTAGACATCGACATTGTGCTCACTTAAGCGAAATAAATCCTTAAATTGCAGAGCCTGAATAATTCATAAATTTAAATCTTTTAATATCGACACCATAATAATTTTAATTCTTTATGTTCACGGGTACACAAACTGGTAATACACACAAAAATCCCATAAATAAGGTACACCGGAGGAAATAATAAATGCAACGGCATATAAATAAACAAGGGGGTCATAAGTGCTAATAATTCAGAATATGCCCTCTAATTAAACGCCTGCTGTGTGGCTTATTTCACCTAATAAAAATCAAAAAGAGAAGAAAAAATCATGTTAAAAACTTGCTGGCCGGTTGCCATCGAGTAAAGCGGTTATTATTTTAATATAAATATTTTTTATTGCAACCCGGACGCCTTGCTATTAGCGAAGAATTGATATTACAGAATATTATGCCAAATAATGTAAAGAGAAAGGATGGCATGGGGAAGAATATGAGAAAAAATTGATTAGAAAAATTAAAACAGTCGGATTTGAGAAAAAAAAATAATTAATATTTTAACCGTAAATTTACAGCACTTATAAAGAATACAGAGACGTTCATTTCAAGCTGCACTACCGTTATTTAGAAGCAAAAATTAATTTGAAATATATGAAAATATGCACATATTCGCTACTTTTTTATTTTTTACAAGAAAACAAATTGACGAATTTTAACCAATGTTCTCTTATTTTGTAAGTATTTTTAATACCCATAACTCTGTATTTTTTTATTTTTCGCCAGTAATAACGGTTCGATAATTACAAGCAAAAAACGATTTTTTCTATATTCTTTTATTATTTAAACAATGTTTGACCGCTAACAACAGACCGCAAATATTTTTGCTAGTATTCACACCCTTCCGAAGAACTTCCAATAATAAAATACTCTTAATGTTTATTTTTTGTTTGAAAGAATATTTTTTGAGTCAAATCCGACTGAACTATAATTACTGAAGTAGGTTTTTAGAAGCAAATTGCAATAATTTTTTGATATACAAATTATGCTAAGACAATTATTCACACAAATAGATAACAGCTTATTCTTACTGTTTAAAAATATGAAATTTACGTTTACATTGTAATTATTTTTACAATTTGTGATCATGTCACATTTTCAAACTTTGTACGAAAATTTGACAGGACTTTTAGTTGTCCCTATTTGTATAGGGTGTCTCAAACTCGATAGTATTGGCCTACTGTGAGGATACAAAAAATTTAAATAAAATTTACGACACGTTGTGTTAAATGGGATGAGGTAAGCTTCACTTTCAATCGAAACTACATTTATCTTTGGAATTTGACAGCAACGACTAATGACGTCATCAATTATATTTTTTCCAGAAACATACCCAATTTTTTTCCTGTTAAAAAGCTGTCCGTTTTGTAAAAAACTTTTATTAGAGAAATTTTTCTGTATTACTTCCCGTTTAAAAGTTAAAGTAATATCGTCCTAAAGACTCTCAAAAGAAATACCACCTAAAAATCACATTGGCTGTGGTAGGATCAAGTAGTCGTTGGAAAATAATTGAATGTTCGTTGTTTGAAGTGCATAAATATCACAAAATACTTGCCATTATTCAATACGAACGTCAAACTTATAACTTTTGTGCTTCCAAAATATTTTCTCATTCAGAAAAAGTTGATATGTTGCTAATTTACGACGAGTGACATAAAAATTCAAGAAGAGCTGTAGAGTTATATCGAGAAAGGTAGCCAAAGTGCCTTATTCCTGATCATAGAACATTTATAACATAGGAGGCGACCTTGCGACGAAATGAAGATGCATTTTTTGTACGGAAAAATCAAATAATTGACCGAAGGGTAAGAAACAATGTTAATACAGTTAGACTGTTACAGTATTTCGAACAAAATCCACGAAATTCTATACGGCAGGATACCCGGGACTTGAATTTGGATAAATCAACTGTTCAACGAATTTTAAAGACCAATGAGTACCATGACTACAAAATTCACAATTTGGAGTATTTGCCTGAGCGTCACATTGAAAACAGACTTTTATTGTATAGCTCAAATTGTAGTGAATGTAGAAACTGTTGATCAGAACCTTTTTCGGCACGTTCTTTGGACAGATGAAAGTCGGTTTGTTAATAATGGTTTGCCAAACAGGCGCAACGAAAACTACTGGTCTATTGAAAATCCCCACATTGTAAATCCAGTTCAAATTCAAGGCCATTTTGTAGTAAATGTATGGTGTGGCATCATCGCTGGGCATTTAATTGGGACTTACTTTTATGAACGTACATTGAACAGCGTGAGTTACCTAAATTTCCTTCAAGAAGGATGAACCTTTGCAGCTAACGAGAAAAGTATGATTTCAGCACGACGCGCGACGGGGCTCCACCCCACAAGGGGTCATCCATAAATTACGTAAGGGTTCAATGGGGAGGGGGGGNCTGATCCCTCTGCTTTCTTTGCTGTCGAAATGAGTTTGTATTATTATTGGATGAGTCACATAGTGCATGATATTCTGTTTTCGGAAATGAAGTTTAAAAGGGTGGATTTGGATTTCAATCCGACAAACAGAAAATAAAATTGTATAAATTATTTTTGAAATAACCACGACAACAACATATTTGCCAAAAAATCGAAGGTTCCATACGAAAAGGTGTACAAACCGATTGATGACGAGAAAAAACGTGTAAAGAACATAGAAATGTGCGCATTATTAATTTTTTCAAAGTAATGACGCTTATGGAAAACAAGCGTATTAGTTATAAACAGAAGAAATCTAAGAGTCTCACAAGATAACAAATTGAAACCTTTGTAAATAATGGTCCCAATATCGAACACTTTATGTTGAATGATACGGAGAGAAAAAAATATCGGCAAAACCAAAACAAATACCACCAAATCGTTTATCATAAATTGTAAGTTGATATAATAACAAAATTCAAAGATGCCCCAAACAATATGTATAATTCCCAGTATTTCAAAGCTATCTTTGTATAAAATCTATAAAAATAATAGATAAATGTTTTTGTATCATACTATCGGTGTTAAAAAAAAAGCAATATTTTCCAGATCTATTCGACCTGACGTGCAAAACATCACTTTCCGATCGTGTGACGTAAATTACTGTTCTTATAATTTATCACCTTAAAAAAGTGGAGCTTGTACTGAATAGTCAGTCTTGTAGGTAATACATACGCAAAATTTTTTGACGGACATTATAACAGCCAAAGTTGACTTCCTGTACTTGTTACATAAATATTTGTTCGTTGCTCATACGAGTATACACACTTCTATTATATAAGTCTAATAAAAAGAAATTTATCAGGATCGTGCCATGCGAAAGCAAGTTCTTTTTTCTCATGACAATATTTTATTTAGACATCGACATTGTGCTCACTTAAGCGAAATAAATCCTTAAATTGCAGAGCCTGAATAATTCATAAATTTAAATCTTTTAATATCGACACCATAATAATTTTAATTCTTTATGTTCACGGGTACACAAACTGGTAATACACACAAAAATCCCATAAATAAGGTACACCGGAGGAAATAATAAATGCAACGGCATATAAATAAACAAGGGGGTCATAAGTGCTAATAATTCAGAATATGCCCTCTAATTAAACGCCTGCTGTGTGGCTTATTTCACCTAATAAAAATCAAAAAGAGAAGAAAAAATCATGTTAAAAACTTGCTGGCCGGTTGCCATCGAGTAAAGCGGTTATTATTTTAATATAAATATTTTTTATTGCAAACTGGGCGCCTTGCTATTAGCGAAGAATTGATATTACAGAATATTATGCCAAATAATGTAAAGAGAAAGGATGGCATGGGGAAGAATATGAGAAAGAATTGATTAGAAAAATTAAAACAGTATCGGTTTTTATTTTAATTTAATTGCCTCTTATGATCGGATTTGAGAAAAGAACCTCAGATTCCCAAAATTTGTGTATTATCTCAATTTTTCTTTAAAAAAAATGTATTATTATTTTAAGCTGAAATTTACAGCACTTATAAAGAATACAGAGATCTTCAATTCAAGCTGCACTACCGTTATTTAGAAACAAAACTAATTATATTCATTTAAAAAAAGGCACATATTTGCTGCTTTTTTATTTTTTACAAGAAAACAAATTGACGAATTTTAGGCAATCTTGTTGTTTTGTAAGTATGTTTAATACCCATAACCCTGTATTTTTTATTTTTCACCATTAACAACGGTTTGATAGTTACAAGCAAAAAAACGATTTTTCGTATATTCTTTTATTATTTAAACAATGTTTGACCACTAACAACTGACCGCCAATATTTTTGCTAGTATTCTGACACCATTCCGAAGAACTTCCAATAATAAAATAACCTCTTAATGTTTTTTTTTTTGAAAGAATATTTTTTGAGTCAAATCCGACTGAACTAATTACTGAAGTAGATTTTTAGAAGCAAATTGCAATAATTTTTTGATATACAAATTATGATAAGACAATCATAGACTCAAATAGATAACAGCTTATTCTTATTGTTTAAAAATATGAAATTTACATTTACATTGTAATTATTTTTACAATTTGTAGATCATGTCACATTTTCAAACTTTGTACGAAAATTTGACACGACTTTTACTTGTCCCTATTTACACAGGGTGTCTCAAACTCGATAGTATGGGCCTACTGAAAGGATACAAAAAAATTAAATAAAATTTGGGACACGTGGTGTTATATGGGATGAGGTAAGCTCCATTTTCAATCGAAAGTATTATCTTTGGGATTTGACAGAAACGACTAATGACGTCATCAATTTTTTCCAGAAACATACTTAATTTTTTCCTGTTAAAAAGCCCTTTTTTCTAATAAACTTTTATTAGAGAAATTATTCTTAAACCTCTAAGTAAAGATTTGCGAGTTTCTATTATAAAAGCCCATGAGAAAGGTATTTCGGCCCGCCGAATATCAGTTTCTCATTCAATTCCGCGTTCTGCAGTGCAGGATGTTATTAATTTATACAGAAGAACCGGCGGAGTCGACCAAAAAGTCAAAACCGGCCGACCATCTACAATTACAGAAGCAAATAAAAGAGCTTTACGCAGAATAATAGTAAAAACAAATCGGCGGTCCAATACTAAAGAAATAACTGCACTATGGAGAGACAGTATAGCAAAGCCTATTTCAATGTCCACAACGAAAAGAACTATTCGAAAAATAGGATTCAAGTTTTACAAGGTAACTTTTAATATTTTTTTCTTGTTTAAATTCTTAGCAATTTTTTATTTTCTTCCAATAGGCAAAAGAAAAACCTCTATTAACAAAACTGCAGTGGAGGAATAGGTTAAAATGGGCACGAGAACATAAAAATTGGACGAATCAACAATGGCACAGCGTAATTTGGAGCGATGAGTCAAAATTTGACGTTTGTGTATGTGACGAAAACGGGTTTTGCGTACATCTTCAGAGGCCTATCATAACGATTTTTTAGTCAAAAAAGTAAAGTTTCCACCATCTGTTATGGGCTGGAGTTGCATGTCTGGTAGAGGTGTTGGTAAACTGCATTTTGTTGATGGAATTGTTAACGCGCAGAAGTACAGAGATATTCTGGAAGAGTCTGTTACCATCTGTTGAGATATGTCAAACGGCGAAAGGGCATTTCATATTCCAACAAGACGGTGCACCGTGTCATACGACAAAAACTATTAAGACGTGGTTGCAGAATCATCAAATACCAGTATTAAAATGGACGTCTTCCAGCCCAGATTTATCTCCTATTGAGACCTTATGGACCAATATGAAAAAACAGCTTCGGAAACATCCAGCACGTTCAGTGCCTGAATTAAAAGCCACACTACTGAATATTTGGGATAATATTCTACCAGAGGAATGTGCTTTGTAAGTAAATACAATGTCTAGCAGAATTAAAGCAGTTATTAAGAACAAAGGCGATGTAACTCAATATTAAAGAGTGGCCGAACTTTTATGACCCCTGAGACGGATAAAGTTTTCTATTGTGTAACCATTAGTCGATATATGTATTGAAAAAAATATTCATTTTTGTAACTAAAAGTTTATATTTTACTCTAGTTAAAAGGATTTTCAGAAATATTTCGTTATTTCTGCATAATTCATAGATTATTATTTAGTTGAAAACGTTGGCCGGCCGAACTATTATGAGCCTGGGCTCGTAATATGTATGTAGTATGAAAGCATTTGCCTCATATTTTTAAGTTTAGGTATTGTTATCATCACCTTTTGTTTTAACTGTATTAAAGAATTATGGGGTTTAATCCTTTTATTTAAGTATTCTTAATGACATTTGACTTTAAAAAAACGAACATTCAATTATTTTCCAACGACTACTTGATCCTTCCATCGCTGATGTGGTATTTCTTTTGAGACTCTTTAGGACGATATTCCCAATAACTTTTAAACGGAAAGTAACACAGAAAAAATTCTCTAATAAAAGTTTATTAGAAAAAAGAGATCTTTTTAATAGGAAAAAAATTGGGTATGCTTCTGGAAAAAATATGATTGATGGCCCCATTAGTCGTTTCTGTCAAATCCCGAAGATAATACTTTCGATTGAAAATGAAGCTTACCTCATTCCATTTAACACCACGTGTCCCAAATTTTATTTAAATTTTTGTATCCTCACAGTAGGCCCATACTATCGAGTTTGAGACACCCTGTACTACAATTGCATGAATTTTATGACAATGTTTGTTCGGTGTATACATATACAATCTGGATATTTTTGGTAGCCCCGATATTGAATTACAATGGAAGCAGTACCGCAAATCAATGATTTATAACTAAAATTAATTGAACTGCAAGACTGGTTTGCCTACTTCTGAGGAGTATTTTGATATATTTCATCGCAAGGCAAAATCTTTATAATTACGGACAAGTTTTGCATAATTCTTCTGGTAGTCTTCGGATTTTAAGGACAAGGTGGTTCGAGAAAGTGCAGGATCATTATAAGATTTCGCAAAATTATTCAAATTGGGTCACTCGTTGATATCTCTTGACTGTGTGGCTCTTCAGAAATCGACGCTACTACATCTGGTACATAAAACAAAAATCAAAGTAAATTTTTGACAAGAAACATATATATGAGTGGTTACAAAACGAGATACTGTAACTGACCCACCTGTAAACTTTATACATATGAAGAATGTAAACAAATAAGTGCGATAAAATAAAAAAAAATTCTAAAAATATCAAAAATGCTTTTAAGTACTGGATAATTTCTTGACCTTTCTCTTCGGTTGCAAGGTGTAGAAGTAACTATCCTTAGAAGTAATTTCTTGCACAATATTTTTCTATCGCCATTATGGTCATTTAAGTTTGATTTATTTGAAACAAATTTGGTCTCTGGATGCGTAATCAACTCGCTGTTGCCAAATCATATAGAAAAACTTTAGAATTGTTATTTAGATACCTTTGAAATGAATAGACCTATACTCCGCGGTAGAAATGATAGAGAGTGAGTCATCGCTAGCTTCTGGACTAGTAAGGGGGATGAAGCGTGCCGGGAACGAAAAATCCATTGGCGTGTCTACGTAAAAGGCAACAAAATATAGAAAATATTGTTTGTAATAGTGTTTTTATATTATGTCTGAGTCACTCTCTATAATTTCGACCGCGGAGTATAGAATCTAATTCCACATAAGGCTTCTTTGCTTGTTTTGTGGTATTTGAAATATATTCAACATAGGGAAGTTATGTCACGAATACCCTGTATATTAGTATAAAAAATCAAAAGGATCCATAAGATATATCCATATGAAATCGTATTTAAAATTGGACAGTCCATACTTAATTAATATACAGGATGTTTGGTAAGTCGATGCATTCGTTATAGGAGCTCATAGTGCAAGTGATTTGTGATATATTTACTTAATATACCATATTCCGAAAACGCTTAGTTTCGGATCTACAGGGTTATAAAGTTTTAATACAAAAATGCAAATTTATAAATATTTCGGTAACCGCTCAGAATATTTTAATGAAATTTTACAAGCTTTGACAATTAACAACAATGGTCTTTGGATACTTTTAAAGAAAAAAATGATACGCCACTGATTTTTCTTAAAATAAAAATTATTTTTGAATTCCTTGTTCAATTTACAAGAGAAAAGGTATCTCAACTGTTTTTCTTATGACGCACCGTTTTCGAGTAAAAGAAATTAAAATAGATTTATTGCATGGCGTAATCCGGTTTCAATAATTTGAAAAATAGCAGAAATTATGCACTCAGCTTTTTTTTGTACCAATTTTATTACAAAAAATTATTATTCCTCGCAGTTAACATCAGTCTAAAAAATTTTTATCAGTTTTTAAATTCACTATTTACTATCTAAACAGAAATTAGCAAGTTGGCTGTGCACTCGTTTTTGTTATTGTTTGACAAAATTAATAATAGCTGTCACTTTGAGTATTTGAGCCTATACGAAATATCCAAAAANNGGAGGGGGAGGGGGATTATGAAAAATCTTACGGTTTCTTTACATGGGGGGAGGGGGGAGTTGAAAATGTGAAAAAATACCCTTACGTAATTTATGGATTAACCCCCAAGGTCAGGATCGTGCAGCAATATTTAGATAACACTTTCCCATAAAAATGGATTGGGCTTATGGCCCCGATTTTTTTATGGAGGTTTTTAAAAAATAAGGTTTACAAAACAATTCGATTTCGATTTTTTGTGGAGGTTTTTAAAAAATAAGGCTTACAAAACACCTTCGCGAGATATTAATCATTTGAAAGAAAAAATCACAAACGCTTGTAATGGGTTAAACAGCGAAATGTTAATAAACGCAGCCCACAAAGAAGTCAGTCAAAGATTGGATATGTATCATGAAATGAGAGGAGGTCATATAGAGAATAGATTGTACTCGTAATATGTATGTAGTATGAAAGCATTTGCCTCATTTTTTAAGTTTAGGTGTTGTTATCATCACCTTTTGTTTTAACTGTATTAAAGAATTATGGGGTTTAATCCTTTTATTTAAGTATTCTTAATGACATTTGACTTTAAAAAAACGAACATTCAATTATTTTCCAACGACTACTTGATCCTTCCATCGCTGATGTGGTATTTCTTTTGAGACTCTTTAGGACGATATTCCCAATAACTTTTAAACGGAAAGTAACACAGAAAAAATTCTCTAATAAAAGTTTATTAGAAAAAAAAGATCTTTTTAATAGGAAAAAAATTGGGTATGCTTCTGGAAAAAATATGATTGATGGCCCCATTAGTCGTTTCTGTCAAATCCCGAAGATAATACTTTCGATTGAAAATGAAGCTTACCTCATTCCATTTAACACCACGTGTCCCAAATTTTATTTAAATTTGTGTATCCTCACAGTAGGCCCATACTATCGAGTTTGAGACACCCTGTACTACAATTGCATGAATTTTATGACAATGTTTGTTCGGTGTATACATATACAATCTGGATATTTTTGGTAGCCCCGATATTGAATTACAATGGAAGCAGTACCGCAAATCAATGATTTATAACTAAAATTAATTGAACTGCAAGACTGGTTTGCCTACTTCTGAGGAGTATTTTGATATATTTCATCGCAAGGCAAAATCTTTATAATTACGGACAAGTTTTGCATAATTCTTCTGGTAGTCTTCGGATTTTAAGGACAAGGTGGTTCGAGAAAGTGCAGGATCATTATAAGATTTCGCAAAATTATTCAAATTGGGTCACTCGTTGATATCTCTTGACTGTGTGGCTCTTCAGAAATCGACGCTACTACATCTGGTACATAAAACAAAAATCAAAGTAAATTTTTGACAAGAAACATATAAATGAGTGGTTACAAAACGAGATACTGTAACTGACCCACTGAATTTTATACATATGAAGAATGTAAACAAATAAGTGCGATAAAATAAAAAAAATTCTAAAAATATCAAAAATGCTTTTAAGTACTGGATAATTTCTTGACNAAGCATTTCCCTATTCCCTACCAAGTGCAAAAGACAGAGATAGAATATAGATCGACGTTCAGTGTAACTCAGTCTATAGACGATTATAGATTCTATCGATGTGCGTAGCGAGCGGCACAAAGATAAATAATATTGAACCGTATAAAAATCATTTTATATTTTATACGCATTATGGTAATAGTGTTTTTATATTATGTCTGAGTCACTCTCTATAATTTCGACCGCGGAGTATAGAATCTAATTCCACATAAGGCTTCTTTGCTTGTTTTGTGGTATTTGAAATATATTCAACATAGGGAAGTTATGTCACGAATACCCTGTATATTAGTATAAAAAATCAAAACGATCCATAAGATATATCCATATGAAATCGTATTTAAAATTGGACAGTCCATACTTAATTAATATACAGGGTGTTTGGTAAGTCGATGCATTCGTTATAGGAGCTCATAGTGCAAGTGATTTGTGATATATTTACTTAATATACCATATTCCGAAAACGCTTAGTTTCGGATCTACAGGGTTATAAAGTTTTAATACAAAAATGCAAATTTATAAATATTTCGGTAACCGCTCAGAATATTTTAATGAAATTTTACAAGCTTTGACAATTAACAACAATGGTCTTTGGATACTTTTAAAGAAAAAAATGATACGCCACTGATTTTTCTTAAAATAAAAATTATTTTTGAATTCCTTGTTCAATTTACAAGAGAAAAGGTATCTCAACTGTTTTTCTTATGACGCACCGTTTTCGAGTAAAAGAAATTAAAATAGATTTATTGCATGGCGTAATCCGGTTTCAATAATTTGAAAAATAGCAGAAATTATGCACTCAGCTTTTTTTTGTACCAATTTTATTACAAAAAATTATTATTCCTCGCAGTTAACATCAGTCTAAAAAATTTTTATCAGTTTTTATATTCACTATTTACTATCTAAACAGAAATTAGCAAGTTGGCTGTGCACTCGTTTTTGTTATTGTTTGGCAAAATTAATTGAGTGTTTGTGTGTGAAGCAGTTAATTGCCTAATTTCTGCTATTTTTCAAATTATTGGAACCGAATTACGCCATGCAATAAATCGATTTTATTTTTTTTACCCGAAAACGGTGCGTCATAAGAAAATCAGTAAATATACATTTTCTCTTCCAAATTGAACAAGGAATTCAAAAATAATTTTCATTTTAAGAAAAATTAGTGGTGTATCATTTTTTTCGTTAACAATATTTAGAGACGTGCCTGTGCGCACGCCACTGGTGAAACTGAAAACAATATTTTTATCGTAAAACATGTATTGTTGTTAACTATCAAAACCTGTAAAATTTCATCAAAATATTTTGAGCGGTTTCCGCAATGTTTATAAATCTGCATTTTTTATTAAATTTTAACACCCTGTAGATCGGAAACTAAGCGTTTTCGGAATATAGTATATTAAGGAAATATATCACAAATCACTTGTACTATAGCCTCCTGCAAGGAATGCATCGACTTACCAAACACTCTGTATATTTAGATAACTTAGAAAAAGGCATAAAAGTAATACTGCTATCCTTTAAATTCTAAGATCAACAGAACTGCCATTGGCATTGTAAATACGTCCTTAATTTCCTCCATAAATAACCCTTTATAACTTTATAAGTATGTAACTGTGCCTGTCCGTCCATTTTTGTCGTCCGTCAGCAATTCGTGGTATGCTTTTCAACCAACAATGCCCATACTGAAAAATTACCCGTGTATTTATTTTGGTACGGCAGAATGCGGCGTTGCAAAAACCTCTCTGGATTAAATGAAATTACCCCAATAATTCAACATTAAATCAGTTTAAGTCGAATCTAAAAAAGTCTAAAACAGTTGGTTTCGCAGAACGGCGTCGCCAACAATAAAGCGGCATTCTTACATCCCGTTTAATATAGCGGCTATCAGCATTTCCTTTTTCATGAGATATTAAAAACGAAATTAAACAATTATGTCGTTAAATGGCTTAACTCGGGTCTGCGATGGTGGATGTTGATAGTGGCATTCCAAAATGTAATTGCAATGGATATAATAATTGTTTACATATTTTTTACATATAATTGTTTACATTTACATTTTATATGTTTACATTTTTTTATCATTATTTGAATATATTTAGATTTTTTCTTACCGGATATATCACAGGATTAATTTGTTTACACAGTATAGAAATGCAGTTTTTTTACACATTTGAATACAAAAGGATAACTATAACGATCACATGGATGAGATATACAAAGTGTAAGAAGTTTGACTTGATATTACAGAAGCATAAGATTAACAGTTCTCAAAGTACAGCGAGTGTTAATATTAGGGAGTTTCATCACAACGTGACAACAGGGCTTAACCTAATGTTACACAGCTGATGCGCATCAGTTTGCACGCGGTAGACTTGACCTACGGATTAACAAAAATGTAAACAACTATTACTGTGAAACATTTAGTAAATTTCACAACAATTGTTTTCCAGTTTTTAAATAAATAAAACTAAAAATAACTTTTAATCAAATTATGAATTTGAAAAATTTTATTTAAAGTACCCAAAGATTCACGTTGTCCAAATAATAATCATACGTATTAAAAATAATTCAGATACTTACCAAAAATCAAAATTCAGTAATTTTAAATGCACACGTACAAATCAAAGTACAGCATATGCTGAAAATGTCCACCACCATTTTCAATGCACGCACGATACCTTCGAATCCAATTTTCGCACACTCGCAGGAAAATACCCGGATTTATCCTTATTTGATGGGCAGCGACAAAAGTTCTTTCTCGCGAGTCTTCTTTTACTTTTTTTTTTGGTAGAAATAAGCAAAGAAAATTGCTGTACAAAAAAACTAGATGAGATTCCCTTCAAAATGCGTTTTCATAAGTTTTTGGACTAATATTGACTGAGTTATAACAGTTCAAACTTAAATATTTTTTTAGATTTTCGTCGTTTTTAACATCTGTCGTGTGAGTCCACATAAACTACCCGTTCATACAGTTCTACTCAGGTTCTTTCCCTCTTACAGAAAATACGACACGTAGGTTTCCACTACTTTTTCGTTTATTACACATAAGTACACGACCATTTCAAAACTGTACGTGGTTAGCTAAATATTTATATTTTTTGTCAGTATTTTTAAAAATAAACAGGAAAAACAAAATTGACATGTTATTTTACAAAAACGAAGTAACCTTGGAACCAGTTATGTATAAATGCTGTAACAAATGTCTCCGACATCAATAATGATTAAAATTCCTATTATTTTTGCAACAAATTGGTTCTTAATAAAAAATTATTTCAAGTTTTATTTGTTAATAATAAATAAAGATTTTCGTAGTCAAAAAAGTAAAAAAAAAATGACAAATCTTATTTTTGCTTTTTTTAAAATTATTTACTAACGATTTTTTGCATAAAATTATTCTTTTAAATTTTTTAAAAAACCCATTTAGATTTCAATTCTCTACAAAATTTTTCCTATGAACTATACCGAAATTTTGCTTCGTTTTCGTGCTATGTTTAAAAAACTGCAAAAGTGCATTTTTACCCCTATCTTCAATTTCATCCCTCTAATTTAATAGCACCCCGCGATTTTTTCATTTTTAATGACCCTTCGAATAAGTTATGTGATGAAAATCCTTAAACGTCTTATTTCCTTCCTTTTTTGCAAATAATTAAAATTAAAACGTATAAGGGTAAACAAAAAATTGGCTAATTGTAAGGTTTCATATTTCAGTCAATTTTCATTCAAAAATATTTTACAACCTCTTATTTTGAAGGAAATTTTATCTACTTTTTTTATGAAGTAATGCCTATACCTATCTTTACTCAAAAAAAAACTAGAGGCAAAAGAGTAAAAAAAAAGTAAAAAATCGAATTTATTATTTTTTTCCAAATTGTTTATTAACGATTTTTTTCGTGAAATTTTCCTTTTAAATGTTTTAAATGAGCCATTTCGATGGGAAACTTAATTCTCTAAATAATTTTTTCTATGCGAAATTTTGCTTCGTTTTCAAGCTACAATTAAAAAACTGAAAGGGGTGCATTTTCACCCCTATCTCCAATTTCCGCCCTCTAATTTAATAACACTCCGCGGTTTTTCATCTAAAATGACCCTTGAACGATTCGTGCAGTAAAATTGCTTAAACGTCTTAGTTCCTTTTATCCCTCTTTTTTTGATATAATCAATAGCCTAAGAAAGAAGTTCAAAAAAGTGATAAACATTGTATTTTATGATATTCTATGCACGATGTCAGTATTCCTTAATTAATCAAACTTTTGTACATCAAGCTGGAGATTTTGATAATTTTTTCCCGGAATTTGTTGAGTTTAGGACCCATGTCATAGAAGGATTTTTTATTTATTTTAATGTATTCTATCGTCTGTTCAAATTAAGGCAGTCAAACTTCTAATACCCTGTATAATAAGTAACAAGTCTGAAATAGAAAACGAAAACAGTATTTTATGGCTATCAACATCTCACCTGTATTCAAAAAGCTTTTACAACTTTTACAAAGATGTTCCGATTTAAAATGGGTCACACAGATTAGCAAAAGAAAAAATATAAAAGTATTTAGAAAAGACATATTTTTCCAAGGTGACTACCACATCATCAGTTTAAACTATTTGGCATTTGGAAAAATACCGCTATCTTCTTCAGATGTGCTGATTCGTGATGTTCCGTGCATGGTGTGAAGACGCTGATCTCTGTCTATTTTCTTTCAGCTATAGTGAAGCTGATGTCCGCATGTATTCCATTAATGTTGTTCAGAAATTCACCTTTATTATCTGTAAGTTCAGATGATAAACTCCAGAGGAGTGTTCTCGAAAGCTTCGATGTAGACGTTTGCCATTACTGATGATAAATATAAACCCATAGTTCTTTGTTCAGTTCTTCATAAAATTAATCCCTAAAGGAGAAGAAGGCCCATCTGGTGCATACTTGTGCAAAGTCTACTAAATTCTCAATCTTGATGCCTTTTATCAAGTTCTTCCAAAGCTTCTTTAACTGGCAATTTTCTAAATAGTAACCTCGTCCGGATCTAATCCAATCTTGTTGATAAAACCTCCAGTGTTTTTAACATTTTATTCTATTTTTGACACTAAGTGAACTGAGTCGAAGGTCGAATTAGATAGACCAGTAATTTCAAATCAGGCACAGAAACCACATGGATCAAAAATAAATAACGACCAGAGAACTTGATCTCCAGTTTCTTCCGAAGAAGATAGCGATATGCCTCTTGAAATGTGAGAAAATGTCTTAACCATCGAAGTCTACAATACTACTGTACTACTAAACTACATGATACTGAAACTCTACAATATAAGCCTAACCTTTAAATTTTATATAAAGGTGTACGTTTCATTTGATTAATATCTCAATTTTAAATACACTTCTATTAACGTTTGCTATAATATTACCTTATCACACATAAATTTCCTCTTATTAGGTGTATTTCAACATTTTCACGTCTACAACAAGTCCACTCGCGTTGGTCTAATGGATTAGAAATTTATTATTGCCATTATTACAACCATTACATTTGCATATCCAGTAAAAATAAACAGAGAGGAAACTATTGCGCAAAATACACCTTTGGAAATAATCGGGGATCTTATTATATACCAATAATTCTTGCACTAGTTGCATAGATGATTTAGACGCCGATACACGCCAGCTTCCGTTTCAGCCCTAGAGGCACTATCAAAGTGTAGACAACTCACCCAGATTGCATTTATTATAGTTTCTATCGACATGTTTTCAGGGGGAATTAAAATATCCGGTGTCGGGTGCTACTTCATCATTTTCAGCAAGTAAAGCAGTATAAAACGGTAGTAAATCATATTTCTGATATGTGAACAAATAATAGCTATAAAATTGAGATAGTTTTCTGCTTATATTCATAAAAGTATTGCAATGTAAAAATAAAGTTAATACCTACTCAATGAAAAAGTTATAATCTATTAATCAACATAACGGAAACATTACAAGTAATTAGTAACTAAAATTTATATGCCACGGTGCTTGCTCTAATTAATTCATATTTATACACTGAAACAGTTTTTATTTAAATCATTTGCACTGAATATACAGTTACCAAAGCGTCCAAATATACCTGTGCGACTCGACGAACCGTACTGCCGCCGTCTTTGTCCCACGGCCGTTGTCCCTATATTTTATGTATCCAGCAGCGAAGGACCGGCTTTAATATCGAGTTACCAGTTTTATTTACAAGATTGTTCTGGAAATTAGTCATAAAACAAAATTGTCACAAAAATTGCTAATTAAGAGCCGCATATTTAAATTTTCGCTAATAAATTGTCCATATTAACATAATTAATATTAAAGCCTCGATTTTGGTCACTTTAAATAAAATAAATTGCTGGTTTCAATTTTTAAAATCCATGATTTTTTATTGTACATGATTGTCTGATTAATACAAAATTTAACATCCAGATGGAAAAGGTTTCTGTGATATTTTTTTACTGTTTTATTTGATTAGGTGTTTCTGTCAGACCTGAAAATTTAAAAAAAAATAAATAAATAATCCTTTGCACAAGAGGATCAATCAAGGACCTAGATAGAAGTATCATAAAAAAATGATATTGAAATTGAATATCCAGAATGATTTGTTGATAGATCTTAAGGACAAGAAAATATTATGCATGCAGTTAATATATTCGTTATTCGAGGTTTATCTGAAAATTGGTAATTAGTATAATAGTAAGACAGTTCCTCAAGTAGTAAATAGGCTACGAACATTATAATGGCTGTTTTCCACTAAACGGACAGTTGAGTTTATGTCCTGTTTGTGTTTTCTAGAATCTTAAAAACAAAAACAAAACTGAAACAAACCTAAAACTCTTGTTTCCATCAAACGGGCTACATTTTGTTCGAGTTTTGTTTTTGTGTTCGGTCTTTTTCCACTGGTTGTCGCGAGGAAGTTAGAACACATTCTTCCAATAACCAACCAACATGTTTACTTTTTTTGAAATTGTAATGGTGTGATACGGACCGTGGGGCCCACCAAGTTAAAATATTTTCAAGGTCATCGTATTTCCGGTTATACTGGAAGTCGATACTAACTTTCTTATTTTAAACGGAACCCCCTGCATATTATTGCATTTTTGGAAACATCAGCCATTTTTAAGTTGAAAATATATAGCACAACTCCATACTTAAGATTGACCGTTTCCGAGATATTTTGATTTTTAAACAAAAATTGACAGAAGCAGACTCAGCAAAATTTAGTTTTCTCGGTTTATTTTTTTGTGCAAATTGGACATTTTGTAGAGGAAGACCTACTTTATCGAATTTGACATGAAAATTTTCCACTTTTTATACAGGGTGGTCAAAAAAAGTCAAGTTCAGAATATGTGGAAAACTCGACATTTTTAAATGGAAACCCCTATTTTTTTTGCAATAATACACAGGGGGTTCCATTTAAAATAAGAAAGTTAGTGTCAACTTCCGGTATAACCAGAAATACGATGACCTTGAAAATATTTTAGCTTGGTAGACTCCACAGTCCGTATCACACCATCACAATTTCAAAAAAATCCTTCCAGCGGTTTCCCAGATATCCATCGATGGAGTTCGTGGTATATGTACGGTTAAAGTGTTTACTTGGTTAGTTTGTATCCTAGCCAAGTAAACACTTTAACCGTACACATATATATATTTTTAATAGCTATAATTCATTAATAATTAAAATATTGTTTTTGGGAAGAAGAAAACGCTAACATAGATATTGGGTTGGATCACTTAAATAGAAAACACAATACGACCGTTTTCACTAAACAGACTCGAGTTTCAAAACACGTTGAAACCTTTTGATGTGACTGCTTTCGAGCGGGACCCGAAAAACAAAACTCCAACTGTCGCAAAACACGCCCGTCTTCAAAAAGTTTGCGAAAAGTTACAGTTTTGTTTTATTCGACACAAGTTTGTGTTTTGTTTTTGTTTTGTCCGTTTAGTGGAAAACCACCTTAAGACTGCAATAATAAAACACAGTTTTTTGCAACTAAATAAAAACAAAATTAGAGTAATATATGTACAACAGAGTAAAAGTACAAGAGTTAATAATTAAATCTATATTTTTTAAAATAAATTCACTGAAAGTGGCAAATATTGATTAAGTAACACTGTCGTTGACATATCTAAAAAAAATCAGAGGGTTTTCTATCTCCTATTTCTGAACCTGATAATAGCTCATCTAAACGCTGCTCCTCAGTAGCAGTTAGCCTATTTATGATTTTCTCCTTTAAATTTATATATAAATTACTATTTGGAAGGTTCTCAATAATATCTATGATATTTGACACAACTTCTGAAGTAATATAGAACTGATGTTATCATATTTAACCCTGTCTGATTTAATCTTGTTTAAAGCAAAGGCTTCTACTTCGGTTCCTTTTCTTGATTCTTGTTTCTCCTCTTGAGTTCCTTGCTCCTCATTCTCACTTGATTTTACAGATGATGACTAGAAGCTGACTACTACTTCTCCACTGTCCTTCAAGTTTTCATCAGAACTCTTCAGGCTGAAGATGGTCGCTGCCACTGCAGCTCCTTATTGCGGCCTTCTGTCTCTCGTTCAAGATCACCAATTTCGAAATCTTCGCGTGGGATTGATAATTACATCATTGTGGAAAACTTATTTTCTTTTTCTCGTTTTATTTCTACGATACTTCTTGATTTGGAAACAATTCACATTGATCTAGTCATATCCGACACTTTTAACACTGATGTCGTTTTATGCCATATTTTTCTAAAAGTTTGTTAGTTTTTACATATAATGCTGTTATTAGTATTTATTAATTCCATTCTCGAGGAGGCTACCTAAGTCAACAATCCTAAGTAAAATGTGGAAATAGTATGATCTTTACTTTATAATAAGCTACTTTTACGCGTAGGTCTTTGTCAAGAGTGACGTTGGATCTTTGAAATATCGAATTACTTAACAATTTTACTATGTCAGGTACATGTTTTTATATGAACAATATTTTGATTTTTCACTTTTGATTTTCTATTTTGGATAATTACTAATATTTACTAGATATTGCTAGTATAATACAAGTAAGGGAATGAATATTGTGTGTGAAGTAGCATACTTAGATTTTTTGTATTAAAGATTGAAGATATTTTTAGGAAACGTTTTTTGAATTTATTTGAATTAGTTAAATATCTCAAACTACATTAGTCCTTAATGGACAAATAAACAAAAAAAATCGACAAAATAAATTTAGTACATCGATGGAGAGAGTTTGATTTTTATTCTGATTTTGTTCATTTTGGAAATGGTGTTATTCAGAATCTTACGAACAGTGTTCAAACCGGTCCTGTGGTTATACCACTGCTGTAATCTTATCTCGTCTTTTTATAGATCTCCCCTTCGGTTGTAATTACTAATTAGTCGGGACTGATATGATTTTCAATCTCTACCATCGCATTTTAATTCCGTGACTCCCTCGAGCCTTAAGAGTTGCCTAAAAATAGCGACTAAAATTAATTTGTTGGTCTCGTGACGCGCTGTTTACCTTCTTATTTGGACGGATGGATAGCTCCGGAGGGAGCGCGCACACAACGGTTATTTGTACAGGGCGAACACCAAAAGTCTGTAACAAAATCGTATACTTTCTTGGTTACAGCACGAAATCTTTTAAACACATTGATTTGATATTTACCAAACGTTCATTGTTTCTAAGAAATAGTATATTATACACCAAGGAATTAAAATGCAATTTTTAAAATATAACTAATATTTTAAGTAATCTTCCTATATCGGAATCGTTTAAATATTGAAATATTTTCTTTTCTACATAAAAGAAACTTTGTAGTCTATTCCATAAACGAAAATTACACCATCATTTGATCCCCGCCCTCAAAAATCCCTGTAAAACCTTACCGAGTCCTTTCTTTATTTTTTTCCGGCGTATGCTTATGTCAATTAATATAATTTATAGTTATTTAAAATAAAAATTTGTTCCGACGCGACGAGTGCTTGCAAGACCAAGACCGACAACCCGGAAATTGGGGTGATATTACACAAGGGTATCAGTCTACGAAACCATTGCTAAAGTTGCAGGACGATTTTATGGCATAAACTTACTAAGAAAAATATATTATGTAGAATTGAACCTAAACCACAGTGCAACTTGTATAGAACTTTATGAAAATCTACTATACTATCGGGTTCAGTCTAATCGGAGATTTACAACCTTATATTATGTAGAGATTAGTTAAAAAAAAATAGATTAAGAACGTATCATACAGGTCAATTTCATAGAGAATTATTTATAGTCGCGTTTTATAGTATAATTAATCTTATAATAGCTAGCGAAAGCTAACAACAATGCACTCGCCGACTTCTGTTTTTACAAAACGTCTAGTTGTGACGTCTTTAAATAATAGATATTAGGCTTTTCATTAAAGCATTTTACCACTACTACAATGGTAAAATGCCATTCATAAGTACTTATACTTATTCTTGATTTTCACGAGAAAATCTAATACCTGTGCGTATTAAAAAATTTTTCACTAAAACAAAACGTGGCAAAATTAATGTAAGTTTCTGAAAACTATTGTTAATTTAAAATGTTAAATAAATGAATGGCAAATTCAAGTTATTTGATTTGTATTTATTTATTCTAAAAATTGCTATTTGTGAATACGTTGTATTGCAATGTGAGCAAGTTGTAAGTTATATTATTGTATATAATGTTCATATAATTCGTAATCAATGGAGAAGAAAAAGAATAAATATTGAATTATAAAAAGTAAAACTTAAAATATTGTAAAATCTGCAAAAATACGTTAACATTGGCGCCTCCGCCATAATTTCGGATTTGCTTAATTAGTCTGAAAGATATCCACACAAATATTAAATATTTTCTGTGGAATACCTAAATATAATATCAGATAACGTTTATTATTTATTAATTTTATGAAATGATTTACTCAACACATAGATACAGACGCTTTATAATGTAAAACAAACAAAATCATAGTTTAATTATGTATATTATTTATTTGTTTAATTTTTTGGTACAGTTTTTATTTAATTGAATCATTTGTCAGCGAAAAGAAAACGAACTTAAATTATTTTAAAATATACAGGATGTCTCACAAAACACTACACAAAATTTTAAGTTTGAAAATTCTCAACAAACTTATATTTAAAAATTAATTGTCTAATTAGTTAACAGAACCAAGGATAACAAAAATTTGTTTATTGGGTAGTAAACTTCAAACTAATTAAAAAATATCAATAATTTTATTATTATTGACATGATGCTGTATACTATGATTCATAAGGTACAGTTTCATAAATAAGTCGTAACAGTTAAAAATAAAAAAATTATTACTAGTTATATCAATAACTCTCAGCTCCACTAGTAACAAATGTATATAATAAACCTGTTATTTGTGCATTAAATTGTATTATATTCTATAAAATTTTATTGTAAATAATTGTCAGTTAACCAGCATTTTATAAAATGTAATAAAAACAACATGAAAAACTAACACAATTAATTATTACTAGAAATCGGAAATATTAGGGCGGCTGCAATATGATACAGGATTGTATAAGTTCTCTTTTATGTAATTTTATTTTAGAAAAAAGTAACACAACCGTTGCCTTCTTATAACTGCACTCTTTACATTATAAGAATATATACAGGGTGGCCCAATAGTGTGACAAAGTTCAATATCTCCCTTATTATAAAGATTTGAAAAGAAATATTTTATGGGAGTGATATACTTAAAAAAGTTCACATTTTAAAAATATTTTTAAATATGCAGGGTAATGCATTAAGGCGGAGCATCTTTAAGGTGTTTTTTCTTAAATGGAACACTGTATATTTTTCCAAATTTGTATTCTACAGAAAATTCTCTTTCCAGCGAAGTCTTTATTTTTTGTATTCGATGCGGCGATGCCAAGTTATTTGAAAAAATAAAATAATTTTCACTAGGACAGGGTTCTGTAAATTTATGCAATGTACAGATACTACTAGTAATTAAGAAAAAATATTTTGTTGGCATTCCGACAAAGATGTGGACTAACAACAAAATAGCAAAATCTTCATAATTTGGACAGGGTATTTTTACTGATGCATCACCTATAATTCACATTTTAGTAATTCCACTAGCCGCGTCATTATATGTCTGTCTATGATCTGAAGCTTCGCATCGCTCAATTTATTCGATACGTATCAAGCGACATCCTAATGCCTGCCCTGTCGGCCTGGCGTACTGGTGGACAATCCAAGATTTTTACTGAGAATCGTTGACCGGGTTTATTGTTGTTTGTGCGTGTGTAGTTGAGTTTGAAGCTTTGCTTGGTCGAGTTATGGCATATATTTTTATGGCAGTCAGTGGCATTGCGCATTGTGAACATAAAGCGGTACACTGTCTAACCACAGATTTTGCCTATTTCTGCTACTACAACGCGTATTGCCGCTTCCTAACGTAATATTATTACTGTTTGTTTATTTGACTGTCTCCACAAAGTTTCCGATATCTACTGACGGGATTGGGAGTTTCCCACATAAAAATAATGTTTTATTGGAGTAGATATTGTAACTTTTCCTACGAATATGTTTATATGTATTTCTGTTTACTAAAACATATAATTTTTGCAACAAATAAATAAAAGGAAAGTAATAAATATATTTTATAGTGATTAAGCTATCCAATAATAAACAAAGGCAACTATACCAAAATATATATAAAATGTATATAAATTGTTTTAGTTATACATAGCAAATATTTTCATTCATTTCACTTAACCACAATGTTGTACTATATAATGTTTCGAATGGATGCGTTATTTATTAACTCCAAATAAATTATTTCGCCAAATACACATAAATGGTATAGTTGGCTATAATAAATTTTATTTCTCCCCATTATATCCTTTCCTCGATGTTATAACCACGAAATTCAGTAGTCCCCATCGTACTGTAACCGACGTCGCAGGACCAGGACCGAAGCAGACATACACGCTCCCATGTGGACGTCAGACCAAGCACGCACTAATAATAATGCCGTCTGTGATTCTTTTAGAAAGGCCTCGCCGCTACTACGGAGCAAGAGGACACCCCGCGACCGACCGGCGCTAATAGCGGCGAGCCCCAAGTGGAAGTGCACCGCAAGTGCAGCAGGAGTGCAACAATCGCCGTGCGGTCGCGTGGACGCTCAGACGACGACAGGCGCTGGCCGAGAAGTCAGTAACCGCGCCGTTTGCCTACTCGAAGACGGTTTGACGGCTTCGGGTTTGAACTGAACCGTTCGCCTTGTATCTAGGCAGAGAAGGTGCGTTAGTGTGGGACGGGGACAAATTATTCGACGCCCCAGAACTTTGCGTTTTTTGTTATATTACATTGTATGAGTGCTGTGTGAAAATTTTTTAGTAATAAGTTCGTTCGGGAACTGTTAATGAGAAGCTGGAAGGAAATGTATGGTGTTTTTTTTTCACTTTAATTTATATTCATTTACGTTTTTCGTTTCGATCTGAAAAAATTGTCTTTCGGTGTTTCGGTTAATCGGGGTTGATGGTACATTTAATTTTTGAACCCTTAAATGTAATAATATTTATTAGAGGAGATTCTAAGTCTAATCGAATACTTACATCACTAAAGAAAGCTCTTTGAACAAAAATAGTCGGATTTTCTAAGAATTCCTTTTGTTCAAAAAATATTATTTTTTTTGTAAATACCGCAGGAATCTAAGAAAATATACTAAAATTATTATAAATAGCTACAGAGACGTCAAGTTTAATTGAATATTTATATTATCAGAAACATTTTTTGCTAGGAAATTGTATTTTATTATTTTTTTTCATATTTTTTATGGCCTAAAAAATTAAATTTATGCAAGTATCGCAGAAGTCTGGAAAAATATACAAAAATAGTTGTAACCAGCTACAAAGATGCAAAATTTATTTCAATACTTAATTAGCAAAGAAAGAGTAAAAAATCTTGGGAAAACAAATTTTTATTTCCATATTTATATTTCTCGTAGTTTTTTGCAAGTAAACGTAGTAATCTGAAAATATACAAGACTTATTGTAAACATTCCTAGAGACGCTAAGCTGAATTAAATACTTTTATCAATAAAGAAAGAATCTTTTTCATTTGCAAAAAGAGTTTGAAAAATAACCTAAAAACCTGAGAAAAATGTGTTATAATAATTGTATACAGCTACAGAGATGAAAAGCTTAATTGAATACACTTATTAGAACAGACAAATTTTTGGTAAAACAAAAAATCGGATTCTATATTTACGTTTACAGAATTTATCGTCTTCGAAATGATATTTTTTTAAGTAGATACTGCAGAACTTTAAAAAATAGACAAAATAATTACACATAGCTACAGAGATGCAAAATTTAATAGAATCAGTAGCATCGGCGTTGATAATTTTCTAATACAATTAATAATACTTTTTAATCCTTATTCCTGCTAATATGTATTACAGAATATACTAAGCTTAATTGACTACTTACATCAATAAAGAAAGCTATTTGATACAAAAATTAGATTCAACATTTACATTTCTCAGAATTTTTTCGTCTAGGAAATGATTTTTTGCAAGTACCACAAGCGAGTCGAATTCTGTTTATATCTAACATAACTTTTTCATTTACAAAATGAGTTTGAAAATAACTTAAAAATCTGAACAATGTATACTATAAGAATTGTATAATTGTGCAGAGATGAAAAGCTTAATTGAATACTCTTATTAGTGTAGACAAATTTTTGGTAAAATAAAAAATCAGATTCTATATTTACATTTAAAGAATTTCTCGTCTTTGAAATGATATTTTTTTAGAAGTACTGAGTACTAAGAACTCTAGCTTAATGCAGATGCAAAGATTAACTGGAGGAAATTTTCGGTAGAACAAAAAATTAAGTTTATATGTGCATTCCTCAAAATTGTTTTGCGAGTACCTCAGGAATTTAGGAAAATAGGTATACAAAAATAATTATAAATAGCTACAGATCTTCATTGGCACTAACTTATAGTGACAAATAAGCATTTTTCAAAAGATACATAAATAAAGCTTAATTGAAAACTTCAATTAGTAAAAAAATGTTTTGTTGATCAATGATTTTTTTATGCAAGTATCCCAGAAATCTATACAAAAATAGGTATTTAGTTGTAAATAGTTACAAAGATGCAAAGTTAAATACTTATACTCAATATAAAATTAGATGACCCTTCACGATAGATAAAGTCAAAATTGCTATGGAAACAGTGCATATTTATGGTTTTCCGCAATTAAATTTACTAAACAGATTTTTAAATACTTTATTACGGAAAAAACATACTATACTAACAGAAGGACATTCTTTTAACTTTTTTTTTTTATTGAAGAGATAATTTTATGATCCGTAAGACCAATTTGATCTTAAGTGATTTCTGTGAGAGATTCATAAATATAAAGTAAACAAAGAAAGATCTAATAATTTGTACGACCTAACTGAGAAAATATATAACGAAGTTAGTATTATCAATAAGGTGGTTAAAAGGTTAAATAAAAACTTTTTGGTTTTTGAGTTACAGGCCTTCAAAGTAGTCAAAAATAAAACTAATTTAATTAATAACTTCATAATGGGCAGCGACATTCGTTAAAAAAAAATATACCTATCCTAAGAAAATCGCCTACAGAAAGCCATTCTTGAGAAAGATGGCATTATATATTTGCAAGACTGTACGTTTCGGTATGCGTAACAGTGTCATGGATTTAAAACTTTGAGTTCAGTAGGCGATGAAAACAAGATGTTGATTGCTGTGGCTATCAGGTAGTCATTATCGTCGTGTTTCTTTAGGATTTTCATCACTCCACACATGCAATAAGATATTTTTTCTTAATAGAGTTTTCTTAGCATATTTGACAGCGGTAAACATACGTACGCAGTGGTTTCATAGCAATTTTAACTATGAACATGAGCAGTTAATAAACCAAAATACTGTGCAAACTAACAAAGCAAATAAATCATTATAATCAGAAAAAAGAAAAAAATCGAAAAAACAAATATTCCATTAAAAAAAAACATAATTTTGGTTTGTATCGATATACAAGTCAATTGTTTTTTTATTTTTTTATAAATTTTTTCCTAGATAGAAATAGATAGAGATAGATAGAAAGGAAGGGAGATAATATTCTACGTCAATGACCCTGTACGTATCTTTCTTTACTCGATGTGATTTTCTCTCTTCTCAATTCGATAACCTTAACTGGCTTACTATCTAACTGTGGAAACAGTACATTAGTTTATAATTGACTATTTATCTGGTACTATTTAATTGCAAGTTTTATTTGAAAAATGTATCCGTAACAGAGCACCTAGGCCAGCTTTCAGGAAATGCTCGCAATTTTTGTTGCGGCATATCTTCGTTAATTGATTAGTGTGGATTTCTTAACTTTTCTTTTCCCTCTATTTCAATATCAAAGATTTCCGTTAACCGGCGGCGGCGTCTCTATAAGTTGCAATCAATAAGTACTTTGCTTCGTATGAATCATCTTGTCGTAAAGCCAAGGTATATCCGCTGATTCAGGACATTAATCGCATGTAATAGGAATACGTAGAATGAACTCAGAGCTTCATCTAGACTAGAATATTATACGAGTACCTTTACCTTCTCTATATGGACAACACTTCCTTTGTACGTTGTAAGAAATAAAATAGCGATGAATGTCTGTTTTTACAAAATAATATGTTATTTTTGCTTTTTTATTATTTTACACAACTATGAGTACCAAAATTATATTAATCTCATTATTTTCTCACTAAAAATAGCAGAGTTCCTGCTGATGGGTATTAACCAGTAGTTTCAGCACATAGAAGCGGCGACTGGCGAAGAGTCGGTTCAGGTTTTTGCGGCTGAAAACAACCAACAAAATGTCGTGAGAAGATTGAATATCAGTATCATAATTTTCTGAATTACTTACTATCCCACGTCAGTTATTAGTCTTCAATTAATATTCTCGGTTATTAAAATACGTGAATGGTTTGTTGATTATCCTGAAGTCAGCTATTGGATTTGCATATATTCTAGGAAGATATATTGCCTTATTGACGTAACAGTGCAAAATGAATTTAAATCATACCTAGAATCCGTCACAATAATGTACTGTCAATATGTTTTATGTTTTTTATGTTATTTTATGTTATGTATTATTTTGTTTTACTGTCAACGTTCTAATGGTTTTTTTATCAAGTAGGCGGCGTAATATACAGAATGTCATCGTGTGAGGTTTTCCCTTAGTTTATACAGGGTCGCCGATATGTATGGTATGGAAAAGGTCAAAGTAAGATAGCTAACGAAAAATCAAAAGACTCAAACGTTGTTGGGTTTTATAAAATCTATTATACAGCATCAGTCAAAATGCCAGGACGAAACAAAGCTACTTTTTCTTTAATGGGACACCCTGTATATTATTTCATATTTCAATTCTTCTCAAAATTTTAAACAAAATTCATACAGCACATCATGTACCTAAATTAACGGTTTTCGAGATATCGAACTTCGAAATCAACTTTTTACTACTCTCAAATCTATAACAAAAAGGGCTCCAAATTATGGATATTTACTTTGAAAATAGCTCAAGGTTCAGGGTTGATAAAAATGAATTAAATGAAAACATGTATTTCTTAATGAATGTCCAAGATATTTTAAATTTTGTGAAAACAATAGTTGTGCCAGAACCGAAAAAGAAAGAAAAAAGAAAGAAAAACCAACTTTGTTTCGTCATAACTTTTTGACTGATCCTGTATACTTAATATTTTTGTAATAGTCATAAAAAAACTAAAATGTTTATGTCTTATTACTTTTCCATAGCTATCTTACTTTAGGAGATAATCGACCGTTTCTATACATATCAGCAACCCTGTATTTATTTATTGAAAAAGAGCTTTAAAAATAACAATAAAAAGGGAAAAATTGGAGATAGTGAAAAATCTTACATATTCTGCATTTAAAAATTATAAAATCTCATTTTCCATAGCTTTCTTATACAAGCATCATGAAACCTTATCGGAAAATGTTCTGCATAACCACGAGATGCTTCTGCAGCGCTTTGCTGACATTCGCCATAGATTAGTATACCAATAACTCAACTTAAGCTTATCACTCCTTGTGTATTCTGATCGGTGTCTTTCTTTAAGTGGGTACAAATTTGTGTTAGTGATTAATATAGAGACATTTATGCATTAATACAGCATTAAGCGGTGTCATTTTTCTCATCATTTAGGTTGGCCTAACTTCAAACGCAAGGGAATTATGAATTACAAAATCGTCGAATAAAACGGCTTAAGTGATTTCCTCCATGTCTTGAATGTCTCGAATAAATTTCGTGACGACGTGCTAATGGGCAGACAATTGGAGTATTTTGAGCTTTTTAGGGGGATTACGAAGACACCAATTTATTATCTTCCTACACCGTATTGTGATTAAAATTAAATTATAATCATTTACCTGGCCCGCAAGAAAGAATTTTGATGTGCTAAGAAATATTTTCTTTTGTTATTTCCCAAAAGCGGATTTGTATTCTTTAAGGTCAGTTGTATAAGTCATAATGTGTAAGTTTTGTTGTTGCTTTTGTAGAAATTATTTTCATGCTTTACATTGCAATCATGAGGTTATATTTTTCTAGGTCCTTTTAAAGGAAATTACTTCGGCTTAAACTACGAGCAGATTAACTAATTATAGTTTGAAGAAAATGTATTTAAGAAAAAGAAGTCCAATTTCTGTAGATTTATAAATTTCTAATTTAATTTCAATAACTTTCACAATTTGGTGATTGATTTTCATAAATATTACCCAATAAAACAATGAATTTCTCAGAACAATAGAATATTATCTTAGAACTCGTTATCTTAGATAATTTTTTTGCAGCGTTAATTGCTCCGCCGATATTTTGCATCATCCCAATTGAGTCGCATAAAATTTTAATACCAACATCAAAACCGTATACGTAATATCTACGAAGAGTGTGGTGGTGAAATTTGCGGAAGTAAAGGAACATATGTAACAGTAAAACTGATACGAAATATGGATTACCAGTGAAAGAACATTTTTTGTGCATTCCGAAAGCTGTGCTGCAAGACAGACAAAAATAAATTAATGTGAAATGCCTTCCAGTCGTTTATCCTTTTGTTCAGGCGATGAAGATTACGACATAGAGGCAGGTGAGTAACCACATAATTAAAAAAAAAGATGTTAGATATAATTACATCTACAGAAAGAACCAAGGCTAAAGGTAATTAAAAGTGGTTTAATGGTAAAAAAAGATAATAAATAAATTCCTGCGTCAGACAAATCAGGGTTTTTTCATTATTTTAAAAAAAGAATAAAAATATTTCTATTAAGAAACGCCTTTTATGATACTAAACAGTTTTTTTACGGGTGATACTAATCAAATTTAAATTATCTATTATTACTTATACTTTAATTTATTATTTTATATTTTAACATTATATTACTATTTTTTAACCATGTTCTATTATTTACTGTATTATTTTGTATATGCAATTTTAATGAGCCTTACATGATTTTTCTATTCTCTTCTACAAGAAAACTTCTTTTAATTTAAATATTTATAAAATTGTAACTCAATGTCGAAATTACAGAAATAGTCCTATTTGCATCGAAAATAATTATGGCTGATCCATCTTTTTAATATACCTTTTGTTATAATACATTTAAAATTCACTTAAAATTGTAGAAATAGTAGTTTAGTACCTTTATAATGGAGAAACAATAATTTTGATATAATATTTATAAGTAGTACATATTTAAAATTAAAACGTACTAATCACCTTAATCTAAAAATGCATCTTCCTAACAAGATTTTTAGATGAAATATCCATGGCTTATTCAACATATAAACTAGACAAAACAATTAATTAGTGTTCTGAAATGTGTCAGTCATTTTCAAGTTAGATTTTTAGATTTTAATACAATGACTTATAATTACTGAATATGCATCATGTTTATGTATTTTATAAAAATAAGTTTTACTTGAATTTACCAGTTTATACTTAGATGAAGGTAACTATAATATTATTTCTTGATTTTTCAAATTGAAATGTTCTGTTACTTAATCTACAGTTCGAAGGTTATTATTCCCAAGAAAATCGTCATTTATGTTTATCCTAGACTTCAGAGAGTGACTTTAAAAAGATAATATAATTCTCTGAATCTAAATGAATGATTTATTTTTGATATTTTGCACGAATATAAATTTGTTACAATAGCAGTTCACGTTCAGATCAGTTGAAATTAATTATAAAAATGTTCATAAACTCAGGCCAATTAAAGTTATGTATATACTCTTTGATACTAACTATGCTAAAAAAACTTTCTTATTAGGACTATTTCTGTAGTATATCTGAATGCGAAAGCAAAATTAACTTTAAGGGACAATATTTGTAACCTTGTTACAAATACAGTTATTTTTTTTGTATTAGCTTATTAGTGAAAATTATTTGAAAAGAAACTGTAGTTTCTATCGCAAAATAAAAATAAAGTACAATAATTATTACATAAAGAACTATAAAGTTCAAGGAATGAGAAAATTTTATAAGAGTAACTGTTTTTCGTTATTGAGATATTCAGTAAAGTACCTAGCTAGTCAAATATACTTTAAAAAACTTACAGGCGTAGAAGCTTTAAAAAAAGAGGAGGTTTCCACATATCGACAACACAACTGATTAAAATGCAGATTTACTGTATCAGGCCTGCGATTTTTGGATCGTTTGAAGAGGAATGACTATACGAATTGATAGTTTTATCCTTTTTTCTTATGAAGGTAATTGATAGTGACAAAATATGTAACCCGCATATGCGTTGCCGTTCGAAAGTTCAAGAAGAAGAAGAAAGTTTGTTGTGCGTTTAGGAAACACTTTTAAGAAACATTAAGGCATACCCTAGAAATGACAGACCAAGAATTATATATCCCTACTTTTTCTTATTTTCATTTGAGGAATCATGCCTTAAAACTGTAAATTTCCTCACAGAACGCCCTGCATAGTTTTATTTGATGAGAAATAAGGACATTTTTTTCGGTAAACTTGAATTACTTTCAAATAAAACGCAATTTTTCGAAAAAAATCTAATGGATTTCCACTACCTCATACATGTTAAAGTACATCGTATCATAAACACGTTTTCGCTACTTTTTAACCGATAACTCACGTTTGATGACTTGCAGAACTTAGGTACCTTTTATAATCGCGGTTTTCTCATGGACCTTTTATAATTAATTACAAGCCAGTAACGCGATCAATTAACTTCAACTGTTCTTCAGAATTTGATTACATTAACCTGATTCCCCTTACGTAATTACATGCATTAACCCTCAAGAGAGGTGACTCGGTGAATCTCACCAAAACTACCTGACTACCCAGTCCGTGTTCCTCGGACTGTTCCAGGTAGACGCTCACAGTGATTCAGCTGAAATATCTCAGAGATAGACTTATAAGTACGTAGGAGGATCGTAATGTGTTTCTTCCACCGCCTAAGTTAGTATTGCTATCATTAATCAACTGTTCAAATCCCTTTAATGAGCAAATAGCGTTTCTTGAAAGTATTGTGTTGAATGAGAACTAGGTAATGTTCGAATACTTTCGCCAATTTCATGTTCGATTCGTGCTGGGTAACTTTTTGGTCCGGATTTTGCGAACGTCTTCGAAATGTGATTAATAGGTAGATAAGACGTAGCAGTTGTTTCTAAAAGAGCTTATTGGTACAAGGAGGCTCAATTAACATTTTGTCTCATCAAGATTTGTTTTGCATCTTTGTATTTTGACGTAGTATAGTCTTTCCGATCTCAATTGAAGAACCAAGAGGTTGGCAGTATGTACCAGGTTCGGTCGCTGGCGCAGCATTGAAATATTTGAGAAACTTGTTCCCATATTTATTTGGCCATACCCATATACAGGTCTGGTCGAACTAAACGTGGAGGTGGTAGAAATGTATACGCCCAGTTGAAGAATGTGCTCGCGGGCAAGCGGCGTATAACACAGCCGCACTGGGCGACTGGGTAGTAAATAGCAGTTGTTGACAAATTTCCTAGCAGTGCAATGCAGCAATGCGGAATTTGGTGTGATTCAGAGAATATTATATTTATTTAATCATTCATATTACAGTTGCGAAAGGGAGAATAAGAGGGATATTTTGTTTACTAATATCATTTCAATATGGCATTTTGGAGACCTTTTGAAACGGAAGAAAAGGGAATTTACCATCAATATAATAAAATTGTTTCAGAACATAAATACTTAAAATATGTTGTTGGCCAAATGAACATATAATCACAAATTTTCTACACATTATACAGGGTGATTCACAACTTATGCCAAAAAAATTTGGGAATAGATGCAGCATGTGAAATGGAGTCAATATCGTAAAAAAAAATTTGTAAAATTCTTATAGTTTCCGAGAAAAAAATTATTGAAGTTATAGTACATTCAACCACTACATAGCTGGACAACTGTAGTCTCTAGCGTCATTCGCAATACGCGTGGAGAGCCACGTGGCCTCAGCGAATCCGAATACTGAAATCCGATTTTGTAATCGTCGCGTCGTTGCGATAATGTTTACCTGTTATCTGTGGTGTTTACAATAGTTTTTTAGTAGTTAGTGTCAAAAATGTTTGCGAGTATAGCAACTCGGAGTTGATGGATATCGTTTTAATTTATGGCAAAGCAAGACATTTGTATTATGGTGAAGCATTTGTGTTATGGTGAAGCAAGACAACATTTGTTTTAGTTCGTAGAAACTGATTAAGACTTCCCAAATGTGTTTACACATTGGTGGATAAAATTTTGAACAATTGTCTTAACATCGGATATGCCAAATGATTTTATTATTTAAAAACACAAATTAATTTGATAATTAATAAAGACAAAAGCAGTTGAATTTGCCGATATAAAATATGTGCTATAAAATTCTATTTTTATTTTTTTCTTGCGAAAGTTTTTGTCCGTTTTTATCACACCGCCATGCCGGTCGCATTGTGCGAGGTCAGGTTTTACAGTGGACTAGTTTCCAGTGCGTGCAGAAGTGTATTTTTAAATCATTTTCGAACTGACCTTTTTGATTTTTTCTTTACAAAATTGTATTTGTAAGGGTCCCCTGTACATCCAGAATTTTTTTTTTTTTGGATAAGTTCTTAATCACCCTGTATACAAATTATTATAATTTTTTACCTTTATTGTTAGCAGAATACTTTTTTAGGGACACCTATGAAATTCGTTAAATTTTATTGCTAGGCGTCATGTTTAATTGACAGACTATATGCTTGCAATATGCTCACGAGGATTATGTGGAATTGCACAAATAGGATGGTTCCATATTTGTTTGTGTACTACAGAAATTGTGCTTATCGACTTAAGGTTTATTTGTATATTACCTTTGTAACACATTGCCATAAAATTTGCACTTTTATTGGCACTTATCTAATCTTTTTTTCTCTTAAATTCTCCTTAACAGTGGTTTAAATATTGATCATACCAGAAAATTGACACTTGTAGAATATTTAATGTCTCAAAAGTCTACGCATGGTCGAACTGATGGGTATATCTTATACAATTCATAAGGTCAAAATATAACAAATTTTGAAGAAAAAATATGAAGATTGGATTACATGAACACTTAATGATATACTAGATTAAGCATGTGGATGTAGAGGAGAAATAATTTATTTACACCCAAGAACATTGCTAGTTCAATTCACTGCATTAAAGAAAAAAGTTGTTATATATGTTACGTTTTATGGAACACTTATTTTATTGCCAATTAAAATATTTAGCAGACAAAAGTATGCACTAAAGCATTAGTTATAAATTTTCACATGTCCTTATTAATTACGAAGTTATTTGCTACTGAAAATATTATACTAGTTAAAATAGCTGATACAGAAACCTGTAAGATGAGAATTAAACCAAGTTGAGATCCATTACTGCGGTATTTAGAACTCGAATATTTTTACGGCCTTGCCGGCAAACTGAAAGATACAGTGTCATAAAATCGTGCAGTCACTCTAGTCTGTCCAGATTCTTTCAGAAATACCTAACGCAAATTTTCATTTAAAATATTCAAGGTGTACTGAAAAATATTGTGACATATGTGTGCGACAGATAATACGTTTCTTTATTTTTTTTTTGAATCACTACTGATATGTTTTAATCACAGTTAAATGTGTTTGGTTGTTTCTTCAGTCAGGCATCACCACTTCCAAAGTAAGTATAAGTAAGTATCAAATGCCAAAAGGCATAATAACTAGATAGAAGAAACAAAGTTGGAGAGAACGGTACCAGATCTATACCAATCTGTAAATATATATTATATAGAGTACATATTTCTCAGTGCGACCATCTGTAGACTTTTTGTGAACCTCTATAATCTTAAGACTTCCTCATCTAATCCTTCTGTAAACTCTGACTGCAATTCTTTCTTATAACTTCCAGTTTGGCTTCCTCCTAGCAAGCTGTTTTTTACCATAATAGTATTATCCATATATTTCCTGAGTCTGTTATCTTTATTGATCTTCGACTTTGACTCAGTAAGTCTACCGTCAACTTATTCGATGATTTAACAAGCTTATACGAACTGTCATCTACAAAATCAATACTACTGAGTTTGCAATATCAAATTATCAGTGTTATCTTAATGAATTTGGTAGATATTCTGACGATTTTTAAGAATTTTTTCAATACCTTCATGTTTCAATGCTTCTCCAAAAGTGTATTTATCGAGTGATTTTTATTCTTTTACACTTATTCTAATTGTTCTTTTATATAGGTGTATTCACACTAGAAAAGTATCGATAGTAAAAAAATTACATTTGATTGGAATAAGATGTACGTATGTCGCCGTTATATGAAACCATCTATTGGACAGCATAAAAATCTTACCTCTAAAAAGATTTATTTTCTGTTTTCATTCATATCCTCCAAAAATGTTAACCAAATCAGTTAAACTTTGGCACAAGACATTATCTAATAAAATGCATGATTTAAATATAGCGATGAAAATAGAGTGGGAATCCAAGTGTCACTTTTTATGAGTAGTGCTTCTACGCCACTGAAATTTTTGAAAAATATTAACATGGTGTTCAAACTGTCTTCCTTACATGTCACTCCAGATTCTGCACTTTTTTTAAAATGAATTACCTCCCAAATATCTCAGGTGTTGAACTCTAATTGTATTAAGTTCACTGTTGTAGAACTTGCAAATTCTCAACTGGTTCTGAATCCACCAAACTTGTAAACTAACCCCAAACCCCAATGTCCAGCATAATGATGCAGCCAGTGGGGAGGTCGATAGGTCATGCACCACCTCGAACTGTCATGAAAATATGAAAATATATTCCAAATAACCTTTTTATTTATTATAAAGACGAAATCTTTATTTTAAAAAAGTTAATCTGACATCAGAACGTGATGGATTGAGTGCTTGTACACGCTGGATATGGTGAAGGTATTACAACGGTACATGAACCGTAATCTGTTGGGTCCAAAGTTTTCTCTCACTTCCTTTAAAATTTGCTCTTCTACCTTAGGGATAGAAGCAGATTTAGATCTTCTAGTGTCAATAAGTCTTTTGCCAAATTTTACACTTTCCTGGAGCTACCAATAAAGTCTGATGAATGAATATTCGGCAGAGTATAACGATTAGGATAAGCCTCAGCATATGGACGACGAGCTTCAAGTCTATTACCATTGGCACGTCTATACACAAAATGCATAAATAACATTTCATGCCTGCACTTTCTGTACAAGTGCATTAAATAAGAACTCACAATAAAAATTTATTTGTGTTTTTGTGGAAAATTACAGGATAATGTTTGGTTTCTTAGGATTATTAGAAAACTTGAATTGATTTAGTCAACATGTTTGGAAAATATAAAAAAAAACACAGGATATTTCATGGAAACTTCTGTATCTCGAAAACGAAGGCTTTTCGGAGATATGTCCATATGAACTTCTTCTCTTATTTTTAAAAGCGCTCTTTGTGTTTAAATGTTTTTACACTTTTTTCGTAACACCCTGTATAAAATCTTTTGAAACAATTTCTAACGGAATTGTTAAAGGCTGTGAAGAGGGAGCATTTAAACAATAATTTTCGATGTAAGTCGCTGGCTACTAATATAAGAAGATACAAGTATTTAGGACAGCTCAAAATATGCGCCTAGACGTACTAAAATTTCTTCCTACACAGCAAACCTTTTTATAACTTTTTGCGGCGCCCTGGCTTTCGGTCGGCGGCAGCATTTCGCGTTGGAATCCGAGACAATTTACGATTTACCACGGTACAGTGGCGCGGTCAGGTACGAAGGCGTGACTTAGAACCTTCTCATGGCCACCCTTTAAATTACAAATCTTCTAACTACTTGGAAATAGTCATAATGACGGTACCTATTCTAAAAAAATTATAATCTTGTAGACTGAATGTTCTTACATTCTATGGTTCAGATTCTATGATTTAAAATGGAATTCACAAAACAATAATTATACTGCCCTACAAAAACAAATAAACACTATATTTTCTTTTGCTTTTCAGTGTGTTTAAATATAGAGTCGAAACCTTGAGAACATCAAATAACAGACAATTTGAAAAGGTTCTAAACCCATTATTAGCATTCTGAAATCGCATTATAATATTTATTGGTGTTGAAATATGTTTCAACAGGGTAGGGTAGGGTCGCTTTCATAACTTATATAAAATGTTGTATAGAGTGTATCGTAAAAAACGTCGCAACTATAACTCTGTCATTTTTGGTTCAATTTTAAAAAGGAAACTAGCGTCATTGCTTCCAAATATACTACCAATTGGTAGGAACTATTATCATTTTTCAAGGCTATTTTTTTCAAATGGAACGAACGTATTTAATCTAATGGCACTGTGTGCAACGATGCTGTACTTCGATTTTTTGTTAATTTCCCAATCGAGTATCAAACAATAATTTTTTCGGAAACTATATCCTACACATCAAAAATTACTAATGTGAAAAAAAAATTCTGACATTTATAATAAAGTTACTTGACATGAATGTTACCTACAACTTACTACATATATTTAATATCAAATATTATCTATTACCACTATCTGCTCCCAAACCTGGTGCTTCTTCAATAAGTAGCCAGTGTCTTAATCAAGACACTATTCCAGTGAGCGACTTACCATTCTCGAGTGGAGTCAGGTTTCTCAATAATACAATTACAGCTTTAAATATAAATGTTAAAAGAACTGATTAACTGTTAAATTGTTAATTAAAATGATTATTAATGATTGTAAGAATTTATGTTTCTGTTAATAATAATAAATAAAGTGGTGAACTGTTTTTGTCATCTATTTATACTTTCATTAATTTTTAAAGGTGGATATAAAAATCTTTTACAATCTGGATGTAAGACTTTACGTTTTTTGGACAAAAAACGGTTGTTTTGACACTTAATAAATATTATGTAAAAGTCAACTTTTAATATTTCTAGCTTATTGACATTTATATCTATATAAAAACAAATTTTGCATTCTCTATTTTTCTCGTAAGATTTTGACAAAAATTGAAGCAAGTTAAATAATACATTGATATACAGAGTGACTGGAAAGGTCATGTCAAGAGCTCAATAATTATAGCACTTCATAATTTTTTTTCCTATCGGGCTTCGTTGTGTTCGCCTTCAAAGAAAGAAATTTGAAGAACAAATTCAATTATAACTTATAAGTTGTTACCACGACAACAATGAAATTTGGGCAATTAAAGTCACTCATGATAATGTTCATTTCCAATTAAACTGTTATTCACTAAGCCTGAAATTTATACAGGATTAGACAAAATGATCCATTTAAATTTATACATCTTTGACAGTGTTGCCTTTAATATTTTTCTGTCATAACTCGATTCCTCTCTCACTTTGTTAAAAAAAAGGTATACCGTACACCGAGACAGCCACGAAAAAGTACTACCTCGTTCCATCGATCGGGAAATGTGGTAAAATAAGCCCTTGCTGCCCTGCTAAAATAGGGTGGTGCACCATCGGGCATAAGCCACATATTATTTCAAATATTTAAAGGGATGTCTTCCAATAACGGATTAAGGTGTTCTTGCAGTAAATGTAGGTATTTATCCCCATTTAAAGCGTCATCAATGATATGTGGTCCCACTAAGTAGTTTCCAATTAGGTATAACCTTCCATGTATTAATGATAAATTTTTGTTAGTGATTTGTTTGAATAATAGCATGGGGCTTTTCGTCAGTTCAAATATGTAAATTCTATTCTATTTGGAAAGCGGTTGACGTAAATCGGAACAACTTCAGAAGCAATACATTGTGCAAATTCGTACATTAGATGAATATGTGCAAATTCTTCATAGCTAAAATCCTCCATGATTTTGAATCAACAAATGATGTCAAAATGATTTATGTCAAGTATCTAACTGCTAATTATTCATATTTGTTGACAGTCATCTCAATTTTCAAGATTTTTGCAAAAATGTTAATATTGCATTTTTGATACAATACATGTATGTTGTTAATAAAATTCGATTTTCTCAAAAACGGTACAAGGTATCGGTTGATATATGGTATACCTTTTTAAATCAAATTGAGAGAGGAATCGAACTATGAAAGAAAATTCCAAATATGGCAACGCTGTCAAAGATGTCTAAATTTAAATGGATAATTTCGTCTGCTGCTGTATAATCCAGGCATATTGAGTTAAGTTATATCAGTTTAAACTTGAAAATTAACATTACCATGAGTTACTTTAATTGCCCAAATTTCATTGTTGTCATGGTAACGACTTAGAAGTTATAATTGGAATTTGTTTTCAAACTTCTTTATTTGAAGGCGAATAACTCCACAACGAAACCCAATAGGAAAAAAGTACTAGAACTATTTTGAGCTCCCATGTATACCCCTTCATTTTTGACATGACCTTTCCGGACACCCTGTATAAATTATTGAATTAAAAAAAAAAACAAGTAAAGTAAAGAAAATATATACTGCTATTTAAAAAAGATGGAGTTACCTGTCACTAAAATTGTAGCAAATGTCAGCCCGTGGTATTTTCGAAACCGATGTAATTTGAACACTAAAAATTTTAAACACTACTGAAGTTATTTAACCCTTTATTGGAACCTAAAATGTCTAATTTAATTATTGTAAGTATTTTAAAGGAATTGTTAAAAATAATGGTTTATATGGAATTTCAACTTGTCGGTTAAACATTGTAGAGAAAAAAGTATATTTAAAAATATCTATGTCAGCCCGTTTTATGATGATCTTTGTCCCTCGTTTTTGTTGCCCTTGAAAATGATCAGATTTCAATAGTTATTGTTATTCAGTCAACTTTAAAAATAGAGAAGTTATAATTTGCGGCACTTTTTACCAGACACCCAATATAATTACGTATACATATAAATAAACATACATATACGAAAGTAAAGATTTTCTCAATGTTTAGTCGATAGGAAAGTGACATTTTTCCTCCGAAAATACTGCTCCTCTCTTAAGACGAAAATAGAAATGTAAAATTTGTATATTTCTACAAAACAAATAATTAAATTAGTTTGCATAATCCTTGTTATCAATTAATGTAAAATCATAGAATCGATTTTATATTTGTCTTTACAATTGCTAGACAATTTTTTCGATGCGTAATTATTCCAAAAGTTACGACATCTGACGTGGGTATTGAGAATGAAATATGCTATACTACTTTTCGACCCAAAGAAACACTTGAATAGTTAAATAAATATAAATTATTATAAAATAATTATACTACTACTAATTTGTCATCAACATTATTATTTAATCAATTTAAAAAAATCGCTATTACATAGAAAATATTGAAAGACAGTGTCAAAAATAATTTGAAGCAGTAATAAAAACCCTAAAATTTAAAATAGTTTTTAATGTGCAGATAGCATACTTGTTTTGCTTTCCCAAAATTTACATATCTTCACAAATCACATATGAAATATTTATTAAATACTTACAAAATAGTTTGTGTACGACACTGATTTACGGAACATGCCGCTGCTTCTGACAAGGCGGTCTTACTTTTAAAGGCCTTTGCGTAACCAAAAAAAAGGAACGGAAATCATAACAGTTATTATACCCCGAGAGAGAAGAGTAATAAGGGTGTTTGAAATTAAAACGAGCGCTGAATTCCCAGCATTTGTATAAATATTATTGTTATTATACGGACGAAGCCGTTTGAAGTGGTAGGTAAACGATGGGGTAGAAATGGGATTTAGTCCCGTTCCGTATAACTGGTTGTTAAGATGAGTTATACGTGGATAAACAAAAATTTAAAGCTAGTCAGAAGAAAATACAGCCCCAAATACCTTGTGCCTGCATATGTTACTATTATAACATTTTTTTTATTAAATCTTATTGCAATTTATTTGTTACAATAGTTTTCCCACATTACTGATATGTTCTTCAAGGTCCCATAATGGGAACTCTTTTTATATATGCATTTATATTAATAGGTACCTAAAATTATGTAACTAGGCTCTCTAACATTTTTCTGCTATCCCTACTAATATTATAAATGTGAATGTAAGTTTGTTTGTTACGCTTTCACGCGAAAACTACTTAACCGATCATCATGAAACTTTGTACACATATTCTTGGAGGTATTAGAAGTAACATAGGATACTTTTTATTAAAAAAAATATTTTTCACGAAATATTTTCTATATTTACTTAGCCGCGAGCGAAGCCTACTAATAATAATAATCCCTACTTTCCTACTAATATTATAAATGTGAATGTAAGTTTGTTTGTTACGCTTTCTCGCGAAAACTAATTAACCGATCATCATGAAACTTTGTACACATATTCTTGGAGGTATTAGAAGTAACATAGGATACTTTTTATTAAAAAAAATATTTTTTACGAAATATTTTCTATATTTATTTACCCGCGAGCGAAGCCTACTAATAATAATAATCCCTACTAATATTATAAATGTGAATGTAAGTTTGTTTGTTACGCTTTCACGCGAAAACTACTTAACCGATCATCATGAAACTTTGTACACATATTCTTGGAGGTATTAGAAGTGACATAGGATACTTTTTATTAAAAAAAAAATTTTTTACGAAAGATTTTCTATCACTCTGCGAGCGAAGCCGCGGGTAAAAGCTAGTATTCTATATTTTATGTCGTAAATCGATATATTTTTAGAGTCCTTGTGGTGACCAGAACCAGCGCTCCATCAGTATAGATTTGGAGACAGTCAAATTAAAATTAACACTGGTCAATTCCAAATTTGGTACGGAGGAACCCAATCGGCACACTCTCGCTGTGTAATAAACAAAATTAAGCCTGTTTTTGAACGTTATTGCCTTGTATTCCAATTCGTAATGATAATGATACGTCTCGGTTCAACGCGAAATTAAACTTCACTCCTAATTTAGATTTTAAACGGCTGATAGCCTTTCCAGATCCACACTTCCTGACGCCAGAAACTAAAATAATTCGTCTTTAAATAATTCTTACATTTAAAATCCTTGTTTATGCAAATCGCGTCTCTCACTGCAATCTTATGCCATTTTTATGTACTTCAAGGTGATCCGTTTCAAACATTAGTTATGGGTTTCACTCCCTTATTATTTCTCTTACAGTCATGCACCACTTTGTGTTATATCTTAATTTATGCATATCTAATTGTTTATTTATATAATTATAGTGACTGGTATTTATTATAATAATCGTGCTGTTTTATAAATTATTCCATATAGTTGGCCGTGAACTAACAAGAGTTACATAAATTGAAAAACACGAAGCAATAGAACATTTCCGTACACAATGTTTAATTAAAACAAACGTACTTGATTTTGTAAACGCACCTAAAAGATTTTTGTTCCGACTGTTGCAACAATAAAGATGACTTTCGTTATGTCCTAGATATCGTTGTTATTTAATATTCCATTATCTGGGTTGGCAGTGTTGGCACCAGTACATTGAAGAGCAGTATTTATAACAGTATCCAACCTTATTTAAAATAACTATCAAATATCTTTGGAAGATCAATGGTAAACAGTGTTGTAGTTATTGTTGACTGCAGATAATCCTATAATACTTTGTTTTCATCATTTTTCTGATTCTACTTCCCTTATCTTTTTACCTGTTTATCTAATAAAAAAAAAAACAAACAAATGTTGGTTTTCGGATATATAAATCAAACATTTGATTTTTTTAAATTCGACACCCTGTATATTTGACGTTTTCTGAGTTCATCTTTTTTTCCTTTGATAGTTTGCACAATATTTTTGGTTTATTTGCTAATATATTTAGTCAAAATTACCATAAACTAATGCAAAAATTTAAAGGGTCAAAAGAATTTCCGAAATTTTTCTGTGATTTTTGACAGACTGTATTTAGGTGAAAAATGGTCGTATCAGGAATTGAAAAAAGTATTTTGAAGCTCTAAGATTCTAGTTTTTAGATCTTCCGGTCGAAATTTTTTAGGAGCTACAGTTATCATGCAATTCTCAGAAATAGCGCGTACTAGGATTTTTTTCCGCTAAGCCATTGCATGGACCAGATCTCTTGTTTATTCAGCTTCAATTTCCTTTTTATTAAATTTCGATACGACCATTTTTCAGCGACATATCGGACATTTAATGAAAAAGGATCCTTTTGTCTTCAATCATCGATATCTCGGCGATAAATGGCCGTACAGAGAATTGAATGGCAGTTTAGAATACTGGAATAAATTTCCTCTAACAAGCTACCGTAAATTTATGGAAAAAAATTTTCTTTTACACGAATTTTAAAAAACAGAATAAAAGGGTAATTTATGGTTTTTTAGAAAATTGACGGCTAAATTAGAAATATTCACGAAATGACTAATGCGAAGCATGACTTGTACATTTTTACTCATATTTTTACCGCAAATAACGTTTAAATTGACAAAAAAAAATTATTTTTTTTTTCAAAGAAAAAGGGTAGTTTTGAAAAAAAAACAGTTTTTTAAGTGATTACAGACTGCACAAAATTATTATTAATTAAATTAATTAGATATTTGTCTCAAAAAACGGTATCAATCGGGGTCGAAATCTGGTTTGGGTCATCAACTTTAATTTGAATTTAATTACTTAAAAGTTGATGAACAGAAGCATAGGACGGAAAAGCCGAATCGTGCTGGAAATAATTGGATTTTGTTTTCTTCAATGTCTGGAAGGTTTTTCAAAAAAAAAAAACAAAAAAATACAAAAATTTCGAAAATTTGTTCGAAAAAAAAATTATTTTTTTCATCGATTTAAATTTTATTTGCGGTGAATATGTGAGAAAATATAAAAAAAAAAAATTCCATTTTAATCATAATCATGAAGTGTTCAAGTCAAGTCTCAATCTGAAAAATCAATGTTTTCGTTTTCAGAACTTAGATTGCATTTAATTTTAAATTAGTCTTGACAGTTTAAATTTGTATATTTGCCATCTTTAGCTATGGAAATAATAGCTAAAGATGTCTTTGATGTTTATTCTATGATTACTTACTTCTTTTAGTATTTAAAACAAAGAAGGATCTAAGTTCAAAAAGTAGTTCCAAAATTTTAACCAAACCCCATTGAATTATATTATCGTTTACCGATATGCATTTCTTTGAAATAGCTAACTAAAATTTTAGTATTTATATATATTTTTTTCTACACGAAAGGTCAAAAGAGGTAGAAAAGGGTTAGAATGTTATATTAATATCCCTGTACCTACCAGCCATGTCGAATCTCAGCTCATAAAGATCTAAAGAATTTATCTACTTGAAAATGGATCGTTAAACTGAAAGAGACTTCAACGGTTATAAATTTTAACTAGCATTGAAGAAATGCAAGTTTTATGAACTTTACTTTGAAATTAACGCATGAGTTTTTGTTTTTTTATAGACTTCATTTCTAGTTAACGAAAAATACAAGAGTTGCAACTTGCAGTAATCTGAAAAGTACACGATCCTATTCCTATTTTCATAGGATTGTACATGATTAGAATGCAAAAAATTATTGAACTCATATTAAATCGTATATTAATCAAAGTAATTCAATTTAACTAATAAAAGGGTGGTACTTATTGTTTGTTACTATGACATGATTCACGACTAATAATTATCTAAAACACAATTCTCTCACATAGTATAAGGGTAATGCTAGCACGAATTGCATAATATCCCCTTAGAAGCGTATACTAAGTGAATTTCTCCCATAACCGTCGATATTCATCATAGTTCTTCACTTCAACACTCTTTGTTTGAGGCTGCGGTAACTATGAGTTATTTAATAACAATTTCAAAACGCACGCCGTAAAACCGAAGAATTGTACAATAAACAACGTCGAGGATAATCTTTTTACTACACATAGGTATGATATATAAAATATCATTAAATTAAATTACCTCTGTGTTTAATAGTGCAGTTGCAGTGGCACATAAAACGGCGTTTCATAAAGACGCCGAGCAAAAATGCGGGTTTAAAAAAAATGTTTTAATTTATGTTGTGCCATAAATCGGCAGTGTCTGCTACTAGCGACATATATCTCGGGAGAGCCTTACTAGAAAATGTATTTATTCTTCTGTCGATTGCTGTAAAATATCGTGACAAAATGGAATAATAATCGTTACTCATTAAAGACCTTGAAGGTATTACAATTTGTTTACGCGGATTTAAATGGCGCGCCCTCCCTGACTGCAACTCGGATAACAATAGACATCAATATTTTATTGCAGCTAGATACGCTAATACAGAATGTAACACACCGAGGCGTCTCGCATGAATAAATGTATTTTCCTTTCAAATTTCGGAAAATGTGTTCTTGAAACCCCTGCTTTTGAAGTTCAGATACAGATGAAGTTTATAATATTATACGCCTCTTATCATCTTTTTTACTCAATATACCATCAAGATGAAAATTAGCCTATTCGCTGAGGACGATTTTCTTCGAAAAATGAGCATCCACTTGTTTTATAATCCATTCAATGAACTCTCTTCGCTTTGAGTGATCAGTAGACTTCAGTTCTTGAGTCAACTGAACTTTGTAAACATGAGGATGCAAATCTTTCGTGATAATGCGATGTAGGGAGCTTCTCGAAATGTCCAATTCTTGGCCACGGTGTCGAACTGATGTTGCTGGACTCTCAGCAACACTCTTACAAACTGCTTCGATATTTTGTGTTGAACGACTTGTCGAAAAACCACCAGAATATTGAAGATCGCTAATTCATCCAGTCTCCCTGAATTTTCTGAATCTCTTCAGAGATGGTGAAGTTAAGTAACTATCCCGATTATTTTTTGTATGAAACTTGGGAACTGTAACTACCAAACCAACTATATTTTTAAAATATTGCTGAATGATGAAAACGCGGTCTTCTTTTGTATAGCGCTCCGTTTTTAATAACCGTCAACTTTTAGCTGTCACACTGCTTTTTTTTGTTGACAAATGGTGCAAAATTCAAAACTTGCGTGAATTTACGACTCCCAAATTGTAAATGTTAATTCCAGTTAGGAAATGCATTTTTCGTAGGTATACTTGTAACATTATGAAGAGCATTCATAGCTTTTAAAAATTTTTACTATAACTAGAAATTTTATTTTATAAACCTTTTCTTTAAACTGTGCTCCCCGAAGAACAGAATCCCCACAGATTTTCCCGCCAAAATATAAACGCTTCTTCATATATTTTGATAGGAATATTCAAGAACACCATCTTGCATTTCTCTATGGAGGTTTAGTAGCAAATTTTCAAATATTCGTCAACGTATTTTGAAGAAAATTTAAAAAAAAAACATTAATTTGTTATACACTATCGGCAAAATAACCGACCACCCTAAAATATTTCCTAAAAGCACCTAAATATTGATTAATGTAACTTAGAATTCATATTTGGTTGCAGAACCATAATCAATTCAGGTTGCAACGAATAATTAAAAAAAAAAAATAATTTGATTCAAAATTAAATTTAATTAAAACAATAACAGAAACGGAACAAAATTTTTCTTATGTCTAAAAAATTATGGTGGGTGTTTTTAATGGACCTGCTGGTTATTGTTAACAGCGAATATGTCCTCCTCGAGCCTGAATTGCAGCATTCAACCGTTGTGACATTGAGTCAACCAAATTTCTTAAGCGTATTTGGGGAATAGTTTCATATTCTCCTTGAAGAGTCTGTGGCATGACTGGTCGACGACGAATAGCCCTCTGAAGTTCATCCCAAAGATGTTTAAGTGGGTTAAGGTACGGGCTGCGTGCGGGCCAATCAAGTTTACGAATACCGACCTGGTTTAAGTATTTAGTTACGAAAATGGAACGACAGCTTCTTGAAGAATATCTGCGGGCGTTCATAATCCACAAATATGAGGTCGGTAACATATTTAAACATATTTAAAAAACTATTCATGAATAGCGTTAGGATATTCGTCGTCATAGACATGTTCATAGACATAAATTTTTGTACATAAACACAGTGGACAAATTTTCCGCAAATGGGAATTCTTTCGTAACTTTCATTTCTGAGCTTTTCTAGTGACACGTTTTCGAAAGAGTAAAACTAAATATAGTTTGATATTTGACATTTTGACTTAAGAGTCTCTTAAGTCAAAATGTAAAATGTCAAATATGACATTTTCATATTCTTTAATTTTCTGGAGAAATCGTATATGAATCGCTAACTTTCCCCATTGCAACCTCGTTTTAATTATAAGCAATTTTTCTCTGGTGTGCTTTATTTTGTAAAATTTAAAATAAATAAGTTTTTCCTTTTATTTACTCTAACCGTGGACATACTATACAGTACGCGCCTAAAGTATGGAATAAATTCAGTAAAAACGAAACAAATTTTTTTTGGGAAAAATCCTCGAACAGGTCGATTTTTAATTTAAAAAATACTTAGTTTAGCATAAAAGGCGATTTTCAACCGTCATTTGTTTTCGAGTAATGACGTCATCGACATTTTTTTTAAATAGCTACCCCCTATTTTTTTTCTTGATTCTGAAAGANTAAAAAAAATGTTGATGACGTCATTACTCGAAAACAAATGACGGTTGAAAATCGCCTTTTATGCTAAAATATGTATTTTTTAAATTAAAAATTGACCTGTTCGAGAATTTTTCCCAAAAAAAAATTGTTTCGTTTTTACTGAATTTATTCCATACTTTAGGCGCGTACTGTATACATAACGATAACATTATATCCATTCGTTCGTATCTTGTGAGGTTAGTCTTTGGATCAGTAGCACAAACACACCATTAACGAAAAAAATAAATATTCAGTACGCCACACAATTAGTCCATAACCATAAAACGTGGCGAACGTCCGTCGTCAAAGGAATTTTACAGCGTGTTTATAGAATTCCCACAGAGAAAACGGTCAGAATTCTGAATAGCGGGGTAATGTCTCCTTCAACAGGTGCGCTGCACTTGGGGCTCTACATTGTGTGTTTGTAAGTCAAAAGATAACATCGCGGACGCACAGACCGATATTCCCACAAGTGGGTATAAGTCAGGCAGACAGGAAGAAAAAATTATGTTTATTATTGCGGTAAAGGCGCACAGCGCGACGATAAACTCTGAATCCCGACCGGGTAGCGTTTAATTTTTCTTTCGAAACGTGACGTTTCAGCACCTTCAGTCACTTTTGTTTGCCAAACGAACGTCGTGTTTTCAGCACCTGATTCAGATATCTGTCGCTGAAATAATGAATTATGGCGTAGTCTGCGTTTGAAAAATAACGTTTTAGAAAACAATATAATATGCACGCACCTACGTCTCTTTTTTAAAGTTAGAATTATGTTTACAGGAAGATCTATTTTTAAGCTTTTAACTATGTCTGTTGATAATTGTATGATAATTCCATATTATAATAAACTTAAACTATCACAAACAAAGATCTTTATACATTGTCGGAAGGCAGGAATATTGAATTTCTTTGTGTGACTTTCTATATTCCTGACATGTCGAATTTTCTTTATATAATATTTTATGAAGAAATATACGTGTGTTTTCAAACTATGTACTTGCAGAAAATGACTAAAGAAATTTGGTTAAATTAACATAGGGTCCTAATATCGTCGTTTTCGAAATGCAGGGTTTCCAAAATTGCATAGAAAAAATCAATTTAACGATTTCGATATCCAAACTGCTAGAGATAATATAACAAATTTGGTACATGGGTGATTCCATTCTAACAGTGATTATTAATGTCCTGTGCTGTTTGCTCTAACTGGTCATACATTAACAATGTATTTATACAATTTTTGTATCAATACGATCCTCATCAACATATTTAATCACTTTTTTGTGTAATATACCTTGCAGTACAGAGAAAACTTGTAGTACCCATATCGGTCAAATGTCAGTACCGTGTCGTGTCCATTCTTAGAATTTACCTATAAATTCATTATTTTCCTTATCGCAATAAATGATTTAAACTAATTTACCTATAAATCTTAATGTATATAATCGACCTTAAAAAAATTGACACTTTTTTTTAATATACTTCTTTAACATTGATTTCTAGCTTAGTAACTTTTGTCCTTAGATTTAAGCAAATTTTTCAATTTGGATTCGTCTGACTCGCGCGCCATCTACCTCAATATTTATGAAACAACTCATTAGCCATATTGAAAGTACGTCACGTGAGCAATGCTTACAAACATTACGTTGATGGAATAGTGCAACAAGTTTATCATTTTAAAAGGCAATTTTCAAAAAGGTATGTTATAAATTTACTTGTCAGTACCGTGTAATTGGTATACTTGATTAACTATTGAATTTTCTTTGTATAAGTAATGAATTTTTGTACTTCTCAGTAACATAAATTATATGGTAATTGGATATTATCAAATTCATAACCAAATAATTATAGTTGCTATTTAAATTTAAGTCAGTACCGTGGCTGTCAGTACCATGTAAAAAAAGTACATATAAATATATTTAAATATTAATAAAATTATTTTAATCATTTATTATATTTTTTTTTCATTGCAAATGACTCCAATACTACGTACAAAAAATTACCTGAAAGTATTGACAAAAAAGTGATAATAATCAACAATAATTACCAAAGAAGAATAATGTGAAGTCTAAAAACAAAATTAATACTAAAGTGCAAAAACGTCGTTTAGAACAAAAACGTATTGCTGAAAAATGAAGAAGACAAAAGATACGAAATGATCCAGCAGCTTATGAAAATTACTGTCATAAGGAAAGAGCCAGATATGAAAAAANGTCCAGTTGTACACCACTGGTTGAACCTTTAAAGCTCATATTTCAGAGAATATAAGGCCTACTATCATACATTATATGTACCAAATTTTATTGAGATCGGTTAATAGATTCCGGAGATATAGACAAAAAATCATTTTTTTTTGACAACTTCAACACCCTGTATCTGTAAAACGGTGCCGTTCCAGACCTATTTTTATAACATAGTATCTTAAAGAGATCTATCTGTCCTCGAAGTTTCCTGCATAAAATTCGGACCACCCTGTATAATCGACCTTAAAAAAATTGACACTTTTTTTTTAATATACTACTTTAACATTGAATTCTAGCTTAGTAAATTTTGTCCTTAGATTTAAGCAAATTTTTCAATTTGGATTCGTCCGACTCGCGCGCCATCTACCTCAAGATTTATAAAACAACTCGTTAGCCATATTGAAAGTACGTCACGTGAGTAATGCTTACAAACACTACGTTGATGGAATAGTGCAAAAAGTTTGTGTCATTTTAAAAGTCATTTTTAAAAAGGTATGTTATAAATTTACTTGTCAGTACCGTGGTATTGGTATACTTGATTAACTATTGAATTTTCTTTGTTTAAGTAATAAATTTTTGTACTTCTCAGTAACATAAATTATATGGTAATTGGATATTATCAAATTCATAACCAAATAATTATAGTTGCAAATGACTCCAATACTACGTACAAGAAAATTACCTGAAAATATTGACAAAAAAAGTGATAATAATCAACAATTACCAAAGAAAAATGTGAGGTCTAAAAACAAAATTAATACTAAAGTGCAAAAACGTCGTTTAGAACAAAAACGTATTGCTGAAAAATGAAGAAGACAAAAGATACGAAATGTTCCAGCAGCTTATGAAAATTACTGTCATAAGGAAAGAGCCAGATATGAAAAAAGGAAGAAGGAAGGAAAATTTAAAACAATTTAACAATTATCAGATCGAGAAAAGCGAGTTCGTCGTAAACAACAAAATGTATGGAAAAGAAACTCACGAGCACAACAAAAAAAATTGTTTGATTTAAAAAAATTATTTTTTCCAAAAAAAACACAAAATGTTTTTTTTTATAATCTCAAGATTTTTTTTCTCGAGAGTGTCATTTTTAGCAGAGTCACCCACATATTTTTCATATGCTGATTGGTATCAAATAAAAATTTTGCAGGTTTCGTAAATAACCGGTGGCTGAGCTATAATGTCTCTTTTTTACAAAGAAATTATACCACCCTCGTTAAGACGAATAAAATTTATTCATAAATAATCTCTGTCGTATTCCAAGTCCCGGATTTCGAATTTCATTTAACTTTCGAATCTGACCTAAATTGTTAAAAATTTCAGATTTAGACCAGCCATCTAGCGTCCAGTTCATTCAGGACTTTCTGTGTGTATGGTGGAGATCCTAAGGGATAACTCCAACCTCAAAAAGTGGTGCCAAAAAGGCGTAAAGATGGAAATAGTCATAAATAGTGAAAGTAAAAAGTGTCAAAAAACCTTTAGTACTAGAAAAGGCTCAATTGAAAGAATCATTGAAAAATGTACCATCTCTAAGTGTATCTGGGTTATATGTAGGTAGGTAAAATAACAGAAAGCGTCTCCTAATCTTACCAGGTCCAAAATTAAAGTCCAGGAAGCCGCGATGAAAAAGACCGGTAATCCATTACTTCTCCATTGTACCAGTGTAGTTTTTTTATATTATTATGGTATTATAGTTTATGAACGAGTTAAAATAAATAATGTTTTACGCTTATAAGGATTTTTGGAAATGGCTGCCTTCAGACAAAATCCGCACTTCAAATCTTCTCCTTATATTATATCACAGTCAGATATAATTCGTTGTCGTAGATGCTCTTTATTTATAGCAGGCACTTTGTAAACTAATGTTTTAGGGTGCCTACAAACAAAAAAATCTACCAGGGTTGTCATATTATTTTATCGATTGCACTAAGGTTTGTAACAAGTTTTGTGCTCCCTCTATGAGGGTCTTCTTTAATATTATTTAATAAGACTTCTTCCAATTTGGCTTCAGGAGATTGAATAAGTTGTTGGAAAATCTTTCAAAACGTTATCGGATTCGGACTTAGATGATTAGGAAACCTTTCAGCATAAACTCTCCTAGCTACATAACAATATGTATGTTTTGTCAAGATCATAAATATAAACCCTAGTAGCCAAATTATTCGGCCGTATGTGTGTAAGGTCATGATTAAGTATTACAAATTTTAATTTAATAAAAGCAATTTAAATTTATATTATTATATATTTTAATTTATAAATTGAATCAAAATGTTAGAAAAAATCTAAATTTGACACTAAATTGAAACTACTTACAACATATTTAACAAAATTCCAAAAACATCTAATTTATCCTTTGTTTTAACTCGTTACTCACACCAAACTAAGGTAATATTATTATATATCAATAATTATGTACACATAAATCAGTTTGGTTCAAAACTGTAAATTATACGAACAAATGTGTAGCAACAAAAAATTAAGAAAATGTAATGAAACATTTGAGGATAAATTTTATTTGTAATATTATACAGAATAGTACAATTTTTGTTGCATTGAAAGACGTGACAGTGCTCATAGCTCGGCTACTGGTTATGTACACGTAAAAAATTAAAAGTCTCAAGTGGTTTAGAAATTAAAAATATGAAATAGATTTTTTAAACCCTTACACTAAAAAACGATTGCCGTAGCCTTTAACCAAAATACCTTAATTTTAGCCATGCCACGATTTTCTGTACGTACTTAGGAAACACATTGTATCGGTAGACAGTTTCCATGTGACCAAACTTTATATAGAAGCTTTGTAAATAGCTAAAAACAGTTCTCAATATGTTACCAATAATGAGATAATGAGGTTAATGTTCTTACTCGCTTCTTTATTGCATATTCCCAAAAGATTAACATCGCGGGTATCTCGAAGACCTACAACTTGACCTCAATTGTTTCTTGTTTATGGGGTTATCAAAATGAGGTTACCATTTTCGAACGGAAAAGGAATTTGAATTTTATTCATATTAGGACTTACATTGCTTAAAAGACACATCAAATGAAAATGTAGGTATATATTATTCAGATCAAGATTTACTGCTTCACTTGATTTTTAAAGAGAACACATTGTGAGAAATTCACGCAATTGTAGCATAAATAAGGAGCTGTGTCAAAATTTCTTACAATATTGTTTGAAAATGTGACAAAATCTATAAATTGTTATAGACAAAAATAATAACCATACAGGCTGTTACAAATTCGCTTCTCATTACAGGGATCTCGGAAACGGTAAGATGTACGAAGTAACTTAAATGGGGGCAAAGTTGCGTAATCAGGGGACCAACATTATGCCTCTAAAAAATCAAGGCTAACATGATTAGTTTATTTCAGCCTTGTTTGAGGTGATACTGAAAAAAGAAGAACACTTTCTCATGGCCCCTTTTTGCCCTCTATCGAATGACATAATCAATTTTTATATGTAACGTTTCGTCTCTCCAGGACCATCATCAAATTCATTTTTTTAAATACGACTCTGTAATTTTTTTACATTTTTTGCAAGCCTTCATGACCCCCAATACTGTACTGCATCAACCTGAACCAGATTCAGACGTTTTGTCTCGAAAAATTCATCTTCAGTGTATTCTTTCCTGCCGCAGATCGACTATACCAATTTAATTTGGCACCAAGAAGGAGGAACCAGAGTAGTATGAAATTTAAACAATAGGTTTAATTTTTGGATTGGTAATGGAGGAAATATTCAATGGCCTTCAAACAGCCCAGACCTTACACCCTTAGACAGTTTTCTATGGAGTTACTTAAACGAGGTTTATAAGGAAACTAGTGTAAATTTAGATGAACTAAGACATAAAGTTGATCAATGTGTACAAAATTTAAGTGAATTTAAGTCCCATTTCATACTAAATGCAGTTCTGAAAATTAATGAGGATTTTACGAAGTGTATCAGTAATAATGGTGGTCACATTGAGCATCTGTGACCATTTGTGTTTTACTAGGTTTTTATTAATTAGGTATTAAAATTCTGTTAAGGTTAAGACTTAAAGTTAAGAATGATTTTTTATTATTATCATAAAATAAACGCATAACAAATTTTTGGTTTTCACTAAACATCATTTGTTTGTTAAAATAGTTTGTTATAGGAAATAAATTAATGATGATAAATAAACTTCTGTCAGTCATTTGCTTGTCCGTGTGCCTCGTCCATAGCCACTGCGATCATGCGACATAAATTTCCCTCATGTTTTTTCAAAAATCGCTTTAAACTGAAATATGTAACAGTAACATATTACATATTTTTGAAAAGAGAAAAATTTATTTAAACAAAATTTCTTTAATTTAGTAATTTCCATTATTCTATTGTTTCTTCTAATACTGTATTATAAAAATTCATAAACAAGCTAAAACTTTTGTATTAAAAACTTTTTTTGTAATTTCAATAATAAACTCACAATAAGTTGTCATATTATAGTGGTACTTAACCGTAGCATCCTGTAAAAATGTATCCATCAATGTGAGAAGTAATTTTTTACAAAGAGTGCTAATTAACAAAATTTAAAGGTTAGTTGAACTAATCGAAAAGATCTAACAAGGAAAACAATTAATTTATATTATTATAATGGGAAATTCAAAATATTTATTTTCCATTGAAGAACTGAAGTTTCCATTTTGACACTTTATGACTAGATATTTTCTTGTCAAATTATTTCTGTGTAGCTTTCCACCTTCTCGTACCTAATACATCAAAATGCCGCCAGATGAATACGTTTCTGAAACATAGTCTCATCCTCATAATTGACGCAAGGCCTGATAAGGCCCATGCAACCACCTCTAGGATAGGCATTTGTGCAATCCCATATAACATTTTTGACTTATAATTGCCGGTGGAAACGTCGAGATAGTCTATAAAATGCGCGGAACAAGGTAATAATTCTTTGTTCCCGGCACCCGGGTACTCTGACACTTGCTCTTTGTTACCCGCGTCAGCTAAATGCGAAACATGACTGAAAAGTCTTATTTATGCCCCTGTCCTTACATTTTACGATTACAAAAATATTTTTATGAATAAACCGCAGCAAAAATTAAAGGTTTCATTATATCAGCAAGATAAAAGAAGAATACACCAAGTAATTTCGTTGGTGGGCGATGTTACAGTTTTATTGTCAGTTTGCTTAGAGTAGTATGTTCAGAGAAATAAGACTGATATAGCATTTTTATCATGAGCTTGGAAATATTCATTCGATAGACCTTGAAATACCTTAGGAATGCAGTACAGCACGTTGAAAAAAAATTAGAATGGTAAATATGTGAAACATTTTCCAACCACTTAAACAAATATCTCTGGGAATATTTCTGAACCCCATCCTATCAATAACCTGGAGCGATCGAAATGCTGCTTGCACTTGAAGATAAAATACTTATACCTCCTATGATAATAAAATACTTGTTTATAACGTCATCAATGTACGGGGTAGTCCATAATTCTCTTTTTATAACGATTTATCGGCTACAGTATAATGTCCAAGGAAAATGATCCTGTAACTGAAACAATATCGTTGTACCACCACACCAAAGGGTCTTTAATGTTTAATAAATAATAAACTCTTTTTAAAGCTCAGAAATATGTTTCTCCGCCGATGGACATTAAAGGCGTAGTTCTAGTGACAGCTGTCAGGCACTAAAGTGTCATATTTACTGCTGCTGAATTACAAATTAAAATGTATTCTTTAGTAATTTTACTTACTGTAAGCATTTCTAGTGAAATTAGAACAGCCTGTAAGGGATATCCCTTACTCTCTTCGTTTTTGTAGTTGGCAGAGTGATCAGCACACTATTTTCCATATCTTCAATATCTCCAATTTTTATGTGAAGTAATTCATCACATCGAACGCCCCAGATATTATGGAAATAATAATAGTCAGTATTCTTCTGTTACAAAAATATTTTGTTTATAATCAGGAACCGCTATCAGAATTCTTTTAATTAGTTCATTTTCTAAAACACGTGATCTTTTAGCCGATATCTATCCGATTGCCGTTTCAAGAATGCTTTTAATTTTAGATACTTTTATATCGGTGTTGTTGTAGACATTCAAAGTAGTTCCGAGCATAGCATATATTGACCATAATGAAGAAGATTTCATACTTTTGCTTAATTCAGAAAAATATAACAATAATACATTTTTTGAAAAATAGAAAAATTTTGAAAAAGATAGTCCGATAATCAATAATTTTTTTTATATAGTTGCTGATATATCTTCTTCGTTTTTTCAGGTAATAAATTACAATCTATTTGCTTTGCTGATTCAATAATTTATGGCGGAGTTAATGTGAATTATTCCATCTCAAATAATAAATAGTTATTTTTGTGGATTTAAATAGGAACAATATGACGATTACTGTGTACCTAAGTTATTTACTTAATAACGTTCGTTCGTCTCATAGCAATCACAGACGGGCTGATGAAATTATTATTATTCATGAAAGAAGTATCCTACAATATTAATGATATAAAATAAATAGCTATGTTTGCTATTACGATAAATTTAAAATTATGTGTTTAACTTGTCAGTAAAGTAGATTTAATGCTTGGCTGTTTTAATAGACTCGGCTGCGCTTCGTCTATTAAATACCAGAAGCGGCATTAAATCTTGTACTTTACTGCCCAGTAACAACTATTATTATTTTTATGTGCGTTAAATAAAAAAGTAACCAATAAGATCAGCATCTCCATCAAACACGATGTTTTTGTTTTCTTTCCCATCACGTCTCAAATTCCCTTATAAACTACTAAGTTCCATACTTAAATGAGTTTTCTTTTTACCTAGGAAGATCAGGTTGACGTATCCAAGTCAACTGGATGGCTATTTAAAAAACATATCAAATTTCTCACGGACTTGTTAAGAAATGGAATGCGTTTGAGGAGCTTCTCACAAGCGGGTTTTTTTAGTGACGATATTATCATGGTTGTGATTCAAATTTTGCCTAATCATTAAAAATATTAGAAAAACATTAGAAAACCTTCGCCAGATATATTTGGGCCGATTATTCTGTAATAACTTATTGATACGAAAAATTAGCGCTACCCAAAAAATAAGTTTCAAAATCTAGAAATCACTTAATTTTTATATTCAGGAAAGTTACAAGATTTAGAAATTTAATATCAGTCAGATTACAGTTACAAAAAGTATTGTTGTAGCTTAAAAAAGCATTTCCTACATCAACAATAAGTATTTGAATTAATTGATGTTTTTATTACAAATAATCATAATAGCCGTGACCTCAAAGATAAAAATAAGTTTACGCTTCGGTGAATACCATTATTAATAAAACTTTCCCTCCTTTCTTTCCTACTACCTACCTGCGTTTTATTCTTTGAAAGATCCGGTATTTAAAACTTAATTTAAAAAATGAAAGGAACACAACGCGATACAACGGGACTCTGTTACTATTTGTTTGATATCTGAAGTGTAAACTTTGTAAATGCCTGTTACTCACAAAACTTTGAAAGTAAATATCTTTGTTCTGTCAGGTGGCTTAAATATTTATGACTTTTGAAATCACAACTAATACAAATGGTTTGCAACTCAGCTCTACTCCATCGTATGGAATCGACGAAGTCATCCTGTATAATGATATTTTAAATAAAATAGTCTGCTACGTAAACTTTCTAATCATAAAAATAACCCGAAAAAATGAATGCAAGAAAAAAATATTCAAAAAAACAGAGTAACAATTGATAATTAGAAATAAACAGTAAATTAAAAACAGTCACGCTCGGTTCAATCTCCCAGTTTTTGTTTCAGTTGCTTACTAGACGTTGTTCATAGCAGTCGGCCGATATGTTATAACATATTTCCTTGTCGTGAGGATAGGACAATAAAACAGCTGGATCGTTCATCGGTTGTCTCACCTACCACATACTGATGAGGACCAATAAGTCCGAAACCGGTCTATGTCTGGTCTATTCAATGCCGATCGGGTCAAATAGCCCGCGAAATAGTTGTTTCTCGCAACACTGGCAATTTAATAAACCCTGTTTGAATCTTAGTTACTACAATAAAACAAAATTGGAACCGCGTCTAATAAAGATAAATTACTAATATCACTGGACGATGGAAAAGTTATATAGATATACGTGCAAAAAAATAGAAGCTTGTGGAAGAAAACCTTTATACAGCATTTTGAAAAAGATGTGAAAAGATGTAGCAAGTACATGTCAGGAGTTACCACCAAATATATAAACATAGTTGTCTCAACAACTTCTGATACTCCAACGGTCATTTTTCTTGCAAAAGTATTAAATGTTAAACGGCAAAATCTCACTGCAGAGGACTAACAGAAAACTGCTTGTATATACAGAACATTAATGTTTCTTCTCTCCGTAAAAGTCGTAACATTTTCAACTTGGTATTTTTTTACAAAATAACAAACATGACTTATGTGATATGACTACATTATTAGCCATGTGCCATATTATGCACATGTGTCATATACTGAACATGGATTTATTTCTGCCCGATCTACAACAACAAACCTTGTAAGTATCACTCATTTCATCGCAAATTATTTGGATAAAGCTATTAAAACTGTTATTATTTATAAAGATCTATTACTCCATTCACAAGACTGATATAGTTTGCAGCAAGTATTCTCAGAGATTAACTTAAGATTACAAAATAACTATTTGTCATTAAATATGAAATTTACAAAGAAACCTATACTGTGTGATTGCAGTATAAATGATACTTTATTCATATAACTAATTTGGAAAGAACTCAAAGAAAGTATCTTAACTATCTTAGTTTTAAGCTTGACGGCACTTATCCTCCTCAGGATATTTCAGAACTGGACCTATCAAGTAGATTTAAATTAACGCTACGTTGCTTATACTATTCCACACTATTTTTATATAAAATTTTATCTGCAGAAATAGATTGCAATGATGTGCAGAAGCTTTATAAAGTCTCTAAAGTTAACATTTCGATATTTCGTTTAAAACTTGATTCCTAATTATTACTCCACTACATCTGTACATTACTGTAGATTTATTGTCCACTTGTATATCTATTTTACTATGTACGCCTATAAATGAGCTTTGCCTGCAGTATGTGTCTCATTAAATAAATAAAAGTTAAATAAATAAATAAATATTTACACTGGTAAATTGAATCCGGTTCTGTTATGAACCGCAATCCCCCGAACTCTATCGATAATTTTTTTATTCATGTAAACCTTAAATAATTAAAAATAAACAACACATTTCACCAAAACAGTACGTCTACGTGAAAAAGAAACATATACTGTATGGGTATTAAGCAGTTCTTGAACTTACAGTTCGAAAGGAGGTCATGCGAAAAATTCAGGAACAGTTTCAGCTGAGCATTTAACAAAGGTTTCACGGTCTATGGTTTTATTATGTTTCTTACTCCATATTCCTCATCTGCCACTGCATAAAGTTTAATAAACCCATAAATTATGGGAGGTGAAAAAGGAAAACACAGCCCGAACGGCAAAAACAAGTGTAATATATATTTGGTAAATCATAATAAATTTATATAACCCAGAAATGAGCTCTTTGAAACATCGCAATGCCGTAACAAGGCTTATCTTAAAAGAACACCATCTTTGGAAAGAAAATATATACCTATATAAAAATATTTGGTACCTATCATAACAAAGAATATTAAAAGTTTATTGTTTCAATATTTTTTTTATGAGAAAATAATATCGGTTAATTCATTCACATTAATAAATGTTCTATTCCGGAGAAGTCAACTTTTTTCCATTGCATGTAAACAATTTTAGTGTTTAGTTTTCTATTATTTTTTTTACAAAATACGTTCGTATAAATGTTTTAATTGTAATAGTTAAGCACCACATATCTAGGTAAAATTTAAATAATTTAAGGGACTGTATATTAAGTCCTTAAAAATTGAACAACTAAGTCTTCAGTTTTATGTAAGCACCTGAAAACTATGAAGTAAATGTTGAAAATACTTAATATAGTAGAGAGAGGATTGATGCGCTTCTTAGTCTGTAAACGCATACCACAATTTTCCAATCAGAAGGTGATGGCCATTGAATACTGTGTTAATAAGAAACTCAAAAAAATAATGAATTACTATTTACTTCGACAATTTGGCGAGGCTAAAAGCAATCAATTCGTACCAGAGTAATATGAAATTGTTTAGATATGTTGAAAAGGCAAAAAAGTCAAAACGATGTGACCTAGCTTAGGTACAGGGGTATGAGTGCTATTGGAAGAACAATGTGGTTATTTGAACAAAATAGGTTCATTTATAGCGCTACAAGGGGGCGAATCTCTTGCAATGTTGATAGCTGCGTCATTCAGGTGCAAATAACGAAAAAGACCGTGGCAAATGGTGGCAAGAAACCGCTAGACAGAAGCGAGACAAGAGGTTGACGACAGATCTACTGAACTAAATTCGAATATCAATAAAAATAGTAATAGGGCTGAACATTGCAGGCTCAAGAAACATCTGAGTAATATTATATACTGCACTGAAAGAAATGCGTTTTATTCTTTATTAGAATTCTATATGCCATTATAAGACCATTGTATACTATATGTGACAGTTAAACAGGTGAATACTGGATATAAAACGCGTACTGCTAGCACAGTTGTATAGTGACTATAAACCTTATTCTTTATTAAATTATTGTATAACTAGTATACAACGTTTTTTATACCCTTTACGAAATAATAGCAATAACTGTTATTAAAGTGTTCCATATCGTTATTAGAACATCTAGTACTGGTTATAAGTTTTATAATAATAAATGTATTAAACTGTTGTATACTCTGTATGAGCTAAAAACATATGTCATTAAGTTTTCAGAAATTTTATTGGATAACTGTAATTACAAGCTAAGGTTCTAATGTAAACATACATAAAACATACTTTTAAGCATTAAAAATGATGACAAATCGCTCCCAAAACTGTCCAGTTTATTTTCTTAGCAACGATGCACCCGTATTTTCTTGTATTACATGAGAATTTGCACTATAACTCTTCCACCTTAAGAATGAAGCATCCCCAGAAAGGTTGAGCTTCTTTCCATATAATTTTATTTCCTCTGGTTGATTGACTTTATACCCATGCTCTTCTTTGTCACCGTTAACCTTCTGTTCCTCCATCTTATGTAAAACTTAACATCAGCGATTTCTAATAGGACCTACAAAATAATAATTTTTAAGATTTAGACAAGATTTACATTTGAAAAAACAAAACAATTACAAGCCATAAAACAGTTAGATACTTACATAATAATTTTCCATTTCACACAACGCGATATGATCATGTATCCCACAAAACATGTGCATATACTGTCCATTTTCATCAAACTAGACGTGTGTAAGTCGATGCACAGCGGACTGTCGGAAATTTTACGATTGTTGTATTTTCTCTTCTTGAGTAAAGATAATAAAGACGTTGTGGTTTTGTGTGTTTATTTTGACAATGATTGAACATGTATGGACAATAAAAGTGGACTGTATAAGATAGTTGAGTACCGTTCTGCTTCATGCATAGCATGCTACTGAAATCTTAGAAGGGATGAGCTCGTGCGGCGAACCCTAAATCAGCGGCTGGAATAGCCAGGTTTCTTATTGAGTCGGCGCACTTCGCTCTCGGGTCTGACATATGATTATTATTACAAGACTATGAATATAACTTAACAACGATCATAACCGATTATGCACCGAGAGGTGACGATCACTTAACCATTATAAGACGCGTTTTACACGTTAAAAACGGAAACATATTCGGTATAAGAACGAATAATTCTGTTAATATAATTGTTATATACAAATTCGGATGCTGGTCTTTGTACAACAAATCTTCCCTACTATACAATTGAAACATAAAGTCTATAACACCTAATAATGTATAAGTAATTCATTATAACCTTTATTTCATAGATGCATAAGGTGTATTAAGCACCTTCCAGTTAAACTCATTGAATAAGGAGTATAGAGATGATTGCTTTTTTTAATAAAAGTTGTATATTGGTTATAAAAGTTTTAATATGCGCTATACACATTATTCTAGATAAACAGTTTAATAAGCCAATTTCCTTCAGTGTGTATTACTGGCAGGCCAGGAGTAAGAGGAAACTGCAGCGCATGTCTAGTGCTAGTGTATAGATCTAGCGAAGATAAATGATGTATTGCTTTGGTGAGAAAAAGAAAAACTAGAAGCTGTGTGTCAAATCTGTGAAGCCTAACTAAAATATAAAGTTAGATAGTAACTCAAACATCATGGAGGTCCAATCCTCAAATGGATATTTCTTAGTTTCGCTTATCTTTTTTATGTCTGTTTGCTCTAAAAAAAACACACACACAAAGGTTCAGTTGAAAACCTTCCAAACAAACAAATCAAAGAAACTAAATTAAAACATATCGCAGTGTCACTACGCCTTTAGGTACAAAATAGAGCGTGGACCATTATCCCAAGGCCAAGCTATGTCGCCATCAATGAAGGAAAAGCGACAGCATCGATGTCATCTAGTCCATGCCTCCATTGAGGTTGGCGTGAAGGAGGAGACCCTGAGCATCTTCAAAGGCGAACAGGCTAACCTCCTAGCACCGCAGGCAAACATTGGCGTTCCCAAGAACCGATTTTCCATCCGATTCCAATATAAGGGGGTATTAGTCCATTTATTGAAGGTAAAATACGGCGTTATTGTATAATTTTCCCAAACAGCACCAATTTTCACCAAAAATTGGATTTAGGTTCTACTTACCCTCTACTTCAAAGTGGACCCAGTGCTGGGGGTAGCTTTCTATTTTTTTAAGGGTGAAAACTACCCCTATTCGAAAATAATTATAGAATTGTAGATTCGAGCGTTGAAATCATCTTTAAATAAGTAAATATGATGAATTGAAAATTGTCAATCCCTAAAAACCTCCCCCTATGACAATAATCATTAAAAAATAATGTTGAAAAATATTATTCAGCAACTTGGAATAATTTAATCATATAGTGATATTAAATTAAGATTTCTTTACTGTTTTAATTTTTCATTACTTATTTATAAGTTTCAACCCTTATAAAAACCACTCCTTGCAAAACAAATTAGAGTTAAAACATTTTTTTTAATTTAAAATATAATACAGTCTTTTTATTATTTAAAATGTAATGTATTTATTTTATCAAACCTTAAAAAAACCCTACTGATTAAAATTTGCAATCAAAAATAGAGAAAATAAGAATTTTATTTTTATATGGATTTTATTTTTTTTATTTTTATAACAATTTTTTTTATTGCAAATAACACAAATAATCAAAAATGTAAATACGTTTGTACCTAAAATATAGCTATAATGTGTATTCGTCAATGCTTCAATATATGCTATATATATGCTTTTTTATGCTATCAAGCCCTTCAAAAAACCATTTTGTAGGTTTTTCAAGGGCTATGAGAGCAAATAAGTTAAATTTTCTTTCAGCCCTTAATTTTGTAAGGGTTTGAGCTGAAAGGGCTTGAACAAGTTGCTATTTGCGAACATATGCAAACTTTAAACGGCCATATCTTACTTAATTTTTATCCTACAAAGACAAAAAAGCTAAATTTTCAAGAAAGCAAAACCTGCAATTTTGTACTTTACAAAATTTTGCATATCAGTAATAGTTTTTGAGTTATTTTGAAGAAAAGACAATTTTTTCCAAAAATACAAAAATTCTCTTTTCACTTCAAGCTTAACTTTTTTCAAAACTAAGCACTTTAGACCGGTCAAACTTCTAAAGCATATTACAAGTACATAAATAAAGTAACTTGTAAAGTGGTGACGATTATTTTCCATTGGGGTGGTAATTAGGAGGTGCTTTTCACGTTTTTTGTCGCCGAAAACAATACGGACCAACTTTATTTTCGTCATAACTCGCTTAAGTTTGATGCTAGGGACTTTTATATAAAAAAAAATAAAAATAAAGGTTTTTTCAAGCACTTTAAAAAAGGTTCTATAAGTATTCCCTGAAAAATGCATTGGTTTTTGGTTATTTCACGTTCAAACTTTCAATTTTGGCGTTTGACGAATAAGAACCAACATTCAACAAGCTGTTACTCCGCTTGTATTGGGTCTATATACATCATAAATACACCATTCTTTTTGTTTTTTTATAAGCTACATTTTTTATAATGATTTTTTTGATAAAATACTTACTTTTTGAGTTATTCGCGAAAAAGCGTCTGAAAAAGTGGTTTTCTCGGTTAAAAATTTACACTTTCAGTCGAAAGGTATTGACTTTCAGCAAAAACTTTATAGAATAAAAGTTGCTTCCATTCCCGAAGTTATTTTCAATGAAACATTGTTTATACCCGAGAAGGGATGAAGGGGTAAAAGCAACCCTCGGTACATGGTCAACTTTGAAGTAAAGAGTAAACTGAATCTAAATCCAAATTTTTATGAAAATCGGTGTTGGTTTGGCAAAATTATACGAGAAAATGGTCATTGACTGGACTATGATTCCCTCAATATTCTGAGAGATAGTGAAGATCGACCAACGACCAATCACTATCCACGATACTACCACTTAATTGCTACTTACTCTATATAAAGGAACTTTGACGTCCGTAACTGTAATTCAAAACCGAGTATTTTTTCGTCCAATAAGGCATTCACAGTTTTATTCTCTTCTTTATACTAGCATTTGTCAATGTCTGTGGTAGTTAATTTTAATAAAAATGTTCTCAGCCACTACTGCAATGAATAACGTTGCCTACTACAGATTGTAAAATCACAATTAAGACTTTCTCTAAAATTCCCAAGAGTAGAAAAGAAAATATACTGATTTAACTGAAACAAATATCCAGAACAGCGATACCAGACGTTTGCAACACATTTATTTGGACCTCAATCTGAAGTAGGTATACATCGATCGATTTCTATCTGTGCACTCTTTCAGTGCAGGGCCTCAGGAGTGAATACCTACACATAATGCAAAATACTAAGTGATAGGTTTGTCGCTAAAATGTAAAAATTCTTAGAAGAAAGCTATACCTGATTCACTTTGTATTGCTTCTAGCTGCTGTATACCTCAAATAATATATATTAGACCAAATTACTACCACAGTTCATAATAATGTGTCGTGAGCCACCACATTATGCAGAAATAACCCGGCCCAGGAATCAGCGCGGTATTTTAATAACGTCTAGAGACGCCCCGGCATAGAAAATTGCTCATAAGTCTGGGAACAAAATGCTCCACAAAACCATCCGCACATCCCTCATTCCGCGAAACGCATCTCCACATACCCAGACTGCATCGTAAAAATAACTCCCATTCTGCCGGACGGAATAGTCAAAAGGAGAAAAAAGCCCAAACACAGACGGAGCATACCAAATTATAAGAATGCGCCTCTCGGTCTTGTTTTATTTTCTTTTAATTAGCCGAGGATGCGTTTGATGTTCTCTTTTACACCTCCGAAGAGGATAGATATTTAATGTTAATGATAATCTCCAGTTAGTTAATGCCTCCTTTATGATCTAAAAATTAAATTACAGGCGTTCCTACGATGTTATTCTCGTTCTTGATGTTATTTCTGTTGAAACTATGTTGAGTTGAGGGGTAATTAACTACAATTTTTCTTCGGTTTTTATTTTAATGCGTACAGTGCGTCAATGGCCATTTCCTTGAGCAGTATTATAACATTTTTTTTGACTTTGCGTATAATCTGATCTGAACTTTTTTGATAGGGCGTTGGTTTGACTAAAAATAAATGCCTCTAGATGGTTATATTATTATTTTGTCTGCTGGAAAGTTATTTCTTTTGAAATAATAATTAAAAATAAGAACAACAAAAGATTTTTTAGCAAAACCTATTTATTTTATTCAAAATAGTCCCCTTCCGACTCAATACAGCGATTTGCCACGATCTAAGAACAGATCGAATGAGTGTTTTAGATTGTCGGACGAGATATCCTTCAGGATGCCGGTACAAGCCTTTTGGATGCTTTCTACGCCCACAAAATGCTTTCCTTTCATCGGAAAATGTATTTTTCCGAAACGGTCAGAGTCACACGGTGCCAAATCGGGTGAATACGGGGAGTGGTTGATAGTAAAAATGCGATGTTTAGTGCATTTTGGTTACAAGTGTTGATCGATGAGATGGCACATTATCATTCAAAAAACTCTAACTTCCTTTTGCGCGATATTCTGGCCGAATACGATACACCAAACGCTTTAAAACGCTAAGATTGTACATTAACTGTTTGACCTGGTGGAATGAACTCTTTGTGGAAAATGTCCTTGGAATCGTAAAAGCAAATCAACATTATGTTCACTTTTGAATTCTCCAAATAAGATTTTATGGGTTTTGACTCGCTTTGGCGTTTGGTTTCTGGATTATATTAAAAACACCACGTTTCATATGTCACAATATTGTAAAGGAAGTTTTTGTGCGTCTTGGCCTTCTTCGAATGTTGAATTGCGAGCAATTTTTGGTCGTCAGTCAACTTGTGCGGAACAAACCATTCACACACTTTTCGGTAGCCCAAATGTTTGGCAAAAATGCGATAATTGATATTTTTGAGGCAACCAATTCTAATTCCATGAATTTATCAAGATTTTGGCTGATCTTTGATGAATTTACGCATAGTTTTGATGGAATCTGCGGTGATCACGGATTTCGGTTGGCCAACATTATGCTCATCATTTATATCCTCCCAATCGTTTTTCAACAGCGTATAGCACTCATAAACCCTGCCACAGACTAAACAATCATCACCAGAAACTTGGTTCGTCAATTGAAACATTTTGGAAAAAGTTTTACCATGTTTAAAACAAAACTTAGCTCTTTGTTTGATGCTAATTTTTGTACCGGTGACACAAACATAATGTCGCTTCAGACGCAATACCTCCGCTTCTATTCGTCCAAATGTCATGAAATTTTGACAGTACATCAGTGAAGGATCTACCTTTCCGCCAATAGATGACCTCACTAGAAATATCTATTTTTGAAAGGTTCTGTTTACTTTGAAACGCACCTGGTATATCGAATATTAGAGCAATATATGACTTCTTCGATTTCCTGTTACTATTCTTCAGAATAATATAATTTTAAATATTATGACTTAGATATTATTATTATGTATATTATTATTTAGTTATTTAATCATATTTCTGATGGGGGAATTACTTAATTTAAATGGATGATTTTTTCTTTCATTAAGCGAAACATTAGGAAAATCACAAAAATATCTGTTGGTACAACGATGGAGTGGAAAGTTTTTTCCAATTTCTCCACCAACTTTTGAGGTAGGATTCTCTAAATTCAATGATTTCGCGTCCACCGTTAGAGATCTCTGCGGTCTCTCATATAATTAAAGGAAATCGGAAGAAACCACCATTACCAGAATAAGCGCTTTATCACAAATTAACGATTTTTCCTTTGCAAATCATTATTTATACTATAGAAGCAATTTATACACTTAAAATTTTAAGAACTAGAATCTTCATTATTTTATAGGTCTGACAGTATTGGCCAAAATAACGTTTTTTGATTTTTAAACAAATAGTTACTACTATTTAGAATTTGCAAATAGATATGGCCTGATATTGCCACTGCTATAGACTAAGATGTTTTAAAAATGGCGTTGGATTTGAAATTTACGCAATACATATTTAATTTTTTTTAAGACTTAAATGACGTCATCATTAAAAAATTGGAAAACACAAAACTTCAATATGTTGCAGTCATTACCGTTATATCACCCATAAGTAAGGTTGCCAGATCTCCGGGTTTGATCCGGAGTTTTCGGGTTTTAATGCTACATCTTCGGTCGCCAATATGTCATTTCTCCGGGTGAAAAAACATAAATGTGGCGTTTTTGAAAATCGTCAGTAAGTAACTTTTTCATTTAGACGAATTTTTAAAATTTAAAAACACAAAAATTAGTTTGATTTTTAAATTTAATAATTTTAATGACAACTAGACTACTAGTGTACTTTCTGCAAATTATAGAATAAAAATTTTAATAGAGCATGTTGATATCTCAGTAGTCGGTTCTAAAGGTTTTTTTAAATTAATTATGAAGAAAATGTTTAATATGTAATTAATTTTGTTTGTTTGCTTTTGTTAAAAAAAAAATAAAATAGTATTGTTTTAATCGAGTTTGAAATTCGTATATTGTAATAACAGGTTATAAATTTATAAAATCCTTCCTAATTCCCTATCTATCCTGAGCTAAATTATTTCTAATTTCTTATTCTATAAACTTATAGTTTCCAGTAACCTATATCTATACTTTTGTTGTCCTTCTGTCTATGGTTTCCTCCATAGTAATGTCCTTCCTGTAATCTATCTCCTGTCTCTTCTCCTTTCTTTTTTTTACTCGAACTCTCCTCTATTTTGATTTGTTCTCCTTCTATGTCCTACTCCACTCCGTTTTCTGGCACTGTCTGAATCACCTCCCTGGCTCCTATTGTTCCTCTGCTTTTCTGAATGGCTACGACAATTCAAAATGATGTTTTACTACCCTGACAGTATTATGACTATATTTAGTTATCTGTCAATTTAGACTTCACCCTAATTTTCGTTCTGCCAAACAACTTTTTCTTTCCTATTTCCTAACTCTCACTGTTCTCTCCTTTCTTTATTGTTTCTTAAATATCCCGCAATAACTTTATGCTTGATTATTTTTCTTAAATAATCTTCTTGTCCTCAGCACTTGTTTTTTTTTCTGGTAGTTTATATAATTTTCTTTTAATCTTCTATATTTTATTTCACTTCTTTTGCTATGATTTTTATATCTTCTAATTCCTCTTTTTAAATTCTTGATTGACACCATTTTTTATTATTTTTTACTTTCTCACCGCACTCTTATAATATCAAATTACAATGTTTCTTAATATATCGTTTCCAATATGACGTGTTTTAGCATTTTTGTGAAAACTCAACACAAAGTAAAATACGATTTTTTTGGGTTACTTCTGGGACGCACTGAATATAAATTTCTTACTTATATTACATCATTTAGAAGACAAAAAAATGCTCTATTTGCTCCGCTTAAAATTGAATATGGCGCCCATAAGAAAAAGAAAGTTGATGATGGTTTCTCACAACCGATACGTAGCAATGAAAATCTAAATATACAGTGAAATTCCTCGAAAAAACTTGCTATGAAAAACTGTTCTCAGATTTTAAATATTCCTCTAAAAAAAAGTTATAGACGATTTTAGAAAACGCCACACTTACTTTTTTCAAGAATTGTCTAAAACTCTGGGTCTGTCATGAAATAGATCTGGTAACCCTTCCCATAAGCTACAACTTCGTATACTGGATGTCAGCCTATATTTGATCAGGTAGGTAGGTACCTGCATCTCCCATCCTAGATTTTCTTAATAAAAATAGGAAACATCCTTAAGAAATCATTTATCGTTGCTTATTTACCCTTTGTATTTGATTGAAAATGAATCTACAAAATACATGTACTTAAGAATTGTTTCCTAATCGCTATAGAATTTAATTAATTAATTTGTACGTACAATCCGTAGGAAGTGTTTGAACAAAACAACTACCACTTACAATTAATTAAAGAGAAATGTGTAAAGACTGTTAAAACTACAGGTACTCAAAGAAGCATTTCAATAGAATTGGTGAAACAGACATCTGCTGTACAGTTAGGTTCTATTAGGAAAGCAAATAGACGAAGTATAATAAAATAGTGATTATTTCTAACTTCACCAGTTTTGATTTAATTAGCAGTAAGTAACTAGTAATCGGTAATGATGGTACCATTTTATTACTTCTGCCCTAAAGTTATTTTTTCAAATTTCAAGCTTCCTTCGTGGTCTTGCCCATGTTTGCCTCCATGTTTGGTTTTACGTATTTTTTGTGTGGTACTTCAGACATTTTATTGAGCTTCGGTTTACCTTATGCATGTTTTGTGTGAGATTTCTAAAAAAATAAATTCTAGAACCAAATAAAGTTAACCATCAATAGTATTATTTTCATTTATTGTTCTAATAATAAGTACCTAGTTCTATGAGTTTTCACCCGGGCTATAAAGCAACAAATCCTCGTCACATAACGGTGTTGAGCGTCGATTAAAAATCGAAAACAAAAATCCGGTATCGATATCGCCTGCAAATCCGAGTTAACTCCACGTGGGCTGTTAATACCACCCACTTTTCATTAACCTTTGATCTGACATTATCACCTGGAGTCTCGACTTATAAGCGAGGTTAAACCCACTTTCCAAGCTTTGAAACGCTTACTCGGATTTATGGGCTTTTAAAAGTGACTGGGAAATTAAACTCGGCTAAAAAATATCGGCTGGTGAAGAACTTCTATATTTAAAATCCACACAAATTGCTGCTTTCCGACAATACGTCATGACAGAAACACTCGATGTATTTAAAATTCACTGATAGGGAAGATACCAAAACATTACTTAATGGTTTTGGAATTGTTCAATACATGATCTCGACGACACACCTCTTTGTTCAATAAAGAACTTGAAATCTTCACTGAAAAGGTTTTGTTCTGTTCAAAGATTTAAGGATTTTAACGATTTGTATTTTTTTTTTGACAACAGAAAAATTAGATCACGATGAAAATAATGATCTAAAAAATGATAAAGAGATAATAGATTAGGCAACAATTAAAATGATGACACTTATTATACATATACCCGGTGTTTCGGAAATAAGTGCGTAAAAGGATGATAGAGGGTACGAAAATAAGCAACTTTTATGAAGCAACTGATGGTCTAAAACATTACGTTTTAAATTGGTTTAAGGTTTAAACAAATTTAAAGCCGCCTCTGGTGCAGCAGCCAGCTGTACCTTGGATATGGAAGATCGAAGCTGTCGCGCGCCACATTGCGAAGACGCTGATGACGTGAATTTTGTGTTCGAAAATGCTGAAATTTATTCAAATCTCGTTTAAAAGTAACACAAGGATTAAACAAATAAATGAATTACTTACCAATAGACTATATGCTTTACAAAAATTGTTCAAAGTTGTTTCTATGTGCTAATAAACATGCTTCCAAATGACGATCAAAATTCTGTCCCCAAAATCATCACACCACATATTCACTGAAAAGCGTTGCTGGAACCGAGATGTACAACGTGAGGATTTGCATCACACCAATAGTGAATGTTGTGAAAATTGTTGTCTCTAGTAAAACAACATCCATCCGTAAAAAGTACCTTGATTGTAAACTCCGGATCTGGTGTTATTTGATGTCGAAACCACTGGCAAAATTCCACAGGCGGCATTATTATTTAATGCCTAAACTCTTTGCAGAAGTATAAAATAGTAATATTAAGTTTTCTTTATCGATATTTTGGATAATAACATATCATGACATTCTCCAGGATTGGTATTCTTCCTTTTAGGTTATTGTTATAAGTTTCAAAAATCTTTGAACAGATTGCTTATGTATAAATGGATGACTAAATTAACGCCCCACATACCTATATTATATTTGTAAACTGTCTACTATTAAGATATAGCGAATCCCAGAACGTTTGAGACAGAAGAAGTCATTTATTCTATATGTAGTACAAATGCAAAATCCTGGTTCAAAGGTATGCCAAAATCCTTCACTCCCAGCTCCCTTAAACAAGCGATGCTACATTTGTTAACATTAAAGGTTAATATGTTATTGCCAAACAAATTTGTTAAGATGTTTTTGCAATAACAGTAATTCAAGGACTTTATTTTAGTATCGACGAATTACAATCTGGTATTGTTTGTGCCTATTGGTGTAATAGGATCGATTGTAAATGCATATTTGCCTTTACTATTGCTAGAAAAATAGTTCTAATACACCACCTACCACAAATTAGCCCCAGATTTTAATAAATATCTACATAGAAGCTTTCGAGAAGAAAACACTGGAATCAGAGTCTGTAAAGCCCATAGTGTTGGTTCAAATATGCTGACGATACACTTACTGTCTAGCCCCATAGATACAGCAAAATAGAAGGATCCTGTCATTCTTTATTATCCTTGTCAAGAGAAAACCACAGTCACTCTAGAGCACAGCGTTTACAGAAAATCGAATCACACGGATATATGTATATGTGAAAGCTGAGTCTCATCACTACCAGCTCAAACACAAGGTATTGACAACACATTAGCATATCAAGCACGTGTCATCTGTGAGCTGTAACCCTTAGACGAGGAACTACAGCACCCACAATCTGCTCTTAAAGGAAATAGATACGCAAACAAGTATACCAAACGAGCCATCAGCAGGAGACTTAAATACAAGGAAAAATAATATCAGACAACGACCTACCTGTCTTTTATATAAGGATGTGTGGATCTTAAGGAATCACCAAGCTAGTACCATCTTCAGCATCTCAAGGAAGGTAGGGATGACCTTTACTAAGATTAGCTGCAGAAATGATATACTCCATCTGCCTCTGTATGCAGCATGCTGTTTATATACGGAAAACTATTGGATAAACCATAAGACACATCAGTTCGAGATTAAAAGAACACAAGTATCTCCTGAAACAGTTGCGGAATACATGGAAGACCTAACGAGTACCAGAATTCTGGTAAGAAGAGATAATGTTTTGACCAATACTCTTACGGGGAGGCAATAGGAATTTATAAGAATTGAGATAATTCCAATCGAGTCGAGAGGTTCGAACTATCTAGAATTTGGAAACTACTATCTACAAAAAATCAGTTTCTAGAACGACAGGGGTTAATAACTACAACCTCACGAATCAGTGCGCACAGCAAATTAAGAGTTTATTCTGAAGAAGAGAGCTAATCTGAAATATTGAAGAAGAATGTTTAAGAATGTTAAAACACTACAGTAGTCATAGCCATAATTGTGCCAGTTGGTACATATTTATTTAAAGACCATGTTTTACACCAGGTGAGAGTACCGTAATTTTTGTATGCAGTTTATACAATAACCGACGCGGCAAAAAATAACTTTTACTGGTCCACAGACGCACAAAATAACATGTACGTACAGCGACGCGGTCCGCCCATCCCACATCACAGTCACGACTTCATTCTTCCGGTAAGGAGGATTTCGAGTTTTCGAATGATTTGTTTGCTGCTAAATAATAGGGCTTCATTAATGGACGGCAATTTTTTCAGCAGATCCCGATTGAGATATGCAAAATCCATAAATTTCTCCGACCTCTCGCCTGACTGTCTCCGCGCCAAGGAAGGAGAGATAATTTGATTACATTCATTCGGTCGGGTCATAATTAACGATTTTTTTATTTGTAATGTCGTTTGCTCATAATTAAACAATCTGGTTTTTACTCAAATTTAACTGCTTGTAACAACTCTTATCCACTAATTACTACTAGTAGGTACTAATGAGCTGTTTAAGTACTTATACAAAAATCCAGTTGACTCCACACGAATTGGGCATAATTCTGGGTGCATAAAATGTTTTCCTTCAGTAGAATACGTCTTTTCACTTCAAACGTATAAAGCTAATTTTATTAGTACATTAGTACTTTATCACATTCAAAGTATTCGACAGTGGAAATGTCACGGCATAATAATGTGAAGATAATAACACTTTTTTTCCATTTGTATGCTTATGACACGCACTGACACGCCCTGGTTGGAAACTGAGAGAATGTGGCATTTGAGTATGTCAAATTAAGCAGTCTCAGTCATCTTTCCTTTTTTGCATGATAAATAAGGATAAAATAGGCTGGATCCACATTAGTAAAAATACATTAGTACGTTAATGCGATTGTGGACATTTTCGCCGCATGAGAGCTCATAGTTTTTTTAATTTTTAATAATTTAACACTATATTCCTAAAATAGTGTAATTATGCCTTCTAATCTGTTGGTATCAATGGAATCAAACTAGATACAAAAATTGATGGTATCAGATTATTAAATATGTTATCGTAGGATGAAAATACAGGTCATAAAAAATGTGTATGTATGCGAACAATTTTGGAAATTTATAAAACAAATGGACCTCGTAATGAAACTAGTAAAAACACATGGCACGTGCCGTAAATATTTGTTAAAAATTGGGATGCCAGTCACCGAAATTTATATTCGACGCAAAACGTAGAATTTTATTAATGTAAACCCCGTTTAACAACAAAATGTTCCAATAATGTTTAGGGACAGCCAATCCACTTTGCTTGGAAGCTCCCCACTTTTCTCGATTCTTAATAAAAAAATGTAAACTAAAAAGTTGGTAAATTTCAGGTAAGGTTTCTGTTATGTAAACCATACGAAAATTCCCTAAATCATAAGAATGATTTAATTATATTTAAAGTTATCTCTGGTCTACGTTACATAAGTAACGCGCATGCGGAAAGCCTTGAAGCAAAGTGAATTCTCTAGACTTGAGTCGAGCTCGGCTGGTTCCATAACAGTGTAACAGGGAATTGGGTACTAAGATTAAGACTCATGGAAAGATGAGGAAAATTTCTTAAATATGAGGAAATAAAGAAAAATGTCGGATAGCAAAATTTTAGAGTTTGTCCTCAAAAAAATTATGCCAGATTTGGCCGAAGAGCTTCGGATTGCTCTGAGAAACAGACTAGCAAACTAATGAAAAAAGACCAGTACTTAAGCATTCACCGAAATAAATTGCCTATCTTTACCATTTCATGTGGATAAATATTGTTAGCATTACTTCCAAATGTTTCTTCTTGAAAAATGTTAAAGCACCGTCTTTAAGATTAAACAATAAAATATTTTGACAATGCTAGTATTATACTATATGAAAGCAAGACCAATAACTACTCTGCGTGCTAATACCCCGATCAGCGTTAAATTATAGGTCTTATTTCACAATACCTGTGAAATAGCAGGACTCTCTCCACCAGTTTGGTTGACTGAAAACCTAAGGCATCCTCTTTGCTAGATATCTCGGGTACAGTGAATGTTAGTCGCTCATTCGTCCACAAAGTAATTGTTTTCCGCAATACTATCGGTTTAAATAAAATATGTTGATCGTAATCGAAGCAGTAGTTCCTGTTTCTTTGACGTAGGTGTCAGAAAATGTTGCCTCATTTGATTTAGTTAGGTCAGGATGAAATTCTGGAATGAGGCGAATGACGTTTCAGAAGTAAAATAATTGAAATACGCAATGAGGAACTGGCACAGGCGCGCTGTTCAGCAAGAAACACCTTGCGGTAACTATCCCATATAACTTATTAAAAGTTATTTATTCTAACCGATCGGAAGATAAAACCTCGGCGGATTTCTTTATGCATTCATAAATTGCCGTAAATTATATAACTGCATTAACGTTTCTCAATTTCCAATTAAACGCTTACGCAAGAAGTGCAGCCCAGCCGATACACATATAAATATCAATCGTGATATCATTTCTGCTATTGCATTCGTCTGTGTTAAAGTTCAAAGCGTTGTACGGTATTTTGCATTTAATAGATTGGACTTGGGAAAAGAGGTTTACAAACAAAGTCTTGCAGTCTTTATCAGAGGTCAGTGCGATTTTTATCCGGCCAGCATTTATTTGATATAAATGGTTTCTGTAAATAGCTAGGTGCCGATTCCCATTGACCTTCAGTGTTACCAGAAAACTACTATGTAATTTTAAAATCATTATTATCTAAGAATCTGTAATGGCTGGTGCTGGATACTAGTCACGAGCCAACAGATACTTTAGAAGCACGTTTTTTGAGGTAGACAACGCAGAAGAGAATCTTACAATGAACATCTAAGTACGATTCAAGGACTATTATTAGTAGAATAATTTGCTTAAATCAGCACTCAATTAATTTTTTTCTATGTTTCAACAGCAACTAAGTACGTGTTCAGGTTAGTATTGGCGTAAAAAAAAACAAAAAACGCCAATATATCTTTAGAAACACTAAATTTCATTGAATGAACTGGATTTCAATCGTCTTCTAAATATTAACACATCAACATATTTAATTTGAAAAAAGTTTCCTTCTCTTTTTCTACTCTTCAATATAATTTATATGCATTTCACATCGTGTTTACACTTTTGAAATTATTATGTTTATTCAGCTGTGAAATCAAAACAATAGTTTACTATTTTATATTAATTTAACCAAATACATACATTACAACATTTGATTTGAAAATATAATATGTACTTAAGTCACTTTTTTATGACTTCCTAAACACGTGCACAGCTTTTAATTGTTTTAGTAATGGATTAATTCAAGTAAGGAACTTCTTATAAACAATCAGTAACCTACTGACCGATGTCTCTGTCCTTTGCCGATTGCAAATGCTCGTTCACACTGACCTTGCTTTTCCATGATATATACAACCAACAATTCCTCTTTTACATAATTCTTGAATATAATGTGTCTCTCGTGGAAACTTTTAGTTATTAAGAGCTATTCTTATTCTGTATTGATATGACATGCATCTTATATAAAAATTACTTTGAGTTCGAGAAGAATAAGAGAGATTTTTAAAACTTTGTACTTGTATCTCACCACTACAAACTTCAGTATGGTTCATACATATAGTATTTCTACTAGCCGTTTAGTTGGAGGTGTCGTGTGTCTCTTTATCTGATGCAGGCTGTCAACGCATACTGTTGGGATCCTGCTTTGGGACGGGGGGTGTGTGGCACTTTCATTTTGTAGTTTTAGGTAAACATAGTGGTCATGAAAATTGTACTTGATAACAATTGCAAAACAGGTAACATGTTTTCAAAATATATTGGTGCTATTTTATACAATTTTTTTTAATAAGGTAGGTTACCCTTCAATCCGATTTTCGAATCGGATTTGAAAAGGGATAGATATACAGGGTGTGTCACATAAGAACCGACACAGGGAAGGGGAACCCAAAATATGGTGATTTAATGCAAATTGCCTTTATACTGAGCTGCACCCCCTGAGAAGTTATAGGTTTTGAAAGTGAGGTTTCAAATTTCGAAAACAATCAATATCTTAGTTATACTTGAATTTAGAAAAATTAAATTTGATACACGGTGTGAGTGTACCAAGGGCATTAGTAAGAGTAAGTAAAGTTCAATTGAACTATTTTAAAGAGTTGATAAGGGATGATGCACTATTAAAATGTGACAAAATTTTTGAACCGGATGTCGGACGTAACAAATTATTACTTTATTTTATGGGGAATTTAATTTTAAAACTTTCTTACTGTTATTAGTTTTCAACAAAAACACTAATGTATTGCAGCTGTGTTATTTAAAATTATCGAAAATTCAAAAGTATGAATTTAAACGTCAAACTTGACGATCAGGAAAAAGTTGGTATAAGAATAATGTAATAGAAAAACAAACAACCTAAACAACAGAAATAACACAATTTGCACTGCTAATTGTAAGTTATAGAAATTGTGTTCAAAATGATCACCGCTTTCTCTCAGGCATTTTATTCGTCGTTGAAAATCTACTCTACCCAATAACTGCTGATTGTTTCTAATGAATGTGCATTTATCCGTAATACGATTCCACAATTCCGCTCGAGACGCAATTGGCGAGGAATACACAAATTCTTTTATCATTCCCCAAAGAAAGTAGTACATTTGTTGAGGTAGGCCAAACTTGTGGGCAATTATTTCATTCAATATCTAACAATATCACTAAAATGAAGGGGTGATCCATCATGCTTAAACCAATGTTTCAGTCTGAGTTGTAGTGTCACCGCGTCAAGTAGATCCAGGAGAGTATTTTGGAGAAATTTTAAATAAGTTTCGCCATTTAGTCGATTTTGTAAAATAACTGGATCAATTAAATACCTATCAATAACACCTATTCCAACATTTACTTCAAACTGGCGTTGGAAATGTCGAGGAGTTACCGAATGAGGGTTTACATCGAAATACTCATGATAGTTACTTACGGGTAAAACTAGCTTTATCAGTAAAGAGAATTTTATTTTGAAAATTAATGACTCGATATAAAATAAACTGGTAGAAATTCACTCGTTTAACCAAATCATTCGGTAACAATTCTTGCACTTTTTGGATATGATATGGGTGTAATAGATTGCGTCTGATCACTCTATGCATAGAATCTTGCGATATACCAGTTTGTCAAAATAGAATTCTAGTACTAATATGTGGGTCATCTTCAATTGTATTCAAAATAAGTTCTTCGTTTGTGTCCCGATTGTAACAGCACATTCTTGAGTGTTACTAAAAAACTTGCCTGAAATTGTAATTATACGTTTAAATCAGATTTTTATATGAATAAGCTTAAATAACTGAAACTGTTTTATATTTATTTTTTTGAGAAAAATTAGCATCTACTAAAGGACATGAAAACACTTACAATTAAGAAAATGGAATATCAAATGTTTTTTTTCTACCCATTTAAACATTACTTTCGTTTCCTTGGTAAAATAGACGTAATTTCCACAAATTACATCGTTTACGTATTTAGTTCATTTAATATAACTTACTGCACACCTGGGAACGCTGATATAGATAACTGTTCAAAGTATAATTATTTTAATGACGTTTGGAATAACACTTCCTCGTAAGGATGCAATAAATTTATGACATATTATAACTTGCAAGTAATAAAATAATATTTTATACTTTTAAAAATCCGTACTCGTATATAAAATAGTTAATACGGTTTTAGTGCTTCGGTTGCTGAAGCTATTACCTGCAGCACAATAACAGACGATATTAAAGCTGGCTATTTTAATTACGTTCTTAGCCTTAACGGGAAAATAAATCGAATTCCTGGTAAAACAAACTAGAGGAAAATTATTTTTTTTGTAATACTCCTGCTTAATCTAAAGTCGAGTGCGGATGGATACGAGGCAAGGTAAAAACCATGTAAAAACCGAGATGTTGCGTTGCAATAAAACGTCTAGATTTGTGAATTCGTATGGGTTTTGGGTTACATCCAGTACTTTCAAACGTTTCACCGTTGTTTGTTGTCGGTATCTTCAGTGGTGACTGCAAAATCTTCGCAGCAAGTGAATCCGCCTCCACAAAGCTTAGCTCGAGAACTACAATGGAAAATCAAAGCTAAAGCAGGGAAAGAACATAGTAAGTCTGTAATTAGCGGCGACATGAGCCACAGCATAATAACCCGAAAAACCATGGTAGGTTACATAAGATTGAATTTAATGACCCACACACATAAAGAACTGAAAATATCGTTTTTTTTATTCTCTTTCTAAATGTTTCACTATAACTCACAAAATTCTTTTACCCATAATTGAAATAATAGAATAACCTAACCTAACTTTTTTTTTGATCGAGTCAAATATAGATATAAAAAATGAGAGAGAGAGATGTTAAGTAATAGGGAGTAATTGTGCAAGGGACTGTGGGATTTTTACCCACTAAAACGCCCCCTCCTCTCTTTGACTGGACGCCGGCCCTCGAAACTACCTTTGCGGCATAATATCCTCCCTTCTTCCTCTTTTGTTTTTATCATATTCTCAATATGTGACCCATCCATTGGTTCGTTCCTAAGCATCAAAACTATTACATTATCTGGGCTGACTTCGACCTCTTTTGAATCGCTCAACTTTCGCATGCGAACACTATGTATCGTTTTCCTGTCCACAGTATTCACATAGGTCATCTGAGGTTCTTTTAAATCTATATATTAAAGTAATCGTGGTCGTGGCTCGTTAGAAATTGGGTCAAAAAGTAGCTAATTGCTCCAAACTTCCTCCTATACCAGGTTATCATATTAGGAATGATTTTCCTAGTCCACTGTCCCACTCTTCCTTCTGCAGTCCATTTCTCTTACCACCTCGTTAGAACCTCCTCCCTTGACGATTCAGTCATCTCTCTTCCCCAAATCCTCTCTTACATCTGTAAATCGATGGGGATATCCCCCGTGATAACCTGCAGCGCAACCTAACCTAACCTACTGACCTACCAGTAATTAGCGTCATTTTTTACACTAGTAAAAGTTTTTATTAGGCTGCTAGGTTTTCATCCTAGGATGAATAGTTATTTGGTAGTACCATGTACCTAATAGTAGCTAATATGTTGTTACCTCAAATAAATACCATCTTAGGCAATACTAAGTGGTTTTCTTGCCACTACTAAACCATTTGTACCTGATTAATTTACCTACATTGTTTTTCAACTTATACCTACTTTTTTTGTAACTAAAAGTAAAAAAGCTCTTTCTTTTAACATTTTAAGAACATCAACCACGAATAGAGGCACTAGCAAAATGCCCAGCTGTTGCTATACAATTTTTACTTTTTAAACTTCGCAACCATAGCTATATACTTTTTTTCTCTATCAACTAAAGGCTAAAATGTAACTATTCAACGTAAGGTGCTGCTACTACTCCAGCAAAACACTCACTTAAGGTACCTAGTAAAATTGTATTAGCAAACTAAGTAATTTTTAATTACAGTCTTTCAGGCTGAGGTTTTTGCTATTTTGATGGTAGCAAGCAAGGAGGAGGTAAGGAATTGTGCAGAGGAGAAGATTTTTATCTGCTCCGACAGTCAGGCCGCGCTCAGAGCGGTTAGCTCCCCGAGGACTAGGTCTGCCCTTGTCCAAGAATGTGGAGACGCTCTAGAGTCATTGGCCAGACGAAAAGAAGTAGAGTTGGTTTGGGTCCCAGGCCATAGGGGCATCCCTGGTAATGAGAGGGCGGATCCATTAGCTCGTCTTGGGTCCAGGGGACCTGGACAGGGACCTGAACCAATCTTAGGTATCACACGAGGCAGCATTAATGGGGCCCTCAATAAGTGGGCCTATCAAACTTTAGGTCTGGATTGGAGGAGAAATAGAGGATGCAGGCAGGCCCATAGTTTTATACATGGACCTAGCAAATCCAAGACAAGATGGCTGCTGAGCCTCAGTCGAAGAGCCCTAAACCAAATGGTGGGGGTTCTGACAGGCCACTGCAGACTTAGGAGGCATTTAAGCTTAATAGGAATTGAGGAGGACCCTCTATGCTCGAAATGTGGCGAGGGGGAGGACACCCCTGTCCACCTTCTGGGACAGTGTGCAGCCTTTGGGAGAATAAGACAAAGTCTTTGGTGCTGAAGAGCTGCAAGGGGTTGAGGTGAGAGACCTTCCATGGACCAAAATCCTGGCTTTCATTAGGGCGTCGGGTAGGTTCGAGGAGGGTCAGAGGCAGAGAGTGGTTAGGTGATGAGACGGCAGGGTAGGCAAAAAGGGCCCACTCGTGGCCTAATTGCCAAACTGAGGCCGCCCCTTTACTACTACTACTACTAAGTAATTTTTAATTAATTTAAATATTTTCATAATGCATACTAGCAATACCTTCTTGATTTCCCTCAGCGATACAGAGCTCATGCGATTTTTTAAATTGTTTATCAAGGGAAATAGTGACCAGCATTAATTAATCTGTTTTTGTTAATCTTTAACGACAAAAAGATAATTCACATTTTTTTTAAATTTACATTTTTGCTATCACATTCAATAAATTGTGGAAATAATGAATTCTCGTTTTCTTCTGTTTTCTAGAAAATTTTCAGTCTTGACTGTAGTTGAATATTTATTTTGCACAATGGATAACACCAGGAGCTTCAAGAAGACCTAATTGCCTTATGTCCTACATTGTTCCAGCAGAAGTTTATCTCACATGAGTAAACATAAATATTATTCGGATCAACCTGTACAAGTTCAAAGGGAAATGATGCACTTACTATATTAACGAGCCCATTCTATATTTTGATGGAAATTAGTTAATATCACCCGTCCAATTAGTTGCATTTTTGTCTAATTAAGAAATGGTGAAATAAGGCGCGCCCAGTCGGGTTGTATTCAATTGTGGCAATTTGTCCGCGGAGAAATGAATAGAAGCAAACAAGCTGATAAATTATTCTGTTTAGGAAGTTAGGGACCGTTAAGGCACGGATTGAATTAATTTATTTTCGCCATAATCGTTACCTGAAAATTGATTATGTTGCAGACATAATAAAAGCCTGGACGAACGTTAATGTCAGTTTAAGTGGCTTTATATTTCCGCCGCTTTTCACCGTTTTTTTTAAATTGGTCTCAAATGTTTATGTCCCCAGGTGTGCGCCCTTATATAACAAACACACTGTTGCACACCATAAAATGCCAAAGTTAGGAGTGGTGATGGTCAGGTAGGCGGTAATGTCGGATAGTAGTTTCTTTTTACAAAATCTAAAAAAACACCTGTTCGGCAGTAGCTTATTTATGTATTTATTTATTTCACAGAGTACAGTACTTATAATAATACATTTTTAACACATGAAAAAAAACATATTACAATTTCTTAATTTTAAAACTATCAAAAGTTAGACAGAATAATTATATAAAAGATACAAAAAAGCAAAGAATCGCAGAATCGTAAGTTAACAGAAGAAATATTCATAATAATAAATATTGAATACTTATATGAAAAGTTAACTTTATTATCAGTCCCAAACCCGATTCATCAAACTCAACATCACTGCAATAGTTCAGTCGACAGAGTTTCAAAATATAGAAATTATGGTCATTTTCATAAACCTAAATTTTTTTCACAAATCGACTACAAATGTGTTATATGTAGAACAACACATTAAAGTTAAAAAGCGTCACAAAGTGAATAAAAAATGTTATTAACAATTTACCTCGCAAAATAAGTTTTTGCGTTTTTTTATAGTTTTTTTTTTCAATATCTCACTCGCGAAAAAAGGCAGATCATTTTTGTTCTATATGAAATTTTGTACAAGCATCGTTTCAATTTTTTTTATTCCAAAAATAATTTTGCAATTAACAACACATTTCATTTCAATTTTTTAAAGTTTAATTTCACACTACTCTAAGGGTGTTAAGCTACTTCAAATTAATTATAAAAAATTTCATAAATTATGGTAAAATAACTATAGATAAGCAAGTTAGTAATCATCAAATTAGATTATTTCATTTATTTAACTTCATGTTGTTAAACAGTGTTTCCACACATCAAAACAGAAAAAAGAAAGAAAGACCGAAACACATTAAAATAAAGTAAAATAGGTTATAACCTGAACAATAGTTATATAATAAAACATAATAAAATAATAAAAATATGTGCATAATTAAGATAGTAAATAAAATATAATATACAAAGGGTAATTACAATACATTAAATTAGATTAACATTACTCAAAAAAAAAACTATTCAATATCATAAAAGGCATTATTTATTTGAAACATTTTTATTTTGTTTTTAAACTGTATATTATTCAGATTTCTTATATGCATTAGTAAAGCATTATAGAGACGTATTCCCAAATATTCTGTGCCATTTCCCCTCCTATTCAATCAGAAGAAATTAGTGGCCAGATTGTTTCGTGATCTAATCACGCATTGAATTCGCTTCTAGTCTGAAATGAGCTCAGATTTTCTTTTAGGTACATGAGACACTGTAATATGTATATGCGTGGAACGGTAAGTATATTTAATTTAATAAATTGTTCCTTACAGTTTTCTCTATATCCCAATCCAGTCATAATTCTAACAGCTTTTCTCTGGTAGGCAAATACATCATTACAAGAAGTTGCATGACCCCAAATGAGAATAGCGTAAGATATACTAGAATGAATAAAACTATAATAAGTAATTTTTAAAGCATTTAATGATACTTTGCTCACCAGGTTCCGTAGTAAATCATATATTTAGAGATTTATTTTTTTGAAAGTATGTATATATTTGCAAAGCAATATATATTGCGTGTTGTTCCCACAGCAATTTAGAATCCAAATATACACCCAGGAATTTAACAAAATTTGTGTTTATATCACTATCAATTTCTCTTAAGGTAAATATCATGGTCTTAGTCTTAGCGATATTTAAAGAGAGTTTGTTACTAGTTAACCATTTCTGGACATTAGACTATAAACTAGGAATATTTTCTAGTAACTATAATAAGTTTTTATTTCTTATTGATACGCTAGTATCATCAACAAAAAAAATATTTAAGACGTCATCACTTTCATTCATGAAATCATTTGTATATATAAAAAAATAATGGTCCAAGAACAGACCCTTGAGGTACTCCATGTTTGACATACTTTAAATCTGATTTCTCATTTTTATTTTATTTCCACATATTGTTACGGTTTGTGACATAAGATTTCTTTAATTCTAAGCCGTTTACAGTAAACTCATATGATTTCAATTTATCGATCAGAATATTATGTGATACACAGTAAGATCTAAAAACTGAGAGCCTATATATATTCACCTTTTTCTAAATGCTGTTAGTTTCTCGATTGCTAGTGTAGTCGAGCACTTATTACGGAAACCATACTGGTGCGGATTTAGAATTTTATTACATTAAAAGTAATTGTTTATTTGTCTTTTCAGTAAAGACTCAAAGACTTTTGCAAAGTAAGGGATAACTGAAATTGGTCTATAATTAGAAGGATCGTGTATGTCCTCTTTTTTATAAATAGGTACTCTTGATATTTTTAAGGAGTCAAGGAATGTATTGCTAATTAGATTAGATTAGAATAACATTTTTTTTTCTATTTACTACGCCAGCCGCCAGTAGAGGTTCCTTTTTCTCAGATTGCTCAGGGCTTTTTTCCAAATTAATTCCAGTATCTTACTCAACATCTTATTTTTTAATTGCATTTATGTATACTTTTATTGCAATATTTCATAAGTAATTTTCTGCGAATTAGTTCTATTATTTCAACATGCACCAAATGTATTTTCTTGTGTACATCTTGCGTGCATATCCTTTATTCTAATATTTCACAGGCAGTATAGGTTTCTTTTTCGGATACTTTAAGTAATTATATTATTATATCGAGCAACAACTGCATTTTATATGCATATATGTACATGAAAGAAACAAATCAAAGGAGAAAAATCCAAAAGGTTCTTAACAAAAGTTATTTATTATTGAGGACTTTACTGCCTACAGATGAAACATTGCATTTTGTTAGCGAACAGTATTGCTAGAACACACATATTGTCAAGATTATTAGTAAAAATTGTAACTTTTAATTGTATGTGGAATAATGTGAATTTCGTTAGCGAGCAGTGTTGTTAGGTTGCAATGTTGGTAAAAATTCAATCTTACTACACAACATTGTCCATAAACATTGTTCAGCTAACACTGCTCACGTCAATGTTGCATGCCTATAGCGAGTCTAATCGTTCCTTTGGCACCCAAGTTTTCGTACTAAGTATCTGTTAAATTTCCAAAGTTTATTTAAATACATTGTTCCAAATTAATAACTTATGAAGCCCGGCAACCTCTTGGGAAATTTATTGATTGATATGTGTATCAACAAAATCTGACAGGCCATTATTTATTTTTTTCCCAGTTATTATAATAGGATTTATTTATTATAGTAGGATTTATGTGGGATACGCATTCGAGAACCTTCTTCATCCGATCGACACACTTCCCTCCTTCGGTAAATAAATTAACATCAAAATGGAAGTCGATTCCTCTTACGTGCATAATAAATAGCGCCGCATGCGGTGATACCAGTGTATGTTTATGTTTATAATTTTAAGAAATTATCTCCCCGACCGATCTTATATCAAGCATTAACTGTCGTGCGTTCATTGTAGCTTAATTGTTACAGTAATAAATAATACATCAGCTTTTCTGACCTAGTAAATTACCGCAGTGTCATGCGGTGTGACAGAAGCCGAAAATGAGGCTGAGGGGCGCGACACCATGCCAAAAATCCGCCTGATATGTTGTATTTCCTTAATCCGTTGAAATAGAACGGGCAGTAATGGTTTATGTACCTATTATTATTATTTTGATTGCACTAGCTGCTATTCCAATTATAGACCAGGCGGTATGGGTTTTGGTTTGGGTGAATCGTATATCCACGGAGGTTTTTGGCTTTTTGGCTTTCAAATATCATTAGAAATGAAAATTTGTCTGTGCGCATAAAAAAAACGTGGGCTTAACTTTTGACGGCACAATATGTTAAAAAAATTGGAAAAATGTCATATTTTTCTTTCTATTTAATTATGTAGGTATCTTTTTAAGAGTTGATTTTAGGCGAAAATGGAAGAGGAAAAAAATGTTTGTAATTAAATTTTTTACAATACATGACTGGTTACAAATCGAATGAATCATGATTATTATGGTAAAAATCGAAAAAATCACAAAAATGGGGTTAAAAAACAATACTTTTTAGGGAATTTTTTTGGTGTATTTAAATTGGGTGTAGGACCTTTATACTTGGCTCAAGAAAACTTCATGTTATGTAGAATCATCACACCAAATTTCATCAAAATCGGTTCGATAGATTTTGCATAATAATTTTGCAATCCAGATTAAAAAAAAATTGCAAATTTTCAAAATTTTGCACAGCAAAAACCAAGGCCCTTAGATACTTGAAAATTTAATCACATATAGAAGGGCTCTCAGGCTTTCAAACTTTTTTTGAAAAATTCGAATCCGTCAATTAGGAGAGCTCTGGCGCTTGTTTAAACATTGGTCGAATTTTTGTACTTATAAACAATTAGAACTTTGTGAATATTCAATCAAATCAAATTTTTTAAAGCAGGTTTTAAAAGTTCTTGGAAAGACGCTTTTTTAAAAAAAAACAGATCGATTGATCAATTAGTTACGTAGTTATAGCCGTCATTTACACTAAATGTACTGGGACATCCGGGCTAATTTTTCGAAAAATACCTTTGGTATTCCGAGTACTTACCAGGTCTAAGATTACAATACTTTTCTTCATTGGCAACCTACTTTAAAACGTGTTTAAAGTTATTTATGCAAGCGAGAAATTCAATAAAATCGTACGGGTGGTGGTGGTGGGGGAAGCAGAGAGCGCGGCCGCTTCGGCCTGCTCGAAATTGAATCGTCTATAACTACGTAACTAATTGATCAATCGATCTGTTTTTTTTTAAAGAAGCGTCTTTCCAAGAACTTTTAAAACCTGCTTTAAAAAATTTGATTTGATTGAATATTCACAAAGTTCTAATTGTTTATAAGTACAAAAATTCGACCAATGTTTAAACAAGCGCCAGAGCTCTCCTAATTGACGGATTCGAATTTTTCAAAAAAAGTTTGAAAGCTTGAGAGCCCTTCTATATGTGATTAAATTTTCAAGTATCTAAGGGCCTTGGTTTTTGCTGTGCAAAATTTTGAAAATTTGCAATTTTTTTTTAATCTGGATTGCAAAATTATTATGCAAAATCTATCGAACCGATTTTGATGAAATTTGGTGTGATGATTCTACATAACATGAAGTTTTCTTGAGCCAAGTATAAAGGTCCTACACCCAATTTAAATACACCAAAAAAATTCCCTAAAAAGTATTGTTTTTTAACCCCATTTTTGTGATTTTTTCGATTTTTACCATAATAATCATGATTCATTCGATTTGTAACCAGTCATGTATTGTAAAAAATTTAATTACAAACATTTTTTTCCTCTTCCATTTTCGCCTAAAATCAACTCTTAAAAAGATACATAATTAAATAGGAAGAAAAATATGACATTTTTCCAATTTTTTTAACATATTGTGCTGCCAAAAGTTAAGCCCACGTTTTTTTTATGCGCATAGAAAAATTTTCATTTCTAGTGATATTTGAAAGCCAAAAAGCCAAAAATCTCCGTGGATATACGATTCACCCAAATATGGCTTTTTGAAACAGATACCGTCTGGACTATTAATCTTATTTTCCTAAAAACATGTACAGTTAATTTGAAATCGAGTGTTGTGTTCTATCATAGATTTAAAATATTAGATCAACTTCATTGTTGAATTTTTCAATTTGTATTGCACTCATTACCTATTTATTTACTTTTAAAGCATATAATTTCGTTACAGTTTGTGATTATTTTAAAATTTCACAGTATAAGGATCATTTTTCAAACTATCATATCAAACTTTTTTGTTTTAAAACACGAAAGCTTTTTCTTGCACATTTATTTATTCCAGTTTTTGAATATGTGTCAATAATTTGAACTGGACTAATTTCACTCAACTAATCAACTATATCTACCATTATTTTCTTTGTTCAAAAATTGCAATTGAGGTTTCCAATATTACAATATATGGAATTTATTCTAGACATGGAAGCAAAGTATTCTCTTAAAACCATATTCTTATCTGTTATTATTTTGCGATCTATGTGGACGATACAACTAAATGAGAATCTTCAACTAATTTCGAAAATATTCTATCTGAAACTTTAATTTTATATTCTAAAATGTTCAGTATACATATAGGTATTGGATTGTCGAAACCAAGAGAGTTGTACGAACAAAATTTGGATAGGACATAGCTAATACAATGCGACACACTTACTTGCCTTACTGTTAAAAATGTTGTCACCGCCATTCTTGGTGGTGAAAATTCGAAATATTTGAAATTATTCAATTTTCGTGGCTGAAAACATACATAGGTATTGCATTGCCGAAACCAAGAGAGTTGCACGAACAAAATTTGAACAGGACATAGCTAGTACAATGCGAAATATCGCCTTACTGTTAAAAATGTTGTCACCACCGTTCTTGGTTGTGAAAATTCGAAAGATTTGAAATTATTCAATTTTCGTGGCTGAAAACATATATGGGTATAAGCTCCAGGAAATAGTTTTCAAGGACTTTTATTCTTTGGTGTGGAACATATAGTTACATTGTATGAATTTGTAGCTCAAATTTTTAGATTTTGAAGTTGGGTTTTGAGGGTTTGGATTTAAGTTTTGAAGGGTTTGAGATTAGGTTTTTATGGATGTAGGTTTATGGCTTTAGAGTTAGGAAATATAAGCTCAAAAATGTAGTTTTCAAGTAATAATACTCATAGATTTAGAAAAGAGTCAGTGTTATTACTTTGAGGTTAGGTTTGATAAATCTGAAGTTATGTTTTTGGGTTTAGGTTTAAACTATTGTGAAGCTACATGGTTATTTTCGTTTTTTAATCAACATCAGATAGGTCATTTTTTATTTTTTTATTTTTAAATACCGAGTTATTATCTTTGGTGTTGAGACTGATGGGTTCTCACTCGATTTAAAATATTCCTATATAAATATATCAAATTATCGTACCAGGNTTTCAAAAATTTTGAAAAAGTCAAAATATTTCAAAAACTATTGAGTTTAAGGATAAAGTAAGGTTATGAAACTTACCTTAAAATTCGATGTAGAATCCAAAAATTAAATAAAAAATAGTACATTCCATTTGAAATAAGCGAGTTGACGTCTAGTTCCGGTAGAACCGTAAGTTCCACGGCGACGCCAATTTTCAATCGATAGAACATTAGGAGAAACCCCCGTACATAAATTTTCAGTATTCCAGTACGAGTAGTTTTCCAGAAACGTCTAATTGAAGGTCTATCTGGAACACCCTGTATATGGAATTTATTCTAGACATGGAAGCAAAGTATTCTCTTAAAACCATAATCTTACCTGATATTATTTTGCGATCTATGTTGACGATACAACTAAATGAGAATCTTCAACTAATTTCGAAGATATTTTATTGAAACTTGAATTTTATTTTCTAAAATGTTCAGTATACATATAGGTATTGGATTGTCGAAACCAAGAGAATTGCATGAACAAAATTTGGACAGGACATAGCTAATACAATGCGACACATTGCCTTACTGTTAAAAATGTTGTCACCGCCATTCTTGGTGGTGAAAATTCGAAATATTTGAAATTATACAATTTTCGTGGGTGAAAACATACACAATATGTATTGCTGGTGAAAATTCGAAATATTTGAAATTATTATTCAATTTTCCTGGCTGAAAACATATATATATATTAGGTATTAGATTGTCGAAACCAAGAGAGTTGCAGGAACAAAATTTGAACAGGACATAGCTAATACAATGCGATACATCACCTTACTGTTAAAAATGTTTTCACCGCCGTTCTTGGTGGTAAAAATTCGAAATATTTGAAATTATTCAATTTTCGTGGCTGAAAATATACCTATAAGTATTGCATTGCAATTTAGACAGGACATAGCCTAATACAATGCGAAACATGGCCTTACTGTTAAAAATGTTGTGTTGTGTGAAAATTTCAAATATTTAAAATTATTCAATTTTCGAGGCAGGAAACATGTATTGCTGGTAAAAATTCGAAATATTTGAAATTATTCAATTTTCATGGCTGAAAACATACATAGATATAGCATTGTCGAAACCAAGAAAGTTGCACGAACTAAATTTGGACAGGACATCATAGCTAATACAATGCGAAACATCGCCTTACTGTTAAAACAGCTGTCACCGTCGTTCTTGGTGGTGAAAATTCAAAATATTTGAAATTATCAATTTTCGTGGCTGAAAACATACATAGGTATTGCATTGTCGAAACCAAGAGAGTTTTACGAACAAAATTTGGACAGGACATAGCTAATACAATGCAAAACCTTCGCCTTACTGTTAAAAATGTTGTCACAGTCGTTCTTGGTGGTGAAAATTCGAAATATTTGAAATTATTCAATTTTCGTGGCTGAAAATATACATGGGTATTGCATTGTCAAAACCAACAGAGTTGCACGAACAAAATTTGGACAGGACAAAGCTAATACAATGCAAATCATCGCCTTACTGTTAAAAATGTTGTAATCGCCGTTCTTGGTGGTGAAAATTCGAAAGATTTGAAATTATTCAATTTTCGTGGCTGGAAACATATATGGGTATAAGTTCCAGAAAATAGTTTTCAAGGATTTTTATTCTTTGGCGTGAAACATATAGTTACATTCTATGAATTTCTAGCTCAAGTTTTTAGATTTTGAAGTTGAGTCTTGAGGGTTTGGATTTAAGTTTTGAAGGGTTTGAGATTAGGTTTTTATGAATGTAGATTTATGGCTTTAGAGTTAGGAAATATAAAATTCTCAAAAATATAGTTTTCAAGTAATAATACTCATAGATTTAGAAAAGAGTCAGTGTTATTACTTTGAGGTTAGATTTGATAAATCTGAGGTTATGTTTTTGGGTTTAGGTTTAAACTATTGTGAAGCTACATGGTTATTTTCGTTTTTTAATCAACATCAGATAGGTCATTTTTTATTTTTTTATTTTTAAATACCGAGTTATTATCTTTGGTGTTGAGACTGATGGGTTCTCACTCGATTTAAAATATTCCTATATAAATATATCAAATTATCGTACCAGAATCATAAAATTAAGCATATTTGAAGAAGAATAAAAAAAAAACGAGTGTGTAGAACTTTTTCCCAAATTTTCCACTGTACGACGGCGCACTGAGGTTACAGGAATTTTCGCCACACTGTCATTCACCGTAGCAATATTTTCGGGCTGTTTGTTCAAATTTGGCAACTCATCTTTTTACAGTTGTTTCATTCGGGGCGTTCCTTCTACTGAAAATTCCACGTAATTTGCGCACAGTCTCAACACACTCTCCGTACTTGTAATGAATTATCACAATCTTCTGTCGCTCATCCGTCCTATAGAGCTCCATTTTGTCTAAAGCAACGTGTTTACTACAACATGTCTTCTGTACAATGCTGCCAACTTTTCGGAATAAAAATTTCGCACAATTCAAATCCTACGTTACTTTCGCGAGACCCTTTAAATCCTATCCAGTAATTCTTCTGAACTAAGCTTAAAAAATCGCGATTAGAGAAGCTAATACGTGCCTGTATAAATTTTTCGATTTCTACTTTCATCAAAATCTTGATACTTTGGGTGCTATCTGACTGAATTACTTTTCTAGTAGGGCACTAGTTTGAGACATCTTTCATATCAAGTTTCTTTAACAATCAATGTATCACCAGTAACATATTTTCAGATATTTTCTTAATTTTCGTTTCACACAACTCTTTTTGGAGCAAAAAAATGACTATTGTTATAATTTATTGTTTATTGCATTCGACACCGGTTAGTAGTAAGTTATTTCTGTAGTACTATTGATTTTGTCCATGCTTTAATTTGTTAAATAACATTTTTATATTGACTGAATCCTAATTTGAGATAATAAAAGTCTCTAATAATTTATTCGTCTGACTGTACTAATTTTATTTATAGCTTCCTTTAGTGGGCCTGTAATATCAATAAATAATTTGAGGGCTTACACATGTCTCTGTACCATCTCTGTCTCTCCAAACTCGCTGTGTTTGTGTTGCATTTATGAGTTATATTTAGCAGACCCCCCGTTGAAGACGTTGAACTCGCATTATAAACTTCAACATTTGCTAAATCGCTGTTCCAAAATAAAAATAAACAAGCATGAATGGATTTATAGCGTGCGTAGTACTAATTCTCCTCTTAGTCGTATGTACAGGGTGTTCCAAGGTTGTCACGCACTTACAACCTCGATTTCTGTCAAACACATGTGTTTAATATTGAGATTCATTCTGCGTTTTTTTTTTTCTCTAAATGTTTAATGAATTAGTCTCAATTTTTCTAAAGCTAACAACACGCATGTATGTAATTACCATACCAAAAATAAAATAATAATAATAGCAATAATAATAAAAACAATAATGATAATAATAAGAAGAATAATGCTATCTGAAATTAGTTATTTAAATATACAGGCTGTCTACTATAAGAGGGCCACTCCTATGTATCTCGCTTAATACACGATGCACGTTAAAAATCTTCATATGTTATTGTTGCATTTTTTGAAGCCTTGATGCTTGTAAAAACAAATTTGAGATCCATGGCCAACTTTATGAGAAATCATGAAAAACCCGGAAAAGTGCCGAATGTTTAGGGTCGTCTAAATTTTTATTTTAAGAGATGGAGAAAATTTATTTTAATAAAATTTTATGGCGAGATTGATATCTTTCACCTAGTGGAAACAAAGTTCTGAAGTATCGTATGTAATTTGCTGTGCCCTCTACGCGGACAAAAAAAATTGTCATCAAAGCAGGCTGTGGATACAAAAAATTGGTTGTTTTTTTCTCTTTCATTCGATGTACTACATGTTGCCTTTATCTTTTATATTTATTACATTTTTATAATTTTGATATCAAAGATGTAGATTAATGTAGGTATAGAAATTGTTTTAAACAGACCAACTATAAAAAATTTTATGAATATGAATATCTGGCACTCATCAGTTTACCATCATAGAAGTAAGGTCCTATGATTTTGGTATCAAGAATTCTAACCCAAACATATACTGAAAACCTCTGTTGAAATGCAGTTTCTTCGTGCCAATGTAAATTACCATTAATCCATTTGAAGTAAATGTGACACATCTGACCAGAGAATTCTTCTGTATATAAAAGGATTTTCTCTCTTTCTTTCGTGTCACCACCTACAGAATCCTAATCACCTCGGTTTATCTTCCTCCCTCAAGCTCAAGAGGTGCACTTTTTTCACCACATTTGAAATCATTTTTTCGTAATATCTTTCTTGCACTATCCTTCTCTAAATTGTAGTTCACTTCAATCTCTCACTGTATTGCTCATTTTTCCTATTTACATAATTTAAAATTCTGTTAACATTACCTATTTTATTAACAAAAGCTAATTTTATTAGTGAAGGTTTTCTACATTCCGCAAGTGCTTGAATAGAATTGAAATTGCATTTATAGTACAACATTATTATTATTATTACTCAATATGTGAAAATATCATTATTATCAAAACTTTTAGTTTTTCAAATCACAGTTAACTGTAACAATTTCCAAACCAACAGTTATGTATAAACTATTACAATAAACAATTTGTTAAATAATGACATTACTGGGATAACACATTTGTTTTCGTAGCATGCTACATTTAGCGTAAGCTACTTTGTCTGTGCAACAACAATGTTGTTGTCAGTTTTCTCTAAAGTATATAACCAATATTATAATAATGTATGTATTTTACTTAAAAGTAGTACATTATATTTATTAAATTTTTTGTAATTGACACGTGTCTACAACAATTTCTACGTTAACACGAAAATGTTTACATTTTTTATACCAAAATTATAAAAAATGTAATAAATATAAAACACATGTAGGATATATATGAAAGAGGATAAACCAAGCAATTTTTTGTAGCCACAGCCTGCTTCGATGACAATTTTTTTGCCGCGTAAAGGGCGCAGCAAATTACATACGATATTTCAAAAATCTGTTTACACTAGGTGAAAGATATCAATTTTCCCATGAAATTTTATGAAAATAAGTTTTCTCTATCTCTTAAAATAAAATAGACGTCCCTAAACTTTCGGTACTTTTCCGGTTTTTTTATGATTACTCACAAAGTTGGCCACGGATCTCAAATTTGTTTTTACGAGCATAAAGGCCTCAAAAAATGCAACAAAAAACATATAAAGATTTTTGACGTGCGTTGTATAAAGCGAGATTCCTAGGAGTGGCCTCTTATAATAAACAGCCTGTATTTTCTTGTAAGTTCTCCCTTTGGGATATTTTTTGTTCTAAATTAATTTGAAAATATTTCCAATTTGTAAAATTTATTCAACTAGCAGGTGCAGAAAACTAATTTATTTTATTAAAACTGTTATATGTATATTCTGTTCTAAAGACAACCACTCATAACAAATACAAATTTTGCTATATAATAAAATTTACGCTTTCTATTTTACACGTAAAATACTTTCAATTGTTTATTTTTGGTGACAAAACGTTTGATTTCATTACCGTTTTTAAAAATATCTAACCATTGCTTTTAAAAACAATAGAACACTAAATGCAACCAACCGTGTGTTAATACTTTTTCCACCAATTTTATTTTTTAAATCCCTTTAGAAAAATAAGACTGCAGAAAAAAGTTGCTATAAATATTAGGAACATACCAATATGTCCTTATTTCATTTTATATTACTTTCAAATTCTTCAATCTAACATATAACACTTTTATCATTATTGACTCCGTATAGACAATGTTCAGTAGTGCATAGAGCATCATTACATGCTAGAGAATCTGTAATAAGAGTACATATTTCCCTGCTTCCTGATAATCTATATAACGGCCTTGAACTCAAGTACTAATAAACTTGAACTGGTGAGTACAAATATAGTAAAACTACTGTTGGGCTATGAAGGCCTTGGACTCAAGTACGGGCAACACAGTGTGACTACTGTTGACTGTAAGGACGCAAAAGCGTTGAATTATACCAAAGTGGTTACGAGCTTGCTAGAAAGAAATATCTGTTAGAACTCATAACGTTGTCATCATTGACAGTAGAAACAAGATTCAGAGAGACACCGCAGTTAAAAAAGTTAAATGCAAATAGATTGTTTTGTTTCTTTTTATATATGTTTTATCATTAGCTCTTGTATTTTTTACTTTTTTTAAGAGATATTAAGCTAAATGAAATAAATTCAAAAAATATTCTTTGAAATTCTGACAAATGAATCAGAGAATGTTCTTCGATGCAAAATTTACCTAACCCCACGGAAAGGATTCTTAATAGATGGTATTGCGGGAAATACCTCTACCTCTATGGTACATGTCCTAACATTGAATTATACTAAAAATTATTAATTTAAAATCACATCTTTCAAATAAATATCTTGTATTCTTACTGCTTTAACATCACCATTTTCTCTGTGAAATGAAAAATGTTCATTATAATTACGCAAAAATAACCACACACTAAAATCTCAACTCAAAAAAGTTGTACTCTAAAATGTCAGTAGGAAAAATGCAGCTGCCAGTTTCTGCAATTGAAAGCTAAGAACACCGACAAGGACTTAAATGTACCAAGTTTCAATGCAATACATTGTATTTTATAAACGGCATAACCAAAATTTCATTAAATATATTTTCACCGTCCTATATATCAAAAGCACAAAATAGAATAATAATAGCACCCGTCACAAAACTATTACATTTTTTGACTGTCTCCGTGTCTTTTAAGACAATTGAGATCACCACCACCGACAACTAAACGGGTAGCAAACGTTTGTCGTAATGCGTGTCCACTCTTTCCAGTTGTCCAGTTTCAAAATTTTGCCACTTCTTGTGAGACAGCACTGATTTTATGAATACCGACCACCATTCGATGACACTTGTCTTCCAGCACAGTAAAAGAACGTGGTCTCTTGGTTTTGATATTGGGAATTTTTATAATGAAGGTGGATTTCATTTATTTTTAAAGCGTTTATCATCAAATATAAATTATCAGGTGCACTATTCAAAAAGCAATTAACTTGCTCCTTTGTAAATACTCGCGATTTTTTCCCTCATTTTGTCTCTTGAGTAAAGCACGTAACTTTGAATATTTGCTTATATCAATCCCCTTCTTTATATCCTACGTTGACCCAACATTGAATATTGAGACCAAAGCTTTGACGGCTTCATTTTATTTGCTAAGTTTGAGAAATACACCATCAATACATCTTCTGAATGCAACTTAATATTTTTTTCTTTACACCAATCCATAAAACTTTGGTAGATGCATTCATAAATTTCTCGGGATTTCCTTGGGAGAAGATTCAAAAACAGCTTTTTCCCACAGTCCAGTATCTCCTCAAGTTCACCCAAATCTTCATTAGATTCCATTTTTCCAGTAAACTGAACCATAAACAATCACAAGTAAACTCAATTAGCAATATGGCAACTAATGTTTGACCTACCTACCTTCTTTGCTTTATTATCCAAATTTGGTTTGAATAATTTCAAAGCACAAATTAATAATTAAATGGGGGATTTCGGTTGGAGAAAAAGTAGCATGTTTTATTCAGATTAAAAGTGTCTTTTTTGACTCGCAATTTTGCATCCGCTTCGTTACGCTACGTTTCGCCACGCTAATAGAAATTTTGCTCGCCACGAAAGTAACACTTTTAATCCTAATATAACAACATACATTTTTAATAATATAACAACATATATTTTTGATGTGCTACATAAATGTATGTCCATAGTATACACACGTATTGTTTAGTTTTTTGTTTTGCAATAATTAACACTTGAGTATTATTAGCTATCAAAATGATTAACGACGATTCCCAGATAGTTCATTCTCTAGCGTTGTTGAAAAATTAGAAAGTAGTTAAAGTACTAATAATTCACACTTATGCACTAGCAATAAATAGTGGCTACATCAACTCTGTAATTTATATGAGTGCATTCATGGCATAATTGATTCAGATAATGATGGATCTGTTTAATTTTCCACCATCATTCGTATAAACTGAATTTTTTTCTCAAATTACACTTGTCTCTGTTTTAAAACTTGGATTTTGAAAATTTTCACGTTTTTCTCTTGTAAAAATGGATCCTAAAAAGCACCTCTGCAAGCTAAAACTCTTTAATCTTATTTATCTTGAAAAGGAAAATAAAACAAGTCATAAGAGAACTAGAAAATATAATAAAAACAATATTTTTTGCTGTCGTTCTACGTTGGTGCTGATATAGATTGAAAGGAAGATGAGGGCTCAGTAAAATGACATAAGAGCTCCGCAAAGTAACAGTAGACGATTTTGTATTAGGAATTTTTATAGCAAATGGTTCTTAGATACACCAAGAGTATTTTTGATGATTTTAAATCCATTATGACCACCTAAACTAACTTAACCTAACCTATACACTTCGAAGATCGTGGTAGCTAAGCTACTGACCCCTTCTACCACCACCTGTCAGAATATCATTTACCTATTTCTTATTTCCTATTAATTCTGAAATGTCCTGCGACACCACTATGCATACTTAATTTATCCTCTGTGTCGTATATACTCTTAAGGATATATCTTCTAGAGGAAGGCCCAATTCTTTTTTATCTTTGTTAGAAAACTTCTTTAATTTTCTTAGTTTAATATGGAAGCTACAAAATAGTACCTATTAGGTAATCACCAACAATACCAGCCTATACATTAATATTGAACTGCTGTTGATATCAACAACCTTTTATAAAACCATCCCCAATTTTTTTCTGGTTCTGAATGAATCGGAGCCATGAAAAACACACCACCGTGTACAATATAGCTAATAAAGTTACACTTTGTCGAATGCTCAGAAAAACAATATGGGAAAATGACAAAAATATAATTGAAAACGGAAATAAAAAATGCTTCATCAAATTACGCCATTTTAATGAAAGTCGTAATATTTCGACCATTAAAATTTATCAGGTAATTGTTAGGCGCCACTGCCTTATCAAGCAGTAAACAATTGTTTCTCCAGCCAACAAAAGAAACTAAACGAATGACACATCCATTGAATATATCAGCCGTGGATGACAGCCGTGTATGCGAATATGAATATTTAACGAGTCCCCGGCTAGTGTTGAGGTCTGGTGCAGTGAACGGATGAGTAGTTTTTGTTTTTGCACGGAAACAGAACTGGATGCAGCCTCAGGTGCCTTATACGGATTGGATGCATCATCGTGTCCAGTCAGACAAGTCTAGAGTAATTTTATTACTTTGGGTTTGCTAACTTCGACGCCATTAGCTCATACGCTACCACGGACACGACTTCGAAAGACAATCTCGCAATTTACAGACGGACTTTGTTGAAAATACGTTGTAGTTTTGGAAAAATTGATTTTATCTAAACATTTGACAGTGTATTTTTAATGAAATATGAGGTGATTCATAATTATATGGTAAATAACTGAAATTTTCTTAATAATATTTTAGCCATTTTAGCTATTTAGGGAAGTCCAACCCTGAAAACAGGGAAATAAAATTTTAAATTTCTTAATAATTCTTAGTGTTTAAAATAAATTGATTCTGATCATAATTTAGTGGTATTGCCTAGAGGTTCTTATATAAACGCATTCTTTTTTGGTAATTAAATGTCTTTTCGTTAGCGTCGTGTTCCTCAATTCATTATCATTATTTATTTTTTGCTGACTAATTTGCGAGTAACTTGATAACAAAAAGGATATCGAACCCTTTTTGGTGTCAAAATGTAGATATGTTTATGCTCTTCAAACTAACCTATAAAAAGTTTTTTTTAAGAAAACGTGAAGCAACCTAAAATTGGATAAATAGCACCAATAAATAAACAACACTTTCGTTAGAAGTTTCAAACTTATGCTTATATTCATCAATTTTTTGTGCTGAATTTATTTATCGAAAGAAAACTAAAACTTGTAGGTATGCCTAATAAAATTTTCTTTCATTTCTTTCGTTTATTGTTTGTATTAATCCGTAGAGTTTTTATAGTTGACAGCCTGCTGCGAACGTAAAGTCGTATAAAATTTTTAATTATTATTAAAGCAAACCAAATTGGTAGAATTTTAGTCTCAAGTACAGAATAAATTTTCATAAAAATGCATGACATCGATACTTGTTAGTAATCAGTACATAAAGAAAAACGAATTTAGAGTGACATATCAAAGAAAAGCTTAAAGTCTATAGATTAATCGGGTATACATATCGCAGGAAGACGAGTAAACTTAAAGAAGATATCTCAATCCAACATAAACCATAACATAAAAATTTTTCATCAAATGTCAAATTTTATAATAAATTTCACAAATGTCAAGGCTAAAGGTGGCTTTGTAAGAACACCCAGAGATGACCTAAAAAATATAAAATAAAGAATATTTTAGTAAATAATTTATAGAATTGTAAATAAAAGTAAAAGGACATTTGTTAAAAATGTGTTAGTTATAAGTAGTGGTGTGAAAAAGTGTTTGAAAAGGACATCCAAAGACTGAAAATTTCTGTGCATGGACCTTAAGCAAAGCTAGGGACAGAATAATCAGGAAGGTGGAGAAAAACAAAGAAATTATTGATTGGTTACGGCTTGGGTTTTGCAAGATGTACAGCGTGGAGACGCAGCTCCCGAAAAATTAAAAATAAAACCCAGATAAAGTTATTTTGGCAGCCCATAAAATTTTCCGCTACCAGCAGTAGAAAGCAGTTCCAAGGCAGTTTCCAGTGGCCCCAGTCTGTAAGGCTTCTACGTAGTTTCCAGCGAAGAAAACTGCAAATTTCACAACGTTACAGGTACCTAAAACACAGTGAACTAAAATATCGCTAGCTATTTCAAATAAATCATGCTTTCTCTCGCCTCAAATCTTTGCAAAGTATAAATAACAAGCCTAAACAGGTACCTAAAACACAGTGAACTAAAATATCGCTAGCTATTTCAAATAAATCATGCTTTCTCTCGCCTCAAATCTTTGCAAAGTATAAATAACAAACCACAGGACTTAAATAATTCGATATTTCGAAGAGATCTGACAAAATCTGTCGAATAAACAGCCATTTTATTTAATTCTTACTAATTTTCATTCTTGTTTAGATATAAGGATGCCCCTGAATGATAGGCAACAAATAATGTAAGGATACCTACTCCGGATTGCATAGATAAAATTAATTAATAGAAATTTTTTAATTATTCCTTATATTATTTGTAAGCTAAGCAGAAAAAGACAAATTTTGTTGTTAAAAATATTCTTTATTGTGGAAAACATATTCTATATAAAAAAGGTATTAATAAATTTGAGTTTATAAAGTCTTCAAGTCAAAAATAATATAACAAAATTTTGAATAAACACGTTATTAAATTTCAAATTCTATTTATTCCAAAATGTGTTGCATTGTACGAGAACCGACTCCTGAGAATTTTCTGATATTGTCTATATAACAAGTGTCTACCAACAAGTAGCCAGGGATAAAGTACAAGGTAAGATATAAAAAAAAATATAGTGGAGGTTTGTATTATACTATTTACAATTTAATTTAAAATAAAATCTAAACCAAAAGTACACGCACACGCACACACACATCCAAAATTTATATTTTAATATTATAATATATTCAGTTTAATTGTCATAATTTGACGTCGGCAATCTACCCTTAAGATTTGTATATTGTGAGAATATTTCAAGAATACATGTTTCTATGTGTGTGTTTTTATTTAATAATGTTTATTTCAAAAAATAAGCCTGACCTTGAAGACACGCACTTTATTATATTAGTATTAATAGTATTAATTTGCTTTAATGCTGTGCACACGTGTCAAGTGTTGTGCGGTGTATCATTCTGGTTATGAATAATTAACAAGAATTTGAAGATTTTATTAGTATTTATTTAGCACAATTATGTTACAATATTTAAAATTTATTTCGCAAAATTGTAGTCGAGACTAAAATGAAATAAACAATTCGTTACATAAATCAAATTCCAATTGAATAATACAAACAATTTCTCGTAACCTCCTTAACATATTTAACTAACAATATATCTGATCCAAGCCAAACAAATAATACAACAATCGAGTTAAGCCATCTGCTTGTGTCTAACTTTAATGATAATCTGACCAAAGCAACATTTAACTTGTACCTGTAATTAATACATGCTATTATTTTATAATCTTCTAATTATAGGTAGAGAACAAGTTTTTTCTGCAGGTCTCTTTAACATCGTCATGTTCTTCTATTTTAATTGACACATTCTTTGGTTTTTGCAAATCATCCTCTATTATAAAAGCTGCAGCGTAGAACAGTTATGATAAATGGCAGTGTGTAGTTGCTATTACTGGCGTTATTAAAGCTAATGTCGAACTGTCGGGTTACTCATTGTTAATTTTTTACAGGTGAACTAGTTGCTTGTCTCTTGGGTCCTAAACCTGTAATTAACTGCATCAAGATTTATTGACTGGCAGTTTTTTTGCTAGAAAACCACACGCCTAGCTATTTATAGTGTCATTAACCTAAAAACAAGGAAATATAGTCATTGTTTTCGACTCCGAAGCAATTTTCTAATGAAAAACAGAAAATAATTTTGTTAAAAACCTATTTATCTATTGCAGGATAATCATAAATACCTAAGTATAATTTACTGGGGAAAAAGTATGAAGAGAAATAGTTTGTTATTGTCATAGGCGTCACTTAACACATGCTTATCATTATTTGTGTCCTGTATCCTGTTGATAATGATGATACGGTATGTGTGGTCGATGTCGTGATATGGATAATAAAGGTGGCATCCATTAATCAAATAAATTGAATTTAAAGGAAATTTTCAGACAACTTTCATAAGTGTGTCGACCAAGACAGAACATCGCTTAAGGGTTTATGACAAGTCGGATAGGTCACAAACAACTGTCATACGTGAATAAGATATTATTTAACAATAAAAATTTATGTTTTGTGGTCTGTCAGTACTTGGTTGTCTACAAATATATCATTCCGAAGATTTTCTTTTTAAATTTTATTTAATAATGATTTCACATGACATATTAACCATGGAAAATCTACACAAAATATATCTATTAGCCTAAATCAACAATATATTTTCTTCTTGTGCATATGTAAATATGAATACTATAATTTTGCACTAAAAATTCTTTACTTAAGAATGTGTTTCTTTGTACGATTAAACAGATGCAATTTCGGGGTTATAGTTTTCTCATAATAGACAAGATGTTTTCTAAGACAATATCACAACTTTAGTTTTTTAAACTTCTTCATCTGGAAAATTGTCATTAAGGTATTTTTGATTCACAATATTTTGACAGCCCCTTTAACTTTCTTGTTTTAAGAGTTATAAAAAATATGAAATACAAAATATGCACGATTTTTTATGAAGTTTTCGAAAATGATAGTAGAAAAGCAAATGAAGTCCAAACAAAATTGTCGCGGATGTTAACTTTGTTAATTTACATGGAACACCCTGTATATTTTTACATATTTAGATAGAACGTTTTCTGTCTAGTATAGTTATAGGGTTAGTTGGGTCCACCTTTAACAATAAGCCTGATAATATTAAGAAACGAAAAAATGTTTTTTATGAAGAAAATAAAACATTTTGTAATTGTTAGACCTCTTTCAGGCATTTCTGCCTTCTTTCCAATTACGTAAGTATTTACAGATTTAGTTGTAATATTTCACATTCACACATTAATACGGTCCAAAATGCGTATAGGTGTTTTAACTAAATCTCACTAATTAGGTTGTGAGAGGCCTATTTACTCATGGACAATGTTATATGGTAGGTCGTGACAGTGACAGGTAGTAATGTTATGATAACATTGTTATTAATTGTCAGTTTGTATTATTATTTAATTAAAATGGGTTACACAGAAGTAGAAAATTGAAATATTATTAGGAATTGAAATAGAGAATGGGGAATAATTAAAATAGTGTAACTGTGTTAATTCCTATATTGCAATTTTCTATTCCTGTGTAACCCATTTTGATCAAATAATAATACAAACTGTCAAACAATAACAAAGTTGTCACAACATTACCTGTCAATGTCACGGCCTACCATGTAACATTGTCCATGAGTAAATAGGCCTCTCACGGTCTAATTAGTGCGATTTAGTTAAAATATTATACGCATTTTTGGATTATATCAATGTCCGATATGTCAAAATATATTACAACTAAATTTAAATCCTTTCGTAATTGGAAAAAGGCAGAAATGCCTGGAAGAGGTGCAACAATTACAATATATCGACAGGGAACGTTTTATCCAAATCTATAAAAGTATACAGGGTGTTCCATTTAAATTAATAAAGTTAACATCCGGTCATTTTGTTTGGACTTGTTTTTCTACTATCATTTTCGAAAACTTCATAAAAAATTGTGCAACATTTGTAATTCACATTTTTTTATAACTCTTAAAACAAAAAGATAAGAGGGGAGTCAAAATATAGTGAATCACCCTGTACAAGTATAAACATAGACTAAATATTTCTTCATAATTACCTACATATATTTTATTATTAGCTCTCACATGTACTTATTCTTTATTTGTTTGAATTAGCTTAATACCTTAATAAGAAGAGTAATAAAAAATAGACTAAATATGTTTGGGGCGATGTGACCATTTTAAAAAATTTGCCAAATGTAAATGCAATAAGATGTGATGACTGAATTGTTGGGAATGTGAATGTGTGTGATTTGCCAGAATAGACACATTTGTCAAATGTAAACAAATGACGTATCCTGCGGATGGTGCATATTGATACATTCAAAAGCATGTTGTCAAATATTCTCCAATATAAAAAACATATGTCGTGGAAGTTTAGGAATATTTGAAAAGATATGTCATCTTGATATCTTACAGTGTTTCAAATTTGACACCGCGACCTTATTACGAGGAAACAAAGTACAAATAAAAAATGTAATTGTTATTTCAAATGAGAAATTGTCAGTTTTATTTCCATGGATTCCAGACAGCAAAAAATTTTCTTAACAATTTTTTTTTTTTAAATTCAATCCCTTATTACAGGGAAAGCATTTAGGTAAGTGGGAAAAACAAGTGTCAGATTCTCATAAAATTATGACTATTATTTGTCATAATCTTAAAGTAGGTCTTGATAGTATGTTTTAGTGAATATGGAATACCGACTTTGCAATTTGTAGAATTACTTAGTATTATTTACATATATTATATTGTTTCTGTTCAGTAACATAAGCTTATAATGTTCTCTTGCATCATGCATCAACAAATTATAGAAGACATCTAAATTCAAAACAATTAATAATTATAACAGTTCAACAATGAAGATGTTCTAAAATGAGTGTTATAATATTATTGCGGTAATTGGGTAAGTCTTGTTTGCACTTCTCACTCTTCTTCTTGGCTTCCTCACTTTTGCTCTCTTTTTGTTGATTTACACATCTTTGTCTGATGCAGAAAAGTTCATTTATAGTGATAATAGGCAAGCTACTTTTATATTTTTTTTATTTCGTAGATACATATAAAGAGAAATTATAACGACTTTTTACTAAAAAAGATTGTATATTGTTTTTATACAGGCTGTTTGCGAAAGGTTGGTCTCGAAGCAGGATATACTATTGGCCAAAAGAAGTCGATTAAACCAAATATGCCTTATACAAATGTTGCTGGTTTCAAAGATTCAGGGCGCTCAATGTTTGAATTTTATTTTAAAATTTTCCTATAATTTTGAAAACTGTCAGAGGATGAACGAAAAAATTGTCAATATTATGTTTTTTGACATGATAAATAAGAATTTTTAACTAATTTTGGTGTTGCTTGTATAGAGCGTCAGTTCGAGATTTCCCAACCTTACGCAGACACTGCATGCCCATGTATTGTTCTCCTGTAGTTCTTGCTGGAAAGTTTTTAGCGATGTATAAACGAATTTATTATTCCTCACTTGAGAATTTGATTGGGAATGTTTTAAATATACCCACAAAAATAACGATCTCCAGTAACACTCAGTGTAACTCTATTATCGTGTAATATAACGGACTGATATTTTCTTCAATACACTGCGCTGGTTAGGTTCGCCTGCGATGGTCGAGGTTGGGCAAGGAATTAAAGAGACTTACCGGAGGCCTTATAAGGCAGAAACTAGTCAGAGACCCAGACTCTCTGGCTGCCCTGGCGCGGCGAAAGCTGACTCACTGTTCTATACAGTCTGACCAACAGAAATTTAACGCTAATGTTACTATTTATAAATCTAAGGTTGACCTGGCGCTCTCTTTATAAATAAACCTGAATTTGTATATTTAAAACAATACCTACACGATATACTCACTTCGACCTTTCACCTTTATTTTTTTGCAAAAATATATAGACGGCGCATGTAAGTATATTATACTACTAAGTTAAAATATAGGTACAAAAAAAAATAGTAGAAAATTGTGTCAAAAACCAAATTCACAAGAAATTTAATTTAACAAAAAACTACATGCATATAAATTTAATAAGTTAAGGTAAAAGACAAAAGCATACAAAGTTAGTTATTGTATAAAAAGAGGCAACAACAACATACAAACACTATTTGAGAACACACAGCACAATGTTTTTGATTTTAACAAGAAATGTAACCAGAATCCTCCCTACAAAATTACCTGAACTGTCTTATCAAAATTTTATATATGAATGTTTATAAAGGCCCGCCTTGATGTTCATTTCGGTTCTTGTTGGATCTAAATAGCGATTCTGATAGCGAGTCCACCCCCACAGTGCTTAGCTCGAGAACAACAAGGGCAGATCAAAGATTCCTAGCTGGCGACGACCAGGTACATAATCAGCATGGGTTGTAAAAGCCTTAAAACCACTGTATAAAAGGGAACTAACAGCAGATTAGAAGTCAGATAAGACAAAAGTCTTCGAATTTCAGTTCGAATTTAAACCATGTCGCATATACATCTGAAACAAAAAAAAAACAGAAAATTTCAGTGCAGACGTAGAACTAAATCAAACCAAAATAAATAGTATCAACTGAGTGAGTATAAATTTGTACAAGTAAAAGTGTGGGCCAAAAAACGGTGAATTAGACAAAGGAATAAATTATTATTTGAGAACACAAAAGCATTCAGAAAATAACTAGTTGAAGACAAAAAGAAATCCATAAGAAAACCAGCCTGGTAATAATATTATCAAGACAGAATGTAGCTGCAACACATCAAACAAGTAAGGTGTAATTCACATCGAAGAGGAAGCAGGGAGAGCATAGTCCAAACTCGGAAGAGGAAACAGATACAGGGTGTCTCAATCAATCCCAACGATCTCAAATAAAGGAAACTAGTACGGGGTGGCTCAAAGAAGAAGAAGTTCATATAAATTCAAAAAACGGACACATTCACATTCATTCATAGGCAATAATCAAAGTGAGTTAGTTCCAAAAATATTAATTTTCGGAAAAGTGAGTGAAAATAGCATATCTAGACAGGGGTAATCTTTTTTAAACGAAAAATTGTAAATTATTGTCAAATCAATCAAAGTAATGTTTTTAGTATTCACATATAAATATCCAACCCAATACAAACCTTAATAATGTTAAAATGGAATTATCGAAAAGTTACAACAAATGATTATCTATTTTTTTATGAAACGTACTATAGGTATTTTAAATCCTTACAGATTTTGAAAGCTTAAAAAGATTTAGGGGCACATGTATAAATATAGAACATAGATTATAAGAATAATGCAATTTTTTGCTTATTTTACTTTCGTTTGGAAACAAATGGGTAGTCAAAGTGAAAGCAAAATAATAGCTTTCAAATGATGTATTTTTACCAACCGAATATTTAACTAACTGACTAACCTTCGAATTCGAATCGTCAACCGCGCAAGGTTTCTTTTTATGGGCGACTTCAATGGCCACACAGACGACAATCTTTTAAGGTTACTAACAGACAAAACAACTTATAACCTTTCATTCATGCTTTTAGTAACTGTACATATTTATCTAAGCCTAGGGCAATTAATGAAATAATTGTCGTAATCTACATAATCAACATTGAGAATTCAGATATTTATGTACAGGGTGAATCTTAAATGTGACATATATTTTAATTGTGAGTAAACGATAAAAATACTAAATATTTAAGGGATTTTCTAGAGACTAACTTAGCGAAAGACGGTTGTAGAGCAGTAAAAGCAGCAGACAAACTGAAGCTTGAGATTTCTAGTTTCAGCAAGGAAGTTAAAAATTTATATTTTTGACCTTTAAGAAATCATAAGAAATCCAACAGAAAAAAACGTTGCTTCCCTTTCAGAAGTTCCACAAGCTTCAGTACATTCTTTGGAAATCCGACCTACCAGCTTCTTTGTTTTGATTCATTCTCTATAATTCGAGTTGTTCAAGAGCTTTGTGCCTCGATTTATCTCTGAGTTATCCTCGTTCGAAGCAAAAATTACCTGATCTTTAGTTCCCAACTAATTAAATATTAATGTCAAAAAGATAATGTTTGCTTTGTAGGAGGATAACCCAGTGACAAATCATCGTACCAAGCTCTTAAATAGTCTGACAGGTGGGATTGCCAAAAAAAAATTATGAAGCCCGTGGCCTTTTGAAAGAGAAGCAAAAATGAGTTTTTTTCGCTGTATTTCTTATGTTCCTAAAAAGAGCTCGACGATAATAATTTTTTACTTTCTGACTCTAAAATTCAAACATTATTTTTCGCCAACCAAGTTACAACCTTTTGAAAATCACCTAAAACTTAATTTCTGAGACTAGTTACTACAGTTTTTTTAGATATTTTCACTTTCTATATTATTGTAGAATAAACCTAATCGTGTTAAATAATTTTTAGGAATTGTTTTGGAGTAGGTGTACCCAAATTATTTCATATACTAATTTTATTTAAACAATGATAATGTTAATTATAGTGCAAAAGCAACACACATACATTATAAAAAAATTGAGTGACATTATCCCTCAGTTCATATTAGTACAATGGCGATTTTATTGGTCAAACTATTAAGATAGAACTGATGCATTTTAGTCAAATCTGAGTTTCCGTATTTAAAAACGTTAAGATAACGTAGTTTTGGTTGATATAACGTTAGAGGTTGAAAATATAACGTTTTAAATTACACGAATTGCAGGAATCTTAGACCTGCCTTTGTTGTTCTCGGGCTGGGGTCTGTGGGGGCGGACCTTCTATTAGAATCCCTAGGCCTGATCATTCACTCATATTTATGTAGAAGTGTACTTACTAAATATGAGATTTTGTAGAGTATCTTTATAGTCGTTGTTATTTGGTGAGTAATTAATCAGTTTTAGTACAAATATTGTTATGAATTAAATAATTTAACTCACTGGATTTACTCAGTACTTTTAATGCGTCCGCTCGCACCAATTATCATCTATGGTGTAAATATGGTAATAAATTAATAGGTACACTCTCGAAATAAAACAAACAGTATTCAACAAATAAAGCACTGTTAATATTCTTACATCACTAACAGTTCACATATCGCTAATAGTTTGCTGCTAATAATGCCAATAAATAAGAAATTTTGAGACAGCATTGATATCTTCGAGTTTTTAAAGCAAATCCATTTGTCATAGTTTGTTTTGCAATTATCCAGAACAAAAACAAAAATTAATACGTCTACGTAGACAAAATAAGAATAAAAAAATAAGTCGAAACTTTTTCAAACAAGCCATAAAAAGACACTATAACTATATTTGGAAACTATAAATTTCACAAATTCTACTATGTTACGATTTTTTTTATTCGGGGTGACATTTTTAATCATTTTTTATTGGAAATCTAATAACACTAAATCTAAATTTATATAAAAAATTAAAACATGTTTTATTCATTTAATTTTTTTGTTTTAATGATGAAAAAAGAGGGTTTACGCGACTGACTACACTGAAAGAAATGCGTTTTATTCTTTATTAGAATTCTATATACCATTATAAGACCATTGTATATTATATGTGACAGTTAAACAGGTGAATATTGGATATAAAACGCGTATTGCTAGCACAGTTGTATAGTGACTATAAACCTTATTCTTTATTAAATTATTGTATAACTAGTATACAACGTTTTTTATACCCTTTACGAAATAATAGCAATAACTGTTATTAAAGTGTTCCATATCGTTATTAGAACATCTAGTACTGGTTATAAGTTTTATAATAATAAATGTATTAAACTGTTGTATACTCTGTATGAGTTAAAAACATATGTCATTAAGTTTTCAGAAATTTTATTGGATAACTGTAATTACAAGCTAAGGTTCTAATGTAAACATACATAAAACATACTTTTAAGCATTAAAAATGATGACAAATCGCTCCCAAAACTGTCCAGTTTATTTTCTTAGCAACGATGCACCCGTATTTTCTTGTATTACATGAGAATTTGCACTATAACTCTTCCACCTTAAGAATGAAGCATCCCCAGAAAGGTTGAGCTTCTTTCCATATAATTTTATTTCCTCTGGTTGATTGACTTTATACCCATGCTCTTCTTTGTCACCGTTAACCTTCTGTTCCTCCATCTTATGTAAAACTTAACATCAGCGATTTCTAATAGGACCTACAAAATAATAATTTTTAAGATTTAGACAAGATTTACATTTGAAAAAACAAAACAATTACAAGCCATAAAACAGTTAGATACTTACATAATAATTTTCCATTTCACACAACGCGATATGATCATGTATCCCACAAAACATGTGCATATACTGTCCATTTTCATCAAACTAGACGTGTGTAAGTCGATGCACAGCGGACTGTCGGAAATTTTACGATTGTTGTATTTTCTCTTCTTGAGTAAAGATAATAAAGACGTTGTGGTTTTGTGTGTTTATTTTGACAATGATTGAACATGTATGGACAATAAAAGTGGACTGTATAAGATAGTTGAGTACCGTTCTGCTTCATGCATAGCATGCTACTGAAATCTTAGAAGGGATGAGCTCGTGCGGCGAACCCTAAATCAGCGGCTGGAATAGCCAGGTTTCTTATTGAGTCGGCGCACTTCGCTCTCGGGTCTGACATATGATTATTATTACAAGACTATGAATATAACTTAACAACGATCATAACCGATTATGCACCGAGAGGTGACGATCACTTAACCATTATAAGATGCGTTTTACACGTTAAAAACGGAAACATATTCAGTATAAGAACGAATAATTCTGTTAATACAATTGTTATATACAAATTCGGATACTGGTCTTTATACAACAAATCTTCCCTACTATACAACTGGAATATAAAGTCTATAACACCTAATAATGTATAAGTAATTCATTATAACCTTTATTTCATAGATGCATAAGGTGTATTAAGCACCTTCCAGTTAAACTGATTGAATAATGAGTATGGAGATGATTGGCTTTTTTTAATAAAAGTTGTATATTGGTTATAAAAGTTTTAATATGCGCTATACACATTATTCTAGATAAACAGTTTAATAAGCCCATTTCTTTCAGTGTATATTGTTCCTCACACGTTCTGCGTAACACAATGTGTGGCAGCTGCAGAGATTAATACATTCAATTACAGCAATTTTCTGAGCGCTGGTACATTCTAAATAACGTAAATATAGCGTCTAAATTGCAAGAACTTTACACAAAAAGAAAGTTTTCCAAAAATTGTATGCTAAAAATGGTGGCGGGCATATGATTTACAGTTTAGTAGTTATAGTTTCCAAATAAGTGCGTTTTTTTGGTTTATTTAAAATAGATTTCATTTTCCTAACACCAGTTATTGTTAAATGATCAACTTCGAAATTTCACCCCAGAAAACCTTAGAAAAGTAAGTAGTGATTTCAATATGATGCTGAAACCTTGCCTGAATTCAGTAGGGTGTATTTTAATGTTTAGGCATCTTTTTAACTTTTATATTTAGCTTTACTTGACTGAACTTTTATATCAGCTAAATGAAATCACATATCGATAGCGCTCTTAATTTAAAAGGTTATACAGAATATATATTAGGGTTACTACAGAATAGATATTGTTATTATGGTTGCTTTAATAGAAAATATTGATATAGTCTATGAACACTTCCAATTTGCATGCTGCTAATAACTCTTAACATTAAGAAAATTTCAAAGCGAAACGCGTTATTTTGGGGTCACTGAATTGGTGTAGTAGCTGAAATAAAAAAATCATTCGCTGTCCGAACCTCAATCCTGGGCATAATTTTACAATTTTCTTCTGCTCTAGTTAATATTTCTGTTGGTGTTCACAGTACGAGAATTGCTCAATCACCTCACACCTGGTATATCACGATTGGTAATGTAAATAATTATGGAACTATAAATAATAATTATTAATGTGACCTTGCTTAGGCACGACGTTACTATTTAAACAAGATTTGTAGTTTATATCTCTATTATAATAAACGTATACGTTTCTCTGTAAGGTTAATTATACTGTGTTTGTGTGGAGAGTTACAATGACCATATTTTCAATATCAGTCAATTTAATGATGTTGTACCTAGTTGTTTGAGGATGTATGTAGGCATTCCGGTGATGACTAACTTAAAAAATTAAATTGTAACACATAACAGTTGATGACAGTGTCTCCATATCTCCGTCACTGATTAGTGTAATTGTATACAAATTTAATTAATTTTTACCTTTATTTTGTTGCAAACGATACAAGGAGTGAACTAAGATATGTTTAGCTCAACTGTAATACTTTGGGCACAAGAGGATCAACGTACCATTTATGCCCCTTCATTTAAATTCACCCTGTATTAATTATTGAGTAACTTTTTTCTTATTACAAATATTTCCAGGAAATAAAATATTTTTTAAAATCCGAATATTTTTCATCTATAAATTTCTAATAAATAATTCTGACAATTTGGTTTCGTCGCATGCTTGCATCAAGAACTAATATGCAAATTAATATCTCCTCTACGAAAATTAATAATGTACAAATTCGAATTAATCAAAATAATTTATCACGTAGATAAATATTTAAAAAATACGTTGCTGAATAATACAACAAAATTATAATAATTCGCTTTTTATTAATGGGAACACGTGAAGAGCTCATTAAGAAATTCAAATATTATAGCATAAATATTTATTAAACAACAATTTATAATAATGATTCACTGGAACACCTTTTTAAAGGCTATTAAGTAGAAAGTAATTTATTGAGTTTTAAGTTTGATAACACATTTTCACTTGGGAAAACAAATACTTACTTAATATGAGAAACGCACGTTTCCAAATATTATAACGGTAATTTACTGTAGTGTGAAAATAGTATTAATTAATTTATTTAACCTTTGAACTAGTTTCATTAAAAGCTTATTAGATACCTAGACATGGTGAACTTCTCTTACTGAAGCCTTTTAATAGTTCTTCCAATTTCTTTCCATTAGAAAAAATATCTTAATTAAAAAACCTGTTCGTCATAAAATTGTATTTATTAAATTTCTGATTATTTCTTTATTTACTAATTCTTATTGTAAATTTATATTTTGATACGTAAGTGGAGGGAGAAGTACAAAAATTTACCAGTACGTATAAAAGTATTTTCTCATACTCATATCTTTTTGGATACATTAAAATAAACGATTGTCAAAATGGTTAGGAACAAAGTCAACTTCAGTTAACACCCTGTGTATTTCAATACACCTATTTATATAGAACACTTTCCAAATATCATAGTGATATCAAGTCTCATAAGTCTATCTCTAATAATAAGGGAGGCATGTTAAAAAACAGTGTGAATGCGTTTTTGCATACATTAATATGTAAAAGTATGTGAAACAGGATATTCAATTGATTAAAATTAAAGTTAACTTTGTTTTTAAACACTTAAAAAATTTCTCGAGGCAAAATTTACTACCGCACTGTGAGTATCAAATATTTTTAATTTTTTAAAATGTAAGGGTCTCGTGATTTATTTCTATTTTTTTGTTCAAGTTCAATAAAAAATTATTAGTTTGTTGATATTTATTTTTAGAGGTCGCTCGAAAATATTTTAGGTACACTACTTTGAAAGTAAAAATAATTATGAGTGACCTTTAGAAATTAAAATATCTATTTGAAATTTTCAGAATCGAGATTTTTTCAAACTAGAAAATGATAAAATAACGAGAAAAAATTTTTAAATTCAATTTTCAACGATTTTGGAAATTTTTAAAAATCTTGAGCGATCTCTAAATAGTATATTAAAGTATAAGTGGATATTAAGGCCTTTAAAACACGCGCGATTTTTCGAGCACGACAGCGCAGCCGGAGTGCTCGAAATAGAGCAAGTGTTTTAAAGACCAGTTATCCACTAATACTTTACGCTATTTTTTTTATTGGTACGCGTTGCAATCATAAATATTGTATTAATACTACAAAAAATGGAAATAAGAACTAATAATGTCAAATGGTTGAATTTGTGACGTTACATCAGTATACCTTTCGTTGTCATGAAAACGAGAAAACAAAAATTAATTTATAACTGTACTGTGACATAAGATTAATTGCTGTCACTACAGTTATTACTAGTTGTATATTGTTTAAAAATGACTTCTAACATTGATTACTTAAATTGTAAAGCAGAATCGCGATTAATACCGCAAAAATCCCTTATAGAAAAGAATACGACAAGTTCATCAAAAGATGGAAGAGCAAAAGGTAACAAATACAGATGAACGAGTGCTTGCTTATCTTTAGAAAATGTCAAATGTATTAATTTGAATTGAACAGCATTTCATCTGATTTAAAAAACCGAAGTATTAATATTTCAAACAATACCAACTGCACGTTTCACATTTATTTAAATAATTAAGATGTTAAATATTTGAATAAAGCTTTTGAAACATTTGTTAGTAATATTTTATTTGACGTTACAAGGTACTTCTGTCAGATCAATAAAATTAAAAAGGTGACATTTAGACTTGACGTTTCTCGGGTTCTTGATGTTGCCATGGTAACTTTAAAATAAAAAAAATTTTTTTTGAGCTGATTTTTTGAGGGGGCTCTTAAAACATGATAAACTAGTTGTCCAACACACCCAACCATACGTTACATTGGAATTCATGCTGAAAACTATGTTCTCTTACCGCCCGTGGATTCTCGTAGGACAAAATATGGTTGTTCCTTTGGTTTAAAATTCCCCTTCCAGTAAATGTTGTGCCTCATCTGTCCACATTACTTTTTGCGTAAACTGATCATCATTCTCTGCTTGGTTTAACATCCAGTCACAAAACACACACCTGCATCATATGTCCTGAGACAATAAATGTTGCACACGCTGGATATGGTACGCATGGCGTCCATCAGCAGAATCCAGAAGCACCCTTCCGAAAAATCAATTTTGTCATGAAACTATAAGTTAGGAAAAAAAGTGAATGTACACTTTTTTGTCAATAACAAACTGTTCTATCTAAAAACTTTACTTTCTGTAGGGCCGTATTAATGTTTTTTTATAATTTAATGAGTCTTGAGTCCCCCATAACTCTGCCACTGGTTGCTTGAGGGACTTCTACTTCTATGGAAAAATGGTATCTTATAAGATGTGTCAAGCCAAATTTGGCTTAAATAGCATTCTTCATTTAGAAGTTATTTAAAAAATTCGATTTTTTTTTAAATCTTTAACGCCCTATATTTCGAAAATGAAGCGTCTCTGGAAAAAAATTTATACTTGATTTTTTTCTTATTTTTTTATGAGGAATATCTCCTTAAAGTGTGTCGACTTAATCCTTAAACACCCTGTATTTTCACATATAAATAACCCTCATACACTGTTGCCCATTAAGAAAAGAGTTCCATTAAGAGTTCCAATTCTTTTCGTTTACCTTATTTAAATATAATTTGTTGTAATAAATGTTAGTAGCTATTAACTTTATGTTAATACTTTAATTAGTCAAGTAAGTAGGGGAAGAATATAATGTCATATAATTCCAACAGGTAATCGCAATTATAGGAAATACATAGCAAATAAAACAAATAAAAATGTATAAACAAATAAACCAAAAAGAAAAAATAAATAATTAAATAAAATATAAAAAATATTGAAAATTAACAATTTCATTCATTCCCAATGCCTTCTACATTTTTTAACGCAGACACAAGTTCAATAAATAATACGTTTGAGGCTCTATAAAAAAAATTATTCTTCTATAAAAATTGATGAAATTTGGACCACAAGGGTTTTAAAGTGATGATGAAGAACGCCCACTTGCCACATTTAAAAAAAAAATCCCTAAAGTAATTTTCGAAACAATCGATTGCAAAAAAATCGTAGTAGTTTAGCAGCTGAAACATCGCAATAGGTTCAACAAGTACATCTAGAAGGCCAGTATATATGTATATAAAAAAAAATTTTTAAATCGCACTCGCCCAATGGGGGCCACACACTGTATGCCGACTATTTTTTTATATATTTATGTTATCTTGAGTTAAATATTTTTAGCATTTCTACATCGATGTTAATGCTAGTTCACTGCACTTTTGCCATTTTTCAGTCGTTGCTGCAACCGGCAACGTAAATCTTTGTTACAGTTTTAACATAGTCCGCTACAACAGCAATAATGTTCTTACTACAGACCTAGACACGTTAGTAAATATTGTGATAAACGGGTTTAACAACCTTTCTATCAGTAAATAGTGCATTTAGAACGATAAAATGACAGTTTCCTTTCATGAAACTATTATGAATGAAAGTTGTTAAAGCGGTAATGCAGGAACTATGGTTAATAAATCAATACCCCTAGACCGCTTGCCTCTGAACGTATACAAAGAAGCCAAAAAATGGATTTAAAAGCTCTTTGTGTTGTAAGGTACTGCTAAAGTTTCAACATAGACACGATTAAATGATGTTTGCAATATGTAACCTACGTGATGGATTGGAAAATATAATAATTAAAAAATGGTAGAAAATACTATAGATACAAATTATAAATCGATAAGTAAATAGAAAAGGTCCTGTTTGAAAAAAAAATAGAAAACTGGAGACATTAATTAAAGGAAATGTTGTCGGTAACTGACAAAATACGAAAATTTTAAAATTGTTATAAATTTGCTCATCACAATGGGTGTTGAGTAACATATACAGTACTAAGATATCTAAAGGACGTTTTTCTTTGTTCCCTGCATTAAATAATAATAACAATAATAATTTCTTTAAGCTATTCCATACTGTCCATTTTTCAACGAAGGTATTTGCATTAAAATACACAAGGTTAACAGAAAAACAGATTAACGCTGATATATTACGGCTTTAATATAACGACTATAGCCTATTTGAGTCGCTTTGGGACTCAACCATGATATAATGCTGTATCATGGCCTATGAAAAATCTAAAATATGTGCTATTAATAACTAGATATCTATTTCAAGGTTCTAAAAATATTCAAGTTTAGTTCCATTCTCTGCCGAGGCCTCCTCAGAATATTTTCCAATTTAAAAGTGCCTTCTATTGTTAAAAAAAAACTGATGTTTTAATGAGGTACTTCTCAAATTGGCGTAACTTTAACTGACGGTTAAATAACTTTGTTTTGAAGAGAGCAAATACAAGCTAATTATATGCAAATTAGAAATAGAGAAGATTTTTGCACAGTCCAGCAATAGTGTCTTGAAAAAAAAAAACAGACATTTCCTCGATTTTACGTAGGTGACGTTTATATGTTTGCATTTAACCTAATAAAGAGGTGATTATAAAGCATAATATAGAATTTCCCAATATACAGGGTGATTCAAAATTCAGTACAAAGAATTTAGTGTAGTATTTTTGAGGTCAAAATTTTTTTTTCTAGAAACGTGTCACGTGTCCACAAATGTTTAGTTTTAGATATATACAGAAATTTTTAGGAATATTTTCAAAATTAAATTTGAATATACGCATACAACTTGAAGTGCGGGGGTTTTTAGGATGGTAAATTTAATTATGCCATTGCTTTTGACGCTGTTTCTAGAGGGCGCCACCTATAAGGTGAATTAAATTGGCCCTTACTTTTTTGCTACCCTGTACATTGACATTTCGTATTAGTGCGTTTATTCCCCTATCAATTTTAAGAAAAAATGGTGTTCTTGGTCGAAATCTCTCAGACCCACCATTTCGAAGATATTGGCAGATGAAGAGTTAAATGCACACCATATTTTCAAAAATTTTATAACTATTTACGATGAAATATTTTAAAAATTACTTTGATCTCACGCTTATACGAAAAAAAGTCTTATTTTGACCCCAAAAATACACTCCTAAATTCTTTGAACTGAATTTTGAATCAACTTGTATAACTAGAAACTTTTTATGTTCATGTTTAGTTAGTGTGTTATATTATATCTACACAGACATATATAGTTGATCTATCTTAACTCAAGAACGTATTTTTATTTTATATTGTTATATTTATATTTTTAAGAGCTTATCGCTTATTTTATCTAATACTAATATTATGAAGAGGAAAGATTTGTATTTTTGTATGTATGTATGTTACGAATAATCTCAAAAACTACTGGACGGATTTCGATAATTCTTTCACCATTAGAATGCTACATTATCCCTGAGTAACATAGGTTATATTTTTTATATCCCAAAATGTTTAAAACAAATGTGCGAAGCCGGGACGAACCGCTAGTTTATTAATGAAATTTAGCATGAATAATTTAAAAGCAATGGAATTCAACCAGTTTATATCAAATTCGCAAAAATTCATACAGAGTGTTTAAAAACGTGTGGCCAATATTGTGACGTTGAAATTTAATTTTCTCAAGAATTTCAAATGGTACATCCTGTATATTACTACATTAATCGATGCAGAATTAAATTAACTTTAAAATGATGCTATAGTTCCCTATACCTACTCAAAGTTAACAATTCTTGTGTAAATTGGAAATTATTGCTTTCAACATAAAAAAATCTAGGAGTATGGTGGGTTTACTTAAAGCATCACTCTTTTTAATGTAATATACTGATTTATTGTTTTTGATGAAGGTATAACGATAATAAAAATTACAGTTCAATCAGATACAGTTCATTATTCATCTAATACTAATATTATAAAGAGGAAAGATTTGTATTTTTGTATGTATGTATGTTTGTTACGAATAAACTCAAAAACTATTGGACGGATTTCGATAATTCGTTCACCATTAGAATGCTACATTATCCCTGAGTAACATAGGCTATATTTTTTATATCCCAAAATGTATAAAATAAATGTCCACCCGTGCGAAGCCGGGACGGGCCGCTAGTGGTAAATAAACTACAAATAACGTAATAATGTATTCTGAATTTTATTAAAAATATATATACTTTGGTTGTTTCACAACATTTCACAAAAAATATTCTTAAATTTTTGCTTTGTTCTGAATTTATAGCTGAAAAAATCAAATTGGCAATTACTGTTTGTATTTTTACTTTTATTTAAAAGAATTCTAAATACTTCACATTATATATAGTCCAATTAACTAAGCCTTTAAATCGAAATTTTGTCAACTTGGCTGAATTTTTGATATGAGTAAGTTTAAGGTATATTATAACAATAAGTGAGAGTAATTTTTTGTTCAACCCCCGGCTAAGTGTGGAAAAATATAAAACAAAGGGGTTTTTGAAGATAACTCAAAAAGGGTAAGAGCTAAAAAAAAAAGCAGACAATTCTACATAAAAATGGCCTCTTAACTTTTTCTTGTACTATTAAAATTAACAGAGTTAGGGAGAAATTAAAATTTTGTTAAATCATTAAAATTAACGATTAAAAATTTGATTTTTTGTTATAACTTTCTTATTAAAAATTAAAAAATATATCTATTTCTCTGAAAAGAAAAGTTACATTTTTTAGAGCAGATTGAAAAAAAAAATTACTAAATTCATTCATTTTTCTGTTTGTTATGATTTTTTTTAAATTTCTGAAATCTTCCCTTAACTTCTAGCCTCCCTAACTCTGTTAATTTTAATAGTACAAGAAAAAGTTAAGAGGCCATTTTTATGTAGAATTGTCTGCTTTACAACTTTTTTTTCTAGCTCTTACCCTTTTTGAGTTATCTTGAAAAAGCCCTTAGTTTTATCTTTTTCCACCCTTGGCCGGGGGTTGAACAAAAAATTACTCTCACTTATTGTTATAATATACCTTAAACTAACTCATATCAAAAATTCAGCCAAGTTGACAAAATTTCGATTTAAAGGCTTAGTTAATTGGACTAATATTTTAAAGTAGATTATAGATCAAAAATTATAAATTCAGACTTAAAAATATTTCATTGTTTAATATATGAAAAAAATATATAAATAAATATAATATTATCTGCAGATTACACAGCCACAAGAAAAAGTCCAAACCCAAGGAAGAATAATTCGATGCGCTGAACACGTTCTTGTAGTCAAAATTCATGACTTTACGACAAATTTCGAAGAAAAGTGAAATTTTTGGATGAAAACGCCCAAATATTGGTCAAAACTAATTTTTTCCTAAATTTTGTCCAAATATATCATTTTCGTAGTATTTTGGTGAGCTGAACACGGCGCCATTTTGTCCAAATATATCATTTTCGTAGTATTTTGGTGAGCTGAACACGATGCCATTAGTAACATTTATCCATGACCTCGATATTTCACCTAAATAGTGGCTTTTTTGAGATATACTACGAAAATTATATATTTGGACAGAATTTAGGAAAAAATCAGTTTTGATCCACATTTGAGCTAGTTTTCACCCAAACAGTCGATTTTCTGAGAAATATCGAGGTCATTTGTAAATTTTACTAATGGCACCTCAAAATACTACAAAAATGATATATTTGGACAAAAATTAGTTTTGACCCATATTTGGACGTTTTCGCCAAAAAATTTAATTTTTCTCCTAAAGTCGTGAAGTGAGAACGATATGTGGCTCTTTTAGGTTTGGACTTTTTTTTGTGTAGCTGTGTTACAGAGAATAATAATAATAAATTTATTTATTACAAAGTTCAAACAAACAAACAATTTTGTATTAAACAAACGATACATTAATATAAAATAATATAATAAATAAACAAAGAAAAACTACTTATTCTATATTTGTTACCTTCTTTGACAAGGCTTAAGCTGGTTAAAATAAATAGACTTATCTACTTGTTAATTTCAGTTATTCTGTAACGTAATATCTTTTAAAGGAAAATTCTCCCGAGTCCAATCCTGTCCACCAAACGAAAATTACGAATTTCGACGCTTGTCCGCGACGTTGACGTGCAATAATTATTTCCCGATCGGCCTATAGATACCAATTAACCGGGAATATAATAATTAGTTGTTTAATAGTGTCGTAACTGGCAGCCGTTTCATTTTGCATGTTCAATTCCGAGAAGTAAAATATCATTTATGTTATAATTTATACTTCCTATACATGAATTCAACCTGCGTGGAGACATTTGCATATTGATTATTTGAGTAAATTTCGCAAGTTGAATGCATGCAACTGTCGTGGGTGTCAATTACATAATTAATAAAGTCGACTGCCTGTGCCCCATTTGCCGGAGTGATAAAAGGAAAATTACAGATACGTGAGAATACTTCACACAACGGGGATTTTAGGACTTTATAGTCCCAAAAAAAATATGATGGTGTTGTTGCCAAAATTAATCTCTAATAGTGTCAGACAATGTTTGATAAAACTATATAACTATGAGCTTTTAACCATTTTCCAGGTTAAAAAATAATAATAAAAAATTTTAAAATTATTAATATTTGAATCATAGAACGTAGGTATTAAAATTGCCATTTCTGACATCAAATATTGCAATAAATATTACTCTTTCAAGGAATAATTTAAAAATACTTCTCACTGAGCTGCTTTCGTTGCCTTAAATGTGCCTATATTAATGGGTATACTGATATTTGTAGCAGATGCAGGTGGGTGTCAGCTCATGCAGAAATAAATACACCTTTTGTTGGTAAGGTTAGTTTAAGTAAAAAAAAAACGAAAATTTTAATATTAATAACAGTGAGTAAGGTTGAATGAATTCACTAGACAGTGTGTTGGCTGTTTGACGAAATATTTCCAAGGTCCTTCGATATTAAATCATAAATTGCAAACTGTTGAAAAAAGTCTAATATACTGCAAAATATAACTTGTGTAATATTAGGTTATGTTTTTAATCCTGTAATAAGTTGGCAATTGAAATTGAAAAAAAAATGGTCATGTGGATAGAATAGTTATCTTAATATCTGTTTAAAAACTTTTATTCTTTTCTTAGAAGGATATTTAAAATTTAGTTACAGATACATATTTCGAATTCTTTATAACAAAACTTCATTAATGAACATGAAATAGATTGTTACAAAAAAGTAGGTCAAACCGTCAAAATAATGAAATTTTGTTTATACCATTTTTCAAATGGGCGTCTCTTTTGTCAAGATAAGGTGTCAACATCATAATTTAAAATTCAGTTTTTATTAACAAATCTGTTGCTTTTGAGATAATTAGTTGAAACATTGCATTAATTTTTATCCAATGACGACACACATTTGTGCAATTTGGATTAAAAAAAAAATTAAAGCAGAAACGGAGGAGATGGGGGTTGTAGTTCTCAATCTACTCTACAACTTTTTTTGAACAAGCAGTACAGTTTTGATTTAAGACATGAAAATATATTGCAACTTCTTCGCATATGCCATGTCGACCCATTAACTGTTTTTTTAATTTGTCTTTAGCGACTAACTAAACTTTACAAACCTATTCTTGTGTAATGACAATTTAGATGTGTTTTTTACTTAAAAGTTTTAAAGCTTTTTTTCTTTTAGTTGTTTATTTGTGTTTTTGCTCAAAAAATCCTTGGTTCCAATTTGACAATCGTGAAAACGAGTTCCAGAAGCCTAAAACTATACATTTCCCAGCCTAATTATTTTTCTCTCGTTATTAGAATCCAAGCAGCGGCGGTTGGTGCGTGGGGTCTCTGAGGTGCCCCCACTCCCTTAGAAATTTTCATAGTAAATTTAATTTATAGATTATTACGAAACACATTAAATAGGAAAAAAATTACATGTAGTAATGCGTTCGTCAAATTACTCCACTTGCAAAATATTGAATATGTGGGCTCCTCGTAGCTCGCACCTAAATCTGCAGAGGTGGTCACGATTACCGTCGCACAACAGTGAAATACAGAGATCAAATAATAGCTATTCACCGTTTTTTTTCTTATTAAACGTAAATTGGTTCACATTCGGTGTAAAATTTTGTTATCTACGTACCTATTGTTTCTTGTGTGTTTTTAAAAAGATTGTAAAAGTTTACATTATTGTAAAGACAGACTAACAGCACTTGCAATGTTATCTATTGAAAAATCAATTGTGCGAGAAATACCAAACTTTAATGAAAAAGAAATTGAAAAGTTTATTTCTGACAAAAGCAAAAGAATGGACTTTCATTATGAAAAATGTTGAAGAGCACATTTTCCCTATATTTGAATAGTACTTAAAATAAAACTACCCAATTATATTGTGTCTAAATTTTATCTACCGGCCTACCTTTTATGGACTGAAGCCAAGTGTTCATTGGCGTAGGTGCTAAATATTTTCTTTTCTTAAATTAACTTAAAATCCCTATTTTATAGAACATGAATTTCTTACGAAATATAAATTTGAAAATACACATTTTTTTTATAAATAGGAAATATTCCGATTCAAAAACTAGGGCCTAAATCGAAATTTTTCAATTAAAAAAAATAAAGTAATGGGTGCTTGATATAATAAGCAGTACCTACCCTTGAGTTGCATGCCTAAATTCATTGGAAACAGTTAGAATAATAAGGATAATAATTGGTCAAAATTTTACAAAGGTGACACAAAAAAAAAACTAAAAAATTACTACAACCCTCTTTCATCCTTTCAAGCTTTAATTTTTTTTAAACAAAATTATGTGAAACGTGCGAGATATGAGCCTGAGAGAAAATTTCAGTTCAATATCTTAAAAGATAAAAGTTTATTTTTTCTTAATTCGATGCATCTATCATAAATGAAAAATTTTGTAACATTCTGTATGCATTTTTCCATTTTTATTCATGTTCATTCAACTAAGCATTATTTACAATTTTAAACCATGATTTTAATAATAAAACTAAAATTTGAATGGTAGATATTACTTTATGTAAAAAAATATAATATTAATTTTTTTTAGATATGTTTATTCCTCAAAATTAATAAAAAAAACATTACCCTCTTTATTTGTATGGGCATTAAACTACTTTTTTTTTGTTACAGGTACGTACTTTCAACTATCGACATTTGATGCTTTCACGAGCAAAGGTAATTATTTTTTATGTTTCTGCGACGTATTGTGCATTTTTAATTGCTTATTTATACAAAAATCTATTATCCTCGGCCACCAGACCATTCCAGGCAAGGCAGGATATTATCCAACCGATGACATTATTCAACTACCACTTGCCCAGAGCTCATCCAAATTAACGGTTAGGACAGCATACTGTCATACTCCCGTTTTATTTGTGTGAGCAAGGTTAGAACTTGTGTTATTGTTCACACGGTAGTTATTTCACTTTAATGAGCCCATTCGATTGAATACTAATTCGTAGATACAAATGAGCCTTTTGACGAGCGCACAGTGGACAATGAAGTTGTGTAACGGATGACATCGTTAATTTCCATTTTTACATTTTGAGTCACGATGTACCGGGTAACCCTTGGCACATCACGGTACCGAAAGAGTGTCAATCGCCGTTTATTCTGAATGCACGAAAGAAAAAAAACTTTTATTTTTTTTCCGGAACTACATTCTTATAAAATAATGTTTTGGAAAATTCATCTAACTTTGCAAAAAAATTACAGGTGCAAATTTAATAAAACGTTTGACACTAACCTCACAAAATTATACTTTAGACTCCCACTTTATTAAGTTATACAGGGTGTCCGCAAATTTCAGCCACAACGATTGACTGCATATTCACGGCGATAAATAAATACGACCTACGAGAAAAAGTTAAAAAAAAAAATTTTTGGTTTTTGAGTTACAGGTTAATAACTTCATAATCCTTTTACCGATTCCGTTAAAATTAGGCACATTTATTTGGACTATTATGACGTATTGTTTCTTAAAGCTTTGGTCAAATCGATATACTGGGTGATAGATATTTATTTATCGCCGTGAATATGCAGTCAAACGTTGTCGGTGAAATTTGCGGACACCCTGTAGAGAGAGAGAGAGAGAGAGAAAATATGTATGTGTCAAGAAGTCACTCACATGTTTTTTATTTCAGAAATACAAAAAATTTTATTGAAGTTACATATTACAAACGGATATTTTCCAATTTCACGAAAAGTTTTATCATTGCCTATAGAAAAAAGAAGTAGAATTCAACTTTGGAAACAAATAGGATAGAATATACTGTATAACGTTAAAGAAACATATAGAGTAGCATAAAGTTAAAGAAGACGATAAGATTAAAATGCATGAAAACAAAATAAGATTTTAAAGAAAATGAAAGCTGAAGGAAATATGAATAGGGACAAATGAAAACAGTGACATTACCCTGAAAATCTGAAAAATTATTTTAAATCAAGAAGACAAGTGCAAATATGTGTTGAATTCAATTGTGGACAAAACATTTACAGGAGAAAAAAACTCTTTAGGAAATAAAAACTGAAGTTATGAGGTGACCCGACAAAACAATATAACGAGTGTTTTTTTTAACTTTCAATTATCTGGTGAAAAAATAAGCTCCCTAAGAAAAAAATGTCAATAATCAAAATTTAATCATTTCGTGAGGGAAATATATTAGTGCTAAAGGGAAAGGGGAGTAACTTTGAAATATTAAATAGTAATAGTAAAAGTACGTAGAATTTGTCTAAAATACTTTTTCAATTCATGATGTAATCGACGAAATTAAATGTTTCTCCTTCAGAAAACCTGTGTATACAATTTTCCAATGTGTTTGCAATAAAAAATAGCACGTTTTAAGTAAATACTCGTCGCCAAATATTCTATTTATTTTTCATATCAAATAACTGGGAAATTGTTACCTGTAGAAATGTATATGGTTGTTGAATAAACTACATTTAGCGTAACTAGGAACAACGACTTGGACATAGAGTTTTCTGTTTCCTTCGGGATACTTGATTAAAATGACTTGTTTCTTAATTCTTTCTTCGTACGTTTATTTGTGTTCTTGCAGTCATAAACAACACGAAGAAAGGAATAACACAAACGTTAAACGTAAACATAATGAAACATTTTTATAAAAATTATTTTTAACAAAATAAATGGCATCTTTAAAACAAAATACAAAAAATACATACATTTGAAAGCAGATTTAATCAAGCACTCCGATAAGGCTTAAGCGAAGGAAATCGCGTTGACCAAGTACCTATCCCAAAACGCCTGTTCCTTGGTTACGATAATAATAGTTATTTGACAAGTAATGTTTCAGTAATTGAAAAATAAAAGAAATAAAATTTTGTTTTAAAACTAATTTTTTGATATTTGAAAGTATCAAGTTAAAAAAATTACCCGGTATATTTAGTTAGCGGTAGGAGCATTGTTCCCATTTTTGTGAATGCAATTACTCCGGTTACTGTGGCAAAAAGTGACATCTATACAAGGTATTAGGACGTCAAGTTCACAATTAAAGAAAAAGTCATCGAAAATGCGTACATAGAGAAAAATACAAAAGCTACCGTTAAAAATATATTACAGTGAAAAAAAATAAGTTACTAAGTTTCTCTGTTAATTTTTTTCAAGCAATAAATTATAATTTAAAATTGCACGACCCCCGTATCATGTATAGGTACTTACGTCACTATGTAAATAAACAAAAGTGTCACAGTTCTTTCTATAAGGATACCGAATAAATTATATTTTTTCATGTGGCAAACCTCACATTGCCTTATTTTGGCGAGGTGTGACACCTCGTAACCTGTTTCTCGATAAAATTTTGCCTTGCATCGTCGACGTCGCGAATCAAGGGTCCATACCGTCGAATTCGGGAGAAAGCGGCAAAGAATCCGCGTGTGGGTACAGTCGAAATCCGAAAAAGTGCAAAGAGCAGTAGGTCGATTGCAAATCCCACTTCGTGGTAATAGGTTTATTTAACGCCCAGGTACACGTTTCATTCACAAAGTGCTGTCGTAGGCGTTCGGGAACGGGTTCTCATGCAAATGAACGCGAAAGGGAAGTCATCTGCCCACGGATACTCTAACACATACACTTGCGCTTATTTACACTTATACATACGCTGTTGCCCCATTGAATAAATATCGCATCAACAGACTCAATGAACTGACGAATGCTAACGCTCGATGGACATTTCAGAATGTTGTCACTCGAGATACAATTTCGAACATTTAATCCGAAACCAAAGCTAGAAGATTTTTAATTTATTATGTATGTATTTTTTAAATATAGCAAAGAAGAACCATACGCATGTAAATATCTTTTGAAGAGCTATCTTCCAACTGTTATTGTATACTCATTAGTTCCCATCAAGGCAATGTACAGGCTGGTCCATTTTCAATGGGATTTCAGGGTATCTCAGAAATTACTAAAGGTATGATAAATCTGACACCGCGTTCTCGAGCTCGATTTTCATGGCAAACTCGACTGTCAAATAAGAAATTTGCTATCTTCATTTGTTTTTGAGTTACAGGGCGTTTCTCGTTATTGTGACACTTTTGAACATGTCTGTATCTCAGCTGTTAAATAAGTTAGAGTTAAAGTGAAAACTGCTCAAGACTAATTCTTTGGCGTAAAATTGAATGCCGGTATTAAATTTTTAGTAGGTCTTAAGATTCCGGAGTTATGACCCAAAGTTATAATTTTTTAAATGGAAATCGTAGCTGGTTATGACTTAAAAAAATGGATATTTTTTTTTGATTTTCAACAATATACCACATGCTATAGTTATTTTTCCAAACACAGAAGATACGGGGTGTTTTACATATAAATTCGATCCTTTTTTACATTTTAACATGGCTGGCTATGAAAATTCATACAAAACTATAATTCTTACTTTTACAAAACTCATATCTGTTGTAAAAATATGACGTTTATTTAAAATATATATTACAGATAAGAAAAGACAGAGTTTTCAAATGTTTATTCCACTTCAACTGAAGTTACAATATTAAACGTAAATTAAACAATAGTAAGTACCTACATCAATAAAAACTTTCAAAAATGATAGCTAAATGTTCAAATTGCCGTCCCTCAACTGTCACACATTTCACGCATCTTCTGGCAACGCTTCGGGTAGCATTCATTAAATGTATAGGTATTTGAAATATTATTAAAAGGAATTTTAAATATAATGTCTTTTAGAAAACCTCAAAGGAAAAAGTCCAACGGACTCAAATCAGGTAACCTAGCTGGCCATCTGATCGGTCCGTTTGTTCCTATCCACCTATCTCCTAAAATTTCGTTAGTATTATATTATCACACGAGTATATGTTGTGCATTTAAAATAAATGTCATATTTTTACAACAGATATGACTTTTGTAAAAGTAAGAATTATAGTTTTATCTGTATTTTCATAGCCGGTCATATTAAAAAGGAAAAAATATATAATTTATATATAAAACACCCCGTATCTCCCGTGTTTGTAAAAATAACTATAGCATGTGATATATTGCTGAAAAGCGGAAAAAAATCTCTATTTTTTTAGGCCATGGTCAGCTACGATTTCCATTTAAAAAAATATAACTTTGGGTCATAACTCCGAAATCTTAAGATCTACTAAAAATCTAATACCGGCATTCAATTCTACGCCAAAGAATTAGTCTTGAGCAGTTTTCACTTTAACTCTAACTTATTTAACAGCTGAGATACAGACATGTTAAAAAGTGTCACAATAATGAGAAACGCCCTGTAACTCAGAAACAAATGAAGATAGCAAATTTCCGATCTGACAGTCGAGTTTGCCATGAAAATCGAGCTCGAGAACGTGGTGTCACATTTATCATATCTTTAGTAGTTTCTGAAATACCCTGAATTCCCATCGAAAATGGACCAGCCTGTACAATCAATAGGAAAACCCTTATACAGGGTGACTCATTTAAGGATATTCCTCATGGAGATCTCGGCACCTGTAAAAGATACAAAATTAGTTGTATATCAAAAATGGTGCCTTTAATTTTCTTTTGTAACGTTCATATATTACTATGAAAATATCATCATTATGAAAACTGAAATGAGGCTGTGCAATATTTTGAATATTCGAAAATTTTTTTGTTCAAAATTTTTTCAAAAAATTATTTTGCGAAAACTATAGAACCGATTTTAATGGAATTTGGTGTGTTGTTTTATTATACTCTATAGGTTTTTTTTACCAAAATTAGATTGCCCTCGGAACAATTAAAATATTTTAAAAAATTATCCAATTTTTCTCGATTATTACTATTTTGAAACATCGGTAATAAATTTAAACATTTTTGACTTAGTATATTGTGCAAAATTCAATTCTAAAACTTTTTTCCTCTTCATTATTTTTCCAAAATATATAGGTTCCAATCTGAAATTATAACATAAATTTAGAAAACTCCCTTTATTTCTAAGACTGTAATAAAATTTACTTCCGTATAAAATTCGTCTTTCATTATCTATTGAGATTAACACCTTTTTTGACTTTTTTAGGGATTTATGTAAATTATCTCATTCCTCTTTCTTGAATAATAATCACAGCCCCACAAAAAAAAAGTATCGGTTCTGGTATTCAGACCCATGTATTTCTATGTATTTTTTTCCGCTGAATCCGAATTTACCTTCAGATTGAGTTTTCGGGAAAATTAAAAATATAGGTCAAAATTCACAAAAAACGTCATTTACGATCGATGAAATTCATAAAAAGTCAAATTATTCCACCAGCTCACTAGACCTATGGTTTTTCACTCTTTAATTCCAATTTATCATCATAGAGTCAGACAAGCTGGTCCAATTTTCCATTTTCATGGCATAATTCGTGTTGCAGAGTTCTGGATCCATCTTTTTATCCACCCACCCATTTATGAATTCATACATCTTTCTATCCAGTCGTTCATGCATGAATACGCATATTTATTCATCCACCTGTACCACCTATAAAATCCACCCATGCACCTATCCATCCATATACTTTTTGTGCACAGAGATAAGATAACAGCCTAGAAGATTGGGAATGCAATAAAACTTGTAGAATACTCTACTTTCTAAACAAAAGAAAACGATATCTACAAATCATTCTTATTTTTGTTGCTATAACGTGTTCTCTTTTCTTCAAAGGATCTATGCAAAGTGTTACGATTTCGTTTAGTCCCTCTATTTTTCGTTTCTCTTTTTAACAACCAACAAGTTTTCGCCCTATTTATATAAAGGGCGAAAATTTCCGAATATTTCTGAGGCGAAATTGAAAGGTGTATTCGATGGACCTCAGATTCGGACATTGTTCAAGGATGCAACATTTTTCACTACAATGAGTAGCGTTGAGAAGAGGGCTTGGATTAGTTTCAAAGTTGTAGCGACAATTTTTTTAGGAAACAATAAGAGTCCTAAATACGAAAAAATTGTATTCAAATTGATCTAGGATATTTGATGGACTACAAGTTGCACTTCCTTCATTCACATCTGAATTGGTTTCCCGAAAATCTTAGAGATTATAGCGAAGAACAAGACGAACGATCTCCTCAGGATATCATTCATCTAAAATACATAGAAATACATGGGTCTGAATACCAGATCCCATACTTTTTTTTGTGGGGTTGTGTAATTCACGAAAGACCACTAACCAAATAATATATTAGATTGTGATGCTAGATAGGCCTTCAATTAGTCTTAAACTTGGTGCTCATAGTTAACATTATAAGGTTTGGAGAAAAGTGGACGATGTTGCAACCCTGCATTCGATGTCCACTTTGATGCCACTCGTTAACAGATTGCCTTTTGGATGATTTCTGACGCAGAATATTTGTCACCGCCTTGTTAATCTTCAGGCGAACGAGATTACGATTTGTAGTTGATAAATTGTTATAAATTATAAATGTCACGAACCTTCAATAGCCGATTCTGCATTAAAGGCAGTGTGGTATTATTTCATTCGCAGAATTGATAAATTGATATAAATTGATGTCACGAACTTATTTATTAATGGTTTATAGAAAAAACTAAAGGTTTTGATCTAAATGGCCATTTAACATCAGATAACTATTGTCGAAAATACTGGTTCATTATTTTTAGACGTCGATTACGAGCTACTGAAACTTTATATTGTACGAAATCGTGGGGAGGATTTCTGCGAAATGTGCATTAAGTCATCGTTTTTCATTTTAACCGAGAGATTGCATCTATTGAGAAATAATGTGATTGATTACGAAATTCAGCTGAAATTTCGTGAAAGAAACAAAGGGATATTTGATATATACTTACAAAGTATAAGCCAGCCTTATTCACTTCTATGATGTGTCATTTGACACATTACATGAAAAGGGTTGAACAGAACTGTGTAGAACACAGGATAACTCTTAAGAACAATTTTATCAAGACTCTTTAATCAGGCTTTCAAAAAAAAAATGACAACTTAGAATCAGGTAGAATAACTCAACAAATATTTCACATAGGTAGGTACTATTATTTGTTTCAAATCTTTCTCATGGAAGACATTTGTCAGTAAACTTGTCTTCAAGCAAGTTTAGTTTACAGAAACGAAACAGATTTGTAAAATAAATAACATTTGTTTAAAGGAAGCCAGCTTTATTTCATTGCATGTTTGCAGCTTCTACATGACGTTCTATTGTGAAATATTTCGTTTTTTGTTGCAATATCGATAACTCTAATTAGTCCCTCAGGATGTGCATCAGGAAAAAATAGTCACTTAATTAACATGAGCTTTGTTCGCAAACTAGTTTTAGTATGTTAAAAACAAACTTCCTGTGCCCAGAAAATAATGATTTCAAATGACTTCCTTGTTGAATTACAATGTGACATTTTATGTTTGCAGACAAAATGCAGGACGTGATTTAGAATATGCAGTAAAACTTTGAATTATGTGCAACATGCAGTATAATTTTTTTGTAACTTGGTACACTTAATATGACTTGTAGGCCACTGAATTCAAATGATTATGTTAAAAGATATTCCTAACAGTTACGATCATTATTTTAATTTAAAGAAAGTTAGGTCATTATTGGATTTCAGGTCTAGAATCAAAATAAACATAATTTACACCTTATCTATAGATATACAGAAACCAATACTTATTGAAATACATACACATAAACTTCTTACTTGGTACCCATTTTTATGTGTTCGAATGTAAATATATGTCGTAGTTGTATATATAAAATTTCAAACAGGATGTTTTTGATCTAATTTTCCTTTTCTAATACTTCGTTTCTAAAGATTGTCTTTTCTCGTGTGAAATGTTGATATCTTGTTAGAAATATTCTGAAACACTGGATGATCCGGAAAAGGTTAGAAAAGTTGATATGATGGAATCCTCTTTCAGTTTTGAGGAAAAGTACATAAATTTCTTAAACGGACTAATTTTCGAAATACACAGTGTTCAACTTTTTAAACAATATTGCAGTCATCTCTGAATATCTCTGAAGATGTTTAACGTAAAAGAATAAAACTTTCAAAGAAAGAATATCTCTGGTATTTTATTCGTGGTATAGAAATTTGTCACTTGTTATCCTTTTTCCATTTTCGAGCCAATCATTTTTTTGAATTTCTGATGATTATATTATATTTAGCAACAAAGATTCCCATAATGTACATTTTCTTGTGAAATAAACAGTGCGTAGTAAGGTAATTGTATTTTAAATTTAAAAAAAATATCGAAAATAACTCGTTTTACAAATTAAGTGGTAAATGTAGGTAGCTATTTCTCCTTTGAACTGCGAATTAAATGAACTTATTGAGTTTTAAAAAAACTCAATAGCATTGAAATTCTGGTATTTTTATTTAAAGTGTCTTTCGATACCTCGGCCACTGATTGATAAAATTGCATACAAATTCAGTGCAATTTTTACATTTATTAAGTTAATTGGACTTCCAAGTTTAATTAATTTACGTCAAATATATTAGAAGTATTTGCGTTTTCCTGGTAGTTTTGAAAAACTTTAACACCCTGTATGTCGAAAACTGTGCCGTTTGGAACATAACAACTTGATTCTCCAAGATTAAACAAGTCCATTTTATTTTTTCTAACCATTACTGGGACACCCTATACATAAAAAAAGAAAAAAATTCTGTAAGAATGCTTTCTATGTAATGGCCGTTCCAGAAATATAATTTAAAAGCTCATCTTTATGGACAATATTTAAGCAGCAGTAATAACTTTAGGTATTTCCGGACACTATGTTTTACAATGTCGAGCATACCTACAAAATGTAATAAAATAAGTTCATGTATAAAAAAAAAGCTTTAAGTGACGTCATTTTATTTTCGTATTCTTCTCAGCAAACCCATTCATTTGATACCCATTTCATGGGGGTGCATAAAAAATAACTGGTCCGCGATCTTTGGGAGTCCGCCATATTGGATTTAGAATGACGACACTTAGCTAACCATGCATTGTCATCCAAACTAAACGTATATACAAAATTTCAGCTCAATCGGTTGGTGATAACCGTTTTAAAATTCAGTTGTAAGATTTGACTCATACTAACAAGTCAAGTTAAATAAACGCTCGTAAAAATGGGGACAAATCTTAAGTACACATTCTAGTGATGAAATGACGCCATTTTTCAATATTCAGTGCTGCTTAGTTTTTGAAATATTTCAAAATCTCTCTTTGGCACCCTTAATATTTATATTTTTGTTATTCACATTTTACACAAATTTAGAGGTATCTAAAACGCATATTTTGCATTTGATTTTAAGAAAAAATTCAAATTTATTAACTATTAATTCAGTGGTATAGCTTCTACCCTCTATTTTTTGTATATGTGTGTATGAGTATGCCAATGAACATGGACATATTTTTTTAAAAACGTCATAGTATTGCAGAATTTCTATTTCTCTGTAATTTTGACCTAGAATAATTTTAAGCAAAAAAAAACAATTATTTTACACACATCATTCATATGTAATAGCTAGGATTTTTTCTTTTTTAGTTATTTATTGTTTAAGAACAATTAATTATCAGCGCTAAATTCAATTATAAACTGATTTTGTTCACATTTTAGACATATGCAGAGGAATTTAACAAATATTTTGTAATTTATTATAAAAAACTTGAATCTTTAATTCTGGGGTGTAGTCAACTTTCTATATAAAATTTTTTATATTTGCTCCAGGACATCTCACTGCAATGAATATATTCATTTAATAATTTATTGTAAAATTAACCAACCATCTAACTAAATACATTTCAATATTTTTAAACGTCAAACTGAATGTCAAATATAAGAATTTTTATTTAGCTTTCCATGAAACACTTGTAATTTAATAACATTCATCTCTATTCCTTAATTATTGAGTAATAACTAAATATTAATACCTTATATGTTAAGTAAACGAGTTGTCTAAATTGACAGTTCTAAATTTAGTTTGGTTGCTTTCTATTTTTAGATTCCAGTTCACCAAGACCACCTCCTAGCGATCTAATGATTCATATTCACTGTATCCTTGACCATAAATAAATTCGTGGTCGGTAACGTAATTTGTTGTAGCTGTATCCAAATATGAACTTCTGTTTCTGGTCGCAGAAAGACCGTGTAGAACATCCCGTCTAGACCATAAAGTATCCAAAGCATCCCGTAATTATGTAACCCTCGTAAAATACCCTGTTCCACTCTACAAATAAATATAAACACCTTTCCTACCTGGTGGTTGAGGACCTATTTTTGTATACCTGCGGTCTCTCTGTGTTTTAAGATCATTCTCGAGTGCATACTGCCGACACAGGCTAAGTGGTTAGAATCTTCTGTAGGATTGTAAGCTCTTCAAAAGATGACTAATCAGTGTTATTCATTCGTTTGCAATTTAGTACGAATTCATTAGCCCAACTTGTTGGAACAAGTTATAGTTCCTACATTTTTAGTTTTTCCAAGAAATAGGATTCAAAGCTGCAAAAAATATGCTTTCAACATTAAAAAATATTTATTTTTGGATACGTTATACAAAAGAAATATACGGAAGTTAAAAAAATGTTTATTTTCTAATCTGAAACACAATAATTTTATTAAATAGTCATAGCAAAAATATTGTGATACCTACAATTTACTCCAAATATTGATCATAAGAATTAACTTCAAATTCATCAACTAGATCAAATTGTCTACAGGTGGATAAATGTAGGGAAAGTATTTATATTATGCAATAGAGATTTTGGTTAATTGTGCTATACCTGTGGGTTCTGCTTTCAGTTTTTTCACAAACAACCATTATAATATACCCCTGTTTTATATTTTGTAACACCAAAAGACAGTACTAAATAATTTTTCCAAAAATGTGATTTTATATAGAGAACCCTTTAATTACGAACATTACAATAAATACACAAAAATCTATGTGACTACCCATAAAACTAAATCGTCACTTGGTGCTTTTCCCCCGAGTGCAAGATTTGGATAGGGTCCTGCCAAGACCTTAAATATATACAGGGTGGTCCGAATTTTATGCAGGAAACTTCGAGGGCATATAGATCTCTTTAAAATAATAGGTGTTTGCCTTATAGGTCTGGAACGGCCTCGTTTTAGAGATACAGGGTGTTGAAGTTGTTAAAAAAAAATTGATTGTTTGTTTATATATCCGGAATCTATTAACCGATATCAATAAAATTTGGTACAGATAATGTATAACAGTAGGCCTCGCATTCCCTAAAATATGAGCTCTAAAGGTTCAACCAGTGGTGTACAACTTGACAGGGTCGCCCTCTTTTTATAAAAAAACTACGCCACTGTATTTTTTACAAGTTATTGTAACGGATTTATATTCTAATGCACTAAATACGTGAAAAAGGTAACTTGAATTTTTCCCTAAGATTCCCCGTTCTCAAGTTATTCATACCCTTGTGGCAGACATTTCAAACCATAATACTACAAGAGTATTTATGTTTATGCTTAAAAGTAAGTGCAATTTGTAAGCAGATCAACAAAATTATTTCCACATCACCTGTGAGATAGTGTTCCTAGTGTGTTTTAGTTTCCCCTGGAGGCTTAATCCACTGTCTTTACAAATAAGAACAATTTAAATCAAAATAATAATAAAAATACATTTACCAAACAACAACAATTAAACAAGAAACGAAATTAACGTTACGTACGCAATTGTTCAAAATGCGAACCATCCACATCGATACATTTCTGACAACTTCTATTAATGATTAATGGAATTACCTAACTAATATCATGTGGTGGTTTTCTTTTAATTCATTACACCCGTCTTCTATAAGCTGCAGTAGCTGTGGTCTTGTATCTAGTGGATTACAGTAAACTTTACTTGTCGGACAGGTAACCCCAAACATAGAAGTCCAGGGAATTTAGATCTGGCGATCTGGCTGGCCAATACACTGGATTCTCTGCACCATTATGGTATGACATTGGCATTCGGTCTTCAACCTATCCATCGCCCCATATAATTTTCATTAAGCCATCCTTGTATTATTCTCCTAAAATGCGCAAGAGCAATTTAGATGGGGTGACAAGAAGAAAGGTCCGAATTATTCCGAGCCACACTTTCACAGAAAATTTGTATTGAAAAGATCTTGTCCTAATTTCATGAGGATTTTCTTGTGACCAAATATTGTGAAAATTCACTACCCCTCACCTTGTGAACGTAGACTCATCGGTCCAAAGTATTTCTAGTAAGAATTCTGGATTATGTTGTGACTTTAAAACAACCACTAACAAAAATTCAGGTGTCTCTACATCACCCGGAAGTAAATTTTGCACAGGTTGTAAATGGTACGGATTTCCACCATCCTTATGTAGAATTTTTCAAATTTTCGATTTACTCACCTCAAGTTGCCGAGATGTTCTTCGTGTGGTTAGCCGAGGATCATCTCAAATGTTCTTAAAATGTTATTCCTGTGCCTTTCATTGCGCCGTCGTGGTTTTCCAAATATCGTTTTAATCCAAAAAGATGAAAGCGACGAGTGTAAAGAATTTTGTTGATGTGCTTACAAATTGCACTTACTTTTAAGCATAAACATAAATATTCTTGTAATATTATGGTTAAAAGTATCCCACAAGGGGATTGTATTGGTATGAATAACTTGAGAACGGTGAACGTTAGAAAAAAAATTCAAGTTACCTTTTCTACGTATTTTGTACATTAGAATATAAATCCGTCACAATAGCTTGTAAAAAATACAGTGGTATAGGTTTTTTTATAAAAAAAAGGGGGTGACCCTGTCCAGTTGTACACCACTGGTTGAACCTTTAGAGCTTATATTTTAAGGAATGCAAGGCCTACTGTCATACATTATCTGTACCAAATTTTATTGAGATCGGTTAATAGATTCCGGAGATATAAACAAAAAATGATATTTTTTTTAACAACTTCAACACCCTGTATCTCTAAAACGAGACCGTTCCAGACCTATGTTTATAAGGCAAACACCTATTATTTTAAGGAGATCTATATGCCCTCGAAGTTTCCTGCATAAAATTCGGACCACCCTGTATCTTATTCGCTTCAGTGATGGAGATCATTTTTACTATTACCTATAACATGTAATCATATAAATATGTCACAAATTCCACATAGGTACATATTAATCGAACATTTCCATATCAAATATAATTTTTTTCCAATATCTGAACGATGCTGATGATCAATTATAAGTAATATTCCAATATAGGGTAACGGGCTGTTATTGGAAATCCAATAGCTGTTTTCTCTTTGTAGATAATCGAAAACAAAATCTGTGTTATAAACTTGAATTAAATCACTTGAAAGCGAACAGTTTTTGAACAAATATTCATAGGAACTTTCTTTGTTAATTTGTTAATATTTGACACATAGATACCTACTATAGTAGTTCTAAGATAAAATCCGATTTAAGCGGAAAACCCATATTAAGTTGTGTTACAGTTAGACCAAACAGCGCCGCTAATTGGGGTCAGCCCAAAAATATGTTAAGACTTGCTTCCTCTGGTCAATTTATGGTCAGTATATCCAGCAGTGCATTGTTCCGAATTTCACAGTCTTTAGCCATAAGTTATTTGTTCCTGGAAGAAATGACCTCTACGATCATGTTCTAATATTTGCTGCCATTCTCAAAACTGGCCCCACTGGGAGTAACGCACTTACTTTCTTTTCCAAGCCGCCTCGACGGATGCGGTAGGTTTTGAAGAATGCGTCTATTGTCGAAAACTGTGCTTTTACATCGTCCATTAAGTTCAGTGATTCGTAGAACTTCGACTACATTCTAGGAAAAACAGTATTCCTTTTTTTCAGCCAAGTACTTATAAATCAAAGATGTGAATGAATTTTCCATTGAAAAAGTATTTTTTTTCATGAACATTAGACTAAATAAATCATATTACACGGTGTGTCCACGGATTACTATCCATTGAGATTTTTTAGAAAAATCCGCCATAAAAATGTTTGCCTCATGAAAATAGATAAAATGTGAAATGGTTGAAGACTGAAGTTGTTTAATTTTCAAATTTAAAGAAAATATATTAAAAAGTCGTTTGTAATTAAAAAATTGCAACGAATTTAACAACCTTATTTTTAAGTAGTATTTTTTTATGCAGAAACCGATCCAACATATTGTTTCCAATTATAATTTTTTTTGTACAATATTTTAAATCAGTTTTGTGATGAGATGTATGAGAACATCCAGAAAATATTTTTATAAAGAAATACTTTTTGGCGTCATAATAACAACCATTTAAAAATTTCAAAATATCAGGAATTCTTCTCAATGCCTTTTACATAAAATTATATCAGACGTGTCATTGTATGGTAACTCGTAGTAATACTTATTCATGAGCACACGTAGGACGTATTTCCTTTTCCTTATATAATTTACAAGTAAGTAGGCGACGTTTTGTAAAACAAATCTTGTGGGTTTCGCTGATTTTGGCGTATCCGTTTTATTTTTTTTACGTCCTAGTGTTATTTATTAAGCGAGTGGTAATTTCTAAAATACTATAAACACGATATTGAATTATTTATACTGTTGCAGCGAAAGTACTTCCTGAAAAAAAAATGTAAATGATTTATTTCATCCTGTAACCGACTTATTTGGTTCATTTATTTATTTCACCTTTTTCAGTCATATAAGGAGTCCGTTAAGTCTACTATCAAATTTCCACAGAGTATTTCTTGATTTAAAATAACAAAAAAAAAAGGTGAAATGGTATAGGGAACTTCTTACGAGGAAGCCCCTTGAATGTAATATATATTTTTTTATATTTTCTGGGCCAGTTCAAGAACCAGTACCAAATTTGGTTTTTGGCTATTATCATACTTAATCAGAAAAAAAAATAAATTGCATGAAACTCGCCTTTTCACTGCTAAATTTTTTTATCATAATGATAAAAAAATATATAGATTTTATTTTGTTTCTTGGAAAATGTAATATTGGACTCTGTGGCCTGAAAGAGTTTTAGTCATTGAGATATTGAAAGAATTGTTGCACTTGCACAAAAATTTGGTAGAGGACATTAATTAAAAAAGAAATGTAAAAAATTGTAATCATACCATAGTTACGTCCAAGAATAACACGTTAAAAGAAGCTGTGATTATTATTATACTATCCACACAAAAAAAAATGTCTGCAAATTACTCTATTATTTGGTTTTCCATTTCTTGCAAAAACTATCACAATTATTATCATGTATAAAAAAGTTTTCAGACAATTCCACAAAAAGGTGTATTACCTACTTTTATTACAGTAAAATTAACTATTTTTCTATCCAATTCTATATTTATGTCTACATCTGTATTTGTACTTTAAAGGACCTAACAAATGCTCATTTTGAAATGTTTACTAAATCATATTTTACCGCAATAATGTGTTTTTATTTAGAATCTTTCAAAAAATATTGAGGTAGATTCAACTTTGACATACATAGCACGAGTTTTTTGTTACACCTGTTGCTTTTCCACCTTTATTATTACAGATTAGTAGCTTCAATTCTGTCTCATATGCAAGTATTGTTCTTATAGTATTCATTGTGATTGTAAATAATTGTCCAAAACAAATTATAATAAATGGATTCGCTTAAAAACAATACATTTACAAAAATTCAAAAAAAAATTGATCCGTATCGTGGTAAAAGCTATAATATATAAAATTTTCATAGAATATCCATATAATTTTTAATTTATAACTATAGCAAATAAAGATGATAGTATTTAACAAAATTTATATACATACAATATTTTAAACACAACCTATTAGTTATGTGACACAAATTGTAGTTGGTGGCATTTTCTATATAAATTATAGCGAACGGTGCTACAATGTGATACATTTTTAATGTATTTTTATGGTTAATAACTTATAACAACTAAAATAATAACAAAAATAAGTTTTAGAAGAATAATATTTTCCCTGTTTTTTTTAAGATCCTACTGCAACATTTTTGCAAAGTAGCTAGGTATTACTTTGAATTATGTATACAGGGTGTTAATGAACTTACGTCAAATAATTTCGCCACGTTCCGTTAAGTCAAAATGAGGTAAATTCACGGATTTGTGTTGAGTAAAATGTAATTTTAAAATCTGACTTACCTCAACATTGCAAGAAGCCACCTTTTGAGAACTGCTGATTTTCATAGAAGATGATCGATGTACCCATCATTTGCTTGCACGCAAGCTTCAGCGTGATGTACCCAATTCGCTCGCACGCGTTACAACATTGCCACGTCCTCTCGAATCGTATTACAAGCTTGAGCAATAAAACGTCACAGTTGGTCGATGTCACAAACTTCCATGGAATACACAACACTTTTCACATATCCACACAAAAAGAAGTCTAAAGGGGTGGGGTCCGGGGACGGGGAGGCTATCTAACTAGACTGCCGCGGCCTATCCAGCGATCGGGAAAAGTAATGTTTAGATAGTCGCACACTCTCCGAAAAAAGTGAGCATGCAGTAACTACATATTTTGCCGAACATTTAATGACACGTCTTCCAATAACTCCGACAAGCGATTTTGCAAAAAATCTAGATATAATGCACCGCAACGTATTTCATGTGGATTTTCGATAGTCCAGTGGTAAGTGTTGTGGACATTACGTACACCATTTCGACTGAAACATGCTTTATCTGTAAGTATTCGCGCTGCAAATTGAGGATTTCTTGCATGTTCCTGAAGCAACCATTCGCAAAAACCTCAACGTGGTGGAAAATCATCAAGGGTAAGCGCTTGAACACGTTGAATATGTAATTGGTACAACTGAGCTTCTCGTAATGTCCGCTACACAACATAATACGTAATATTTACTTGCTGTACGATATTTCTGGTGCTACGATGCGGATCTTCTTCGACGAGATCTAAAATTATATCCTCGACATTTAAGATTCAGCCATCACGACCTGACGCGGTTGTACTTCAGCGGTGTCCAAAACTCTGCGCTACAGCAACAAATGTTCGTGGTGCGGGGGCACGTAATTCAGGATATCTTGCACGGTACACTTGACAAGCTCTGTGGTCATTTTCGTTTGCTTCGCCATAAATTACGAGCGTATCATAATATTTGTTCGCTAAATAAATTCGCCATTTTCAAAAGAAAACTTGGAAATAGGGCTATTAAATGTACTCTCGAAAAACAGCACAGCAATCACTACAACAATGTATTACAAACTGACTTTCGGATACAGTCCGGCTTCGTAAGAAACCTACAAACTCGTAGTGTTACAGAATTTTTTATAAGTACATACTCACCGCGTTAAAATGCATGTATTTCAGCAGTTCCAAACAGTTTTATATACATTTTTAATTTGCTTTTCTCTATGACCTGAAATATCCGATACAAATTTGTGACATCCGTTAGTAATTAGTTTTTGCTCCTTTTTCATCCCTTTAAATTTTTGACATAAGTTCATTAACACTCTATATAATAGATTATAAAATAGACGCAACGAATTTAAAGTAACTAATCTTAGAATAGTTTAGTCCAGGAAATCAAATATGTGTGATTAGTGATTAAATCAGATATGTGCCATTCATTCGACTAAGACTAGATATAACTTCCTTGAAAGTTTAAATTTTAGGTTTCTAAGTCTTAGAAATTACAATTCACAATTGTCTATTACTAATGTATTTGGGTTAATAACTTTTACTACAACTCTTATAATTAATAAAATAAAAAGTGACATTTATCGCTATTATAGTAAACCGTGTCACTTTTTGCTAATTACTACTTTTTAAGCTGAGTACCTATGTATTATTCTTTTTGTATTCCATGGGTTAATAATTAACGTCTATGACAAAAACGATCATTTCCTAGTACAATTCAATTGCCAAGATAATTTGGCAACTGTTAGAGTGTATTGCAATATGATATTTGGATGTGATATTTGTCAAACCAATTCTTAATTTTTGTTTTGTCACGCCACAGAGTGCAAAAAATGCTTTAGGACTATGTGCCTTCTAATTCGCCGGAAGAATGTTCGACCATGTCTCGCCAGTAAACTTTGCTCTAGAGATTAAAAGATGCACTCCAGTCCTCTGTTATGCAATACTCAGACCTACCTTAGCCCGATGCATCAAACGTCTGGAAATTCTGAACCCGCTCCATAATAACGCGAAATGCAAAGTGACATTACGAAACACCTGACGTCAGCCTTTCCTCCAAGAAAGGATAACCTACTTATCGATGCATAATAATGTGCATAAATGCATTTTCACTTCCACTCGCCAAATTCAGACGATAAAAATAAGTCTATATTGTTTTAAATAAAAAAATCCTCGCCCCACACGCGGTCATGTTTTTACAAACCTGCTACCACGTAAAATATCGAACGAATTTAACGAGTAAAAGTGACGTAGATAGTTTAAAAGGTGAGTTATTTGAAGCCTCACCCTAAATTATGCATGAACAAAAATGGACAGGAATAGGATAGTCTGAAATTTTTTCAATCAAATAAGTCGAAAATATTTTTCGTTTTCGATAATTACAAATATAGTTCATAACTAAGAATACTTATTGTTTGCTTCTTTTTGTGTCTAAGCTATCTGTGAAATTATTTGGAAGACGAGTTTTATATAAATTCAACAGTATAACGTAGGTCACTTTACGATATCATGTCTAAGAGTGAAAGATCTACAGACAGACATATTTTGGCATATTCACAAGGAAATTTAGTTTAATACTTAAGTTTATATTTATCTAGATGTAACTACATGATTTACTCGTAATTGATAAATGTAACTAGATATTTACACATTTCGAACCAATGTTTTAGGAACAAGCAAACATATCTTCTATTTATCCATATTTTCTTAGATTTCATATCCTACAGTCTAATATATTATGTATATCTACAACTATATATTTTTCTTAAATATTCCTCTGCGAAACACGCACGAGAATTTGAAAAAATTTTAATTTTTTTTAACTAGAGGATACTTGGTGTCCCTTCGAAGAAAATGAGCCCAAGAAGAATGTTTTAGTCATAACCCTGCCCCCGGAATAGTCATTTGTAAATGGGCCTTTTTGCAAAAATGGGATAAATAAATGGAATTTTGCAAAAAGTATTTGACCGATCGAGCCCATGTTTTGCACATCTCTTAAGGATATAAAAACTCACATTTTTGGAAAGTTTGGTAAGATTTTATTAATTATTTGAAAAGTTATTAACAATTAAAGAAAAGGCACTTTTTCCGTTTAATTTTGCAATAAATTGTTTGTTTATAAAGCAATTTTAACTTATAAAGTCTCATTTTAATGATGAGTTTCTCTAGATCAAATCGTCTATTGTACATTTTTTGCTAAGATTAACAGTCTTTTTTACAGTAGAACGAAAAATGACGAATTTTATACCTATTTGTTGATAAAAAACAAAGACGCTATAATTTTTTCATGACCCACGCCTCATTCCCAAGACTATCCAACAATAAAATCACGCCCAGTAATTTTCACGATTCCTCGATAATTTTTCACCTTTATTTCTTGGTCTAGCTTCATTCGCGTGGTGCGCTGTGCGCAAAGCTCTCTCTCTTCCTCCACTAGGCCCCAGGCGATTCTAAATACTGAAATCCTTTGATATCAATGCTTTTACGATAGTGTTTACATTAGTTTTCAAGTCTCAAAAATGTCTTACGTGTATAGCAACTCGAAGTTGAAAATTTTTTGAAGGCTCTGAATCACCCTGTATATTTCATATTGGTATCTAAGTCAGTTTTTAGAATGCATCTAACTAATTAGTTTTACTCAAGAAATATATTATTACAGCTGCCAGCAGGGTTTTAAACAAATATTTAGTATCATCAATCATAATCTAAAAGAACTGAAGAAATCTTCCAAAATTACTTCACCCCACTTAAATAGCGATAATGGAGAAATGTGCACGTTCAGTTTTTTCGAAGTTGAATTATAACGTTTAACTATCTATTCTATTTTCTTAGAAACTGGTATAAAAAATCCTATAATAAAATGTAATTACTATACGTCTATGTTTTAATAAGGACACGTCAAATAATTTACTCCGTACAAAAATGATATAGAAGTGCACTCATTTGTTAACTTTCACAGAGCAAATTTGAAACAAAACAATCACAACCATCAAATGACATGTTAATTTTACCCAACTGTAAAATACGACTTGTACCACTTAAGATTTGCATAAAAACAATCTAGGACAAACTAATTTCAATGGAAAATAACTATTTATCAATCTAATATAATATAAATAGTAATTAATACGTAGCTTTTGAATAATTTTAGTTTTAGCGCAGTAGTAATATCGGGAGATTTAATAATTATTATTAGTAAGTAGTAGCGTTAGAAATAAAATTCATTGGGTCGTTAAATAAACAACATGTATAAATTTATTGATGTCAGTTATTTTTATAAATGATATCTTTATTCGTTGACATCCATAAGAACAATTGATGTAAGCAAATGATGACAGCAGGTCTCGTTGAATTTCAAAAATTTTCTCATCAGAAATGGCTTTTATTTAAAAACGTACCTAATTCTAGGGATTTTTTTTTAGGTAAATATTTTATTTTTTTTATAATTATGTTGTTTGTTCTAGAATTATATATTTGAATATGACACTTTTATAATATCTAGAAAAAGAAAGAATATATTCAAATATTTTCGGCTTGCTTAAACTATGTTTATTCCGCTTTGTTACAGATCAGCATCAGTTTCTTAGCTTACTGTTTGTTCGTCGAGAAAAATCGAAATTTATTCCATGAGCTAGATACCTGCTGTCAGATTAATGCGGTTACTTGATTTGAATTTCAATAAAACGTGTTATAACACGTTTTATTACAACAAATTATAATTTGCAAACGGCGCATTTGAAATGCAGTTCAAGATAATTATTTATATAAAAAATATATGTAAGTTGAGCAAGTATCACCTGCCAATAAGCTGTAGTACGAAATAAAAATATATATTTGCTTCAATAGAATTAATAAAACTGAAAAATGATTCACACAAATTATTCAAAATTCTTAGCTAAACATCAGACGCAATAGAGTATCACCATCACCATTTGTATGAAGTTCAAGCTTTTTTTTTCTTACGTAAAATAGTTGTTTATTTACAAAACGCAAGTAAATGTACACTATATCAAAATGACCTAACAAAAACAATTAGGTCCGGCTTTGTGTTATTATGGCAAATGGTACAGTAATTCAAGATAAAAAATTAAAAGCAGATTCCATCAATGCTAGTTTTGCGGCTTGTTAACAAAAGTAATAAAGGTGCTAATTATAAATACAAAATTATTAATAATCAGGATTAATTTACTTACTTAGTTACTTTATTACACTGGCCATACTGAAACAGAAAGTATTATCAAAACCCTAAAAAACAAAATATTGTATATGTAAAACACTTACAGGCTGAAGCTCTTAAAGATATATCAGATTATAAACAGGTCTATAAGTAATGGATACCATCCTTTCGAATATTATACGATATTATTTATCAAAAGCTTATGATATGGCGAATCATGCTTTACTTAAGGGAAAGCGTTATTATTGTTTCAAAAGATTGAATATATGGTTCTTCAATAGACTGGACTGAACTGCATTAGAACAAACATTGTTCTTCGATACCATAAATTTAGGCATACAAAAGATATCTTACTCCACAAACAAGACTTTCAATTGCTGATATTGCGGGAAACAGCTACTCTATCTATAATAAGCATTGAATTATACCCCAATCACCAATATGCAGGTAGTAATAAATAAGTACCCAAAATAAAAAATTAAAATTAAATGTCTAAATTTAATTAATACAAAAATGCATACCTGATATTGATATTGAAACTGTCCTACAATGCAATCATTCAAACAAATATCCTTTGCTCTTGCTGTCCCATTGACACTCTTAACAAAAACTAATCACGTAAAAAACAGTAATACAAAGAGGTCCTTTTATTTCCACATTTTTTTGGGATTGTTTCATAAGATAGGGTTAAATATCTTTTTTTACACCTAGATTTCTGACATCGAAGAACATTGTTTGTCATCATTTGGCAAGCCTTATAAAAATTAAAGTTTGAGGTGTCTTAATACCTTTAAAATAGAGTTAAAAAAATTCTTAAAATAGCCTGTAGCTGGAAATAATAATTTCAGAAGAAATTATAAATCTGGAGATTTAGTGATCTGCTATTTGTCTAAATTTTCCGTTGATTTTTTTGTATGTGATACTTATGTTCCTTTAACCTTACTACTATTACTGCTACTAACGTATACATACTGCCGTACAGTGGAAAAACGCCGTATGTTTCCATTTCTTAGTTTTTAGAAAATGACGCTTAAAATATTGACTTATAAAATCGGCTATATCTTATACGCGGAAGCATAAATAATAAATAGAGACATGTATAAATAATTAGTAGCATTAAAGTCAACTTTGTTATTTGCCGCTTTCGTTGTAAAAAGAAAAGGTTCAGAATAAATAGTAAAAATATTGGACATACGTAAAATTGAACTACTAAAAACCATTTCGTTACTAAGCATAAAAACAGTATGTATAGTTTTTATTACATACGGTTACCAGTTTAGTATCGTTGCCACAAAATACTAGTTATGAACACCGTATGTAAAACATTCGTTATTTATTTTGGGAATATTAAACAATCAAAACGGATTTATTTAACAAAAATTGTGTAAATAAGCTGCACCCCCTGTAAAGTATAACTCAAATAAATCTTAACATAACTAAAAAATTTTATTTAGTGTTATTAATAAACAAAAATTGGTAAGTTATTTATAATAACAGCTGCTACATTAAGGAACTAACTACAAGGTTAAAAACATACACTAAAACAATTTTATTAAACACACACAAGGCACNCAACGCGGTTAAAATCCTTTTACTTTATATTCATAAGGCCATTGTTAACATATCGCAACCAACACAATCGTTTTAGATTTGCTGACAGCAGGGCTTTCTTTTCGAAGGTTTTCCTGTTTGGTGGTTGAGAAGAAGATAAACCCATAACAGTTTCCTTCAGTTTATTCATAAAATTGTTCCCTAAAGGTGAAGAAGCTCCATCTGGCGTACACTTTCGTGTAGCCTACGAAATTCTCATCCTTGCATCCTATGAACAATACCAACGAAACATTTTATTAACTAATTCTTACTGAATTATCGGGACTGTCTCAACTATTTATAAGAGTATGAGCTACAATTATAAGTACTCGTTTTAGTTTCTTGTTACTGTGGTATTTACGAAATTCATTCCTCTAGTAGTAGTAGTTATTAAATTTGGTTCAACCCATATACTACTCCTCACAACAAACATTTTTTCCGACGTTGTGCAAAGTATAACGGAAAATTTGTAAATCAGAAGTACCTGCCACCAAGAATTTATGATATTATAATAATTACAACATTATTTCATTAGTTATGGACCGCTTAACAGCGGCGCTCGACCGCGCAAGACGTCTCTAACATTTAGCGCATCAAGAGATTATAAATGATTAAATAACGCCGATAAATAATTCTCGTTATCTGAGGTACACAACTTTTACCTTATAAATAACCGGGAGAAAAAACAGTTAACAGTACTACTACGACCTGCTCGTTTGTAAACTTTTCGATGTGGTTTTACCGTCAGCGTGGCAGCAGCGGGGAGCCTGGCTATCTGGTTAATTTTTGACAGGCGACTTCGCTGTTCCTCGGGCCTGGATGGCTGGAAACCGTTTTAATTAAATGGTAATGGAATCACTTAGAAGTTCGGCGATGACGGTTTTATTAATTTAAATCTTAAGCCATCCAATATTAGTTATTTGCATAGCATTATACTTTGCATAATTAAATTTAATTTGCGCCTTTTTTTCTTCCTGTTTCAGTCTTGTGGATAAATTAGATTTGTCGAATCTTGATACTGATCTCTTATCTCTTGTCTTCTTTTGGAGCTAGTGTAATGAAATTTATATTTTAAATGATTATGGCACTGATTCTTTCTATTCTATTCTCATGGATTGAGCTTAAGTTTTTTTTCTATTATAATACGTCAGATTTTCGTTAACACATTTGGATAGACCATTTAATAACAATAATGATAATAATAGCGGTAACTATAATAATAACAACAACAATAATAACATTTTTAATGCAAGAAGGACATTTTCGAAATTTTTGGGAGATTTTTTACAAGCAGAAGATATAACAGAGTTGACTTACAACACTCAAAATCGAATCGCAAATCACTCCACACAGGCATGGTTTAGAAACGGTCTAAAATTTGAGCCAGATCCCCTGACAGACCCGTTGATACACTCCGAGGATTGCCCAAACTCAAAGAATCTAGATGTTGGAAATCGCACTCAAGTGGATCCTCTGGAGCCATCCTAAAGAGGGGTCGAAGGTCGACTGGTCTACAAATTCCTGATCAGTACGAAGTACGAACCAAAGTACTAACATTGCGTTGTATATGTTTAACTTCAAATCGTACATTTAATCAAATATTATAAATGAATCTTTTATAACCGCTATTGAAATTGTTATAAATTGCTGAAAGCTCAGGCTCAGATCTAGGTCATTAGTCTAGCGTCCATTTGTCCAAGATTAAGTACAGACCTGTGGTCGACACAAAGATGATCTTTAGTCCAAATCAAAGTGCTCTTTAATAAAACCCAAAAACAGTGAAAGGACACCAAAAATGTTAAAGCACAAATAAGGGACGATAAACAAAACAGTAAGAAAAACTTCGGTTGAAAGCTTCAGTACAAAGTGGCCATTTTGAGGTGTACTATAAATTACAGGCAACAAAAAGAACTCTTGAAGAGACTAGGTCCAGATTCCAAGCTCCGAAATTGAGCTAAAGGGAGCCGCACTGGAAAGAAGTCGAGCAGCGAGAGGCTCAATCAACGTCCAGTTCACAATCAGTCTGTTTCGTTGTTGATGATGCGGTAACGTCGAGGCTTCATTTACGAGGGTCAATGAGAGAAGGGCCAATAGAATGAACGGTGTACGGCAGGGGATAAAAGTCAATAAAGGATAATTCTCAAATTTATTATACCATTTAGAATCCTTGCATATTGAAATACTTGGCAAAAAAAGTTTGTTTAATTTTTTTTGTTTTGTTACTGTTCACATTTAATCACCACGTAAGAGTAGTCGATCGAGCATGGGGTGGTAAGCATTTCTCGGACAGACTTCCTATTCTGGTCCGGGTTCGATCCCTGGTATCGGCACTGGCAATGTCGATGGTGTTTGTCGCGTTTTTAAGTGTAGCCCCCTTCCGCACTTTGGCTTTGGATTTGGGGGTTATCTCATTTCTGTGGTGTGTTTTTGTTTTTTTATCACATTTTAATATAAAACCAATGATATCGATCAACCCCTTTTGGGCATGTTAAATAAATTAAAACTACATAAATAAAAATAAATGTGACTGTACTGTGGAGCAGTAATAAAATATACAAGAGTTTTGAACTGCTTGTAAAAACGTTGNTTGGGGAAAATCGTGAGAAACGTAACTTTATGTAATTCAATATGGTGGAAACGCCCACTGGCGGCCATCTTGGAAATTTGAAAATAATTTCCAGCATTTTCCCTTGCCCACTTTACCCATAAAATTTTTTACCGTAGCTCTCTACGATCACTAGTTTCTGAGATACAGCCGCTTACCTCGCTTATTTGCCCACCCTGTACATACTAGGGTGACCCACAAATAAACGCAATATTTTTTTCGAGTCTTGTGAAAATATGATAGTTTATTATGTTTTAAGAGCCCCCTCAAAAAATCAGCTCAAAAATTTAAAAAATCGTCAAAAATTTATTTTTTTTTTAAATATTTTTCTCGTTATTTTATCATTTTCTAGGTTGGAAAAAATCTCGATTCTGAAAATTTCAAATCGATATTTTAATTTCTAAAGGTCACTCATAATTAATTTAAAAATGTTTTCGGGCGACCTCTAATAATAAATATCTACGAACTAATAATTTTTTTATTGAATTTGTATAACAAAAGAATAGAAATAAATCACGAGACACTTAAATTTAAAAAAAAATAAAAAATTATAAATATTTGATGGGTACTCACAGTGTGGTAGTAAATTTTGCTTCGAGAAATTTTTTAAGTGTCTCGTGATTTATTTCTATTCCTTTTTCATCAAATTCAATAAAAAAATTATTAGTTCATTCATATTTATTTTTAGAGGTCGCTCGAAAACATTTTAGGTATCTACTTTTAAAGTTAAAATAATTATGAGATTTAGACATTTAAATATCGATTTGAAATTTTCTTGAGCGACCTCTAAAAAATTTTTGTTTGAGCTGATTTTTTGAGAAGGCTCTTAAAACATGATAAACTTACATATTTTCACAAGAGACACGAAAAAAAATATTCGTTTTTTTTTGGGCCACCCTAATACAATTCAGGTAGCCAAAGACAACAAAGAATAATGATCTAAATATTATAAACATACATACAAAGGAATTCTAGATAAATAGACTCTGAAGATTTTGAATAGAAACGGCCATAAAATAGAACCTTGGTGGACACCATAACTCTCTGATCTATATTGTGATAATAAAAACAGAACGTACGACAATTAATTGTTTCATAACCTGTAAACAATTGCAAAAGTAAGAGAGAATATTCCTAAAAATACCACAATAATTCAATTTAGCAATTTAGCAATCATCATTTTCATTGAAGTATGGATTTTTTTCATAGTATGCAGCATTCACAAGTTAAATTGTTAAACTGCTAACAATGCTCACAAAAACACAAAACTCGTAAGAATATCCAAGTTCGTGAAATTCTCTGCTACGTCAGATACCAATTTCGAAATCTGTAGTTTTAATAGTTGTTGAGTTAATCAAAAACTGTCTCAAATTCACTTTTTAAATCGTAAAGCCCTTAGAAATCGTTTTAAAAATAGCTTTTACTTTTGTTCTTTTTTTGTTTTTCTTTATGTTAACACTAGCATTGAAAAAAAATATCTTGATATAGAAAACCTTCTTAAAATCTATATTTTCTTTATATCCTAAGATCAAACCGAATTGGTTTTATGAAACTATAAAAGACGCTTTTTTAATTAAGGTACCTACATGTACAGGTGTATATAATTACCTCCATGGCTATAAATTTACCAGAAGTAATTACTAGATAGTTTATGAGAGTGATATACAGCTATTTCTATAAAACAATAAAGTGGGCAATTCTCATTTCCGCTAAAACAAAGAAGGCGACGTTTCTGTCCAAGCAATTAAACGAGCAGCGTTCGTCTGTGTCATTTAGAGACTCAAAATCCTTGGGTGCGTTCCAAGTTCATTGAATTAAATTGATGTTACTCTAAATGTAAGTTGCAGAACGCTGAATTGACGCAAATCTGATGTATAATATTGTGTAATGCGGTCATTGTATTTCCCGGTAGTTTTGTTTTTGTGCCAAAACTTTGACCTTCTTAAGATAGTTTAACTAATTTTAAAGATATAGGTAACAGTTATAAACAGTTCACCCGATTACAATAATTGTACATGAAATAAAGAATATCAGAAAGGTTTATTTGTTTTTTGTCAATTTGTCACGATAACTTAAAAGAAAATTTATATATTGTCATGTTTACATAAAAATTATGCCATCTTTTAGTCGTAATAATGTAACTAGGATATGACAGGGTGAGTCAGAAAGAATGGGTCAACACTAAGCTGGAGATACTAGACACCAAAATATTATGTTTGAGCTCATCATGTCTTATAGGAATGTCGCTGGTTTAAGAAATACAGGGTGTTCAAAGTTTAAATTTTATTCTGAAATTTCTCAATAACTGAGAAAGTTTTGATAGCATAACTCTGAAAATTGGTGGTGTTGGATTTTTTGATGTGGGAATTACGAATTTGAAGCTTATTTTGACGTTGTTCCTAGAGGGCGCTAGTTTCACCGTATTATTTATGTAAATCAAAACATATTTTTTTATCTGTTGAGCTATGCTTAAAAAAAGTTAAACATCTAAGAGAACTTTCAATTCTACATAAAAAAAATGTTGTTTAGGTCGCCTAACGTTTTCGGTTTCTGAATTATTTACATTTAAAAGTTTGAACATATTTGGTGGTCATTTTCTTTCAGGCGCTGATATTGCTATTTCTCTTCTAAGTGGGCTTGTGTCAAATTTTCATGTCAATAAATATCAGCGTATTTTCCGTGCGTGTGATTTATTGTTCGTGCAAAATTATTAGCTAGTGATCAAAAAATGCCACGACATAATAATTTTTCTAACAGTGAGATGCGTGATATGATTTGTGTTTTTGCTCAGGCTAATTTTAATGGACATATGGCGGCAAGAAGATATGTACAATTGTACACAAATAGATTGCAACCTTACTATAAACTGTTTTGAAATCTTTACAACCGCTTAGGCGAATCTGGATCTTTTCGACCAAAAAGTAACCATGGTCCTCCAAAATCTATCACAGTCGATGAAGAAGAGGAAATTTTAATTCGTCTTACAGACAATTCCGTAATGGAATAATAACCGAAACTAGAAGGAAAAGAAAATAAATGTTTATACTGAATTAAATAGGACTCTAATTCACCGCATCCCACTTACCGTCATATAATATTGCAATTAATTTTATACACTTTACAATTACCATTAAAAAAAGTCAAAAAAATACGTCTTCAACACTATTTTTTTAATATTTCGAATATTTTATAGTATTCCTTGATATGGTTTATTAAAACCAGTAGATTTAATAAACACCAGTAAAATTGTTTAAAGTTTATTTTTAAGAATTTAAATACCTATATCTAACACCAGCTGCACAGGCAACGATACGTCGCGTCGCAAGGATTTGTCCGCACAGATAATGCAGATATATCTGATATTGGAATAAGAAGTCGTTTTTAATTTGTATATACATATTTTTATGCTATGGATGGAATAAAATTGTAACAATTCTTTATAATTATTTATATTAACTTAAATATACAATTTAATTTCTTTAACCACGAATTTTTACAATGTTTTTGTGAAACGAAAACTTACTTTAAATTTAAAAAAGAATTACTTCAAAATGGCTCGTTTTCCGAATAAAACGGAAGACATATGTTTTAATAGAAACTAACCTGAATTAACAGCATTTATCCATTTTCCAAAATGTTCAGTAGCATCGAAATTCTGGGGTCCCATTGACGGTATCTCCCAGCATACCCGGCACTGGTTAACAGATAAATGTTTGCCTATAATCTGTTAAATCCTTACTCCAAGTTTTATCAATATGTGTTAAACATTTTAAGTGATATTTAAATAAAAGTGTTTTATTAAATTTGAACCGTTTGTATCTCGAAAACAAAATACTCTACGACCTATGTTTATATAAACCTTTTTTCTGGTTTTGAGGTGTTCTACCGCCAAGTAAAGTTTGGCGTGTGCAATTCGGAGCACCCTGTGCATTTAGCTACCACCATACATGCTCATACACATAATTACTTAAAATGTAGATGCATATATAAAAGTAAAATGTGATTTTAAGTGTCAATATGCTAAGAAAATTAAATAATTTTTTCTGCATCTATTGTCAACTCTTGAAATTAAAATTTGACTATATTTAAATGCAAACCGTGACACCGACCAACACATTTTACTTTCAGATGAGCAAGAATAAAAATAGAAATGATAGTTCCGTTTACCCCGGTTTATTCATTCTCATTACTCATTACGTATACATGATTACAAATTCTGCCAAAAATATATAAATCTTCCTAGATCGCTGGTCTGACTGGCGACATTTACTGGCGTCTTTGTTTTTGACAGACCAAACGTTTCCCTATCGTTGAAGTCTTGAATTATTTCAGTCGTTATTTATTTAAACTGATTGAATTTCATATTCAACCTAAAATAGTAAAGAATGCATCCTCACATATTTTCTTAGTGGATACGTAGAAAGGTCCTAAATATGTACTCCCCTACATCTAAACAATGCAGTTACTACATACTCCCGTCAGTCAATTTAAATTCGTCCGGCAATAAAAGGAATAATGGCTGTCATCCACTTATTGTTCCAATGTTACGCAAACCGCGCGTAGGACTTGCATATACTTAAAAGAAAGAATCATGTTTCATACCGCTCATAGGATATCACCTACGAATGGTCTGAATTTAGCAATAATAGATACCTCGGTGCATGTGACTCACGTACAGCACGAAAACACGATTTTGACTTTCGAATCCACTTGAATTTGTCAACGCCAGTGTTGTACGAGATATCGCGCGCCATTTACAGCCAAAGCGAATCTATTAGATGGGTAATGACATGACATAACAACGGTATTCTTCACCTGTCTGGTGGAAAACGTATTGGGACCCATCCTTTATGCAGATCACTGGCGCTGGCTTAGGTGTGACCTTATTTCAGCTTGTATAAGTGTTTCATAAACTCATCTTGGTTGCTACTTACGCATAACTATATCTCCATCTTTGATATTTCAGTGAATAACAAAATTTTGCTTTTATCAGTCTCCTCAATTGGATTTTTCACAATTGAACTCATTAGTCACCTTTAAAAACATGAAAATTTACAATGGTAATATTCTATGAAAATCGCCAACAAATTTTATTGAGGAAAATCTAAGGGCAACTCTTTATTAACTTTATCATAAAAAACACTTAAAAAAATTGCTTGTTATATTTTTCGACTTTGTAACACACCTAGTCCACAAACTAGAGAAAATCTAAGAGAACGTTCAATTCTACATAAGAAATGTACTCTTGTTTGGATCGCCTAAATTTATCGGTTTCTGAGTTATTTGCATTTAAAAGTTTGAATGTATTTGGTGGTCATTTTCTTTCAGGCGCTGATATTGTTATTTCTTTTCTAAGTAGGCTTGTGTCAAATTTTCATGTCAATAAATATCAGCGTTATATAAAATTGCTTGTTATATTTCTCGACTTTGCAACACACCTAGTCCACAAACTTGGAAATGCTCTTTACAAGAAACAATTTGGTGTGGATTTTAGATAACTTTGCACCTTCTCTATTGCTTTTTTCGTTAAATAAGAAACAATCATTGGTGTGAAAGCACTTATTATCCCACAGTGTCGTTATTTAGAAAATCAACGTTATGATGATCTTCTTAGTTGTGAGTGGACCTATACTGGTGTATTTCAGGGAAAAGATTAAATTGTTTTAGTATTTTTCGGTACAAAGGTATGCTATTGAACAAACTGTAGTTCACAATACGTTCTAATGTCCAGAAATTCACTCCCTAAGAATCCAAAATCATTCAATAAAGACCTCGATAAAGACACGTGGATACATCTTACAAAAAAATTCGATAAAAAACGAAACGGCGCAATTTAAATTTCCTAACTCCCAAAGTAAAAATATACTGGGTGCCCCATTTAAAATAACCAAGTTATTGCTGTTTAAAGTTGAGAGAAGTATTCAGCAATTTTTTGAACACCCTGTATAGTACTAAGTGACGACAAATATAATAATTTATAACTTCAAGGATCTAAAATACACTCTCCAAAGCTGCTTTCTTAAAATTATTTTTTTATTGCAAATATTAAATTTCTACGCTAAGCCTGCATTTTCACTAAAATTGAAATATCTCACAAACTGTAAGTCCTAGGTATGCAGTTCACCTATTTTTTATGGTGCTTTCAAAAATGCAATACAGGGGTGTTCCATTTAAAAATATATAACTTTGATATGGTACGCTTTTCCTGGACACCCTGTATATTTCAAAATATTTTTAAATTGTAGCCGTAATCAACCTACACATACCCACCTAAACAGGTTTCTGTAACATTTGCCGTTTGGTCCCTAGCGAAGCGTTACTGGTGGCCCACCCTATATACTATACAGAGTGTTTTTTAGACGCCCTGTGTAACATACACCAACTTTCGAATATTCCAGATATTTGGACACGTTTTGGTATTGACAATCTAAAATTTCAGCTTCCTATCTTAAAAATTGGAGGAAGTAGAATCGATTACGTGTAGTTATGTTTTTTCAAAAATTTAGAAAAAGTTAAATTATTTCAAAAACGATTGAGTTTAAGGATAAAGTAAGGTAATGAAACTTACCTTAAAAAATTCGATGTAGAATCCAAAAATTAAATAAAAAATAGTACATTCCATTTGAAATAAGCGAGTTGACGTCTACTTCCGGTAGAACCGGAAGTTCCACGGCGACGCCAATATTTTCAATCGATAGAACATTAGGAGAAACCTCCATACATCAATTTTCAGAATTCCAGTACGCGTAGTTTTCCAGAAACGTCTAATCTATCTATCTGGAACACCCTGTATATTTTGAATTTCAATTATGAAAGGCCTTTCCCTAACCTTAGTTTTAATCAAACACACTCTGACAACACTGGTACTTTCAATACTCACTTTCTGTTAAGGCGAATCTAAGAAATATCTGGGTCAATAGATAGTTGCCCAAAGGGCGAAAGCCTTTCTAGAAGTCAGGAAAAACATAAATTTACTAGGAAATATTTTAAACCATACTGCCTATGGCGTTCCAACTCATGTATCTTCCTATACTGACGTTTAAACTATTTCATTAACAATTATGTATTACTAATTAATCACAAACTTCATAGAACAGATTTCTATAAAGCACCATCTGAGACTTGATTTTATAGTGGCCATATTGCCTACGATAGCAGCTTTGTTTATCTTAAAATTAGTGTAACACCTCTAAAAGCATATCATTCCTCGTCGTCGTTTTAAAAAACGTGACGATAAGACCTAAGTGTACCGACATTAGCTATCAAGGCGTGGGTCTGCACCGACTCGCGAATTTGCCGGAATACCTCTCTAATCAGCCGACGTTTCTCTAGATAATCCGTGCATCGAGGATAGAATATGAGAAATTACTCCCATAACACCAGCGGTCGTCATTACGGGATAAATTATGAACCGTGGTGTTTTACAGCACAGTTGCTCTTTAGGGTGCCATAAATGCGTGCAATAATATTTAATTTAAACAGCGCGGTGCCATTTTATTATGTCCGCAAGGATCAGCTAACTGCCCAACAGTAAACTACGTTAAATGGTGATGATTTAGAAGACAATCATTATCTAATATTTACTGTACAGTGAAATCGTAAAATATTTCAATATCCCTGCTAGGCCACTAGTGAAGTAATGGTCTTAAAACGTTTAATAAGAGGTGAATTATTATCAGCGGCAGTAAAACACGAGGAAAGGTAATTAAATAACAATAATCGTATAACAACATATAAAGGTTATAAAAACTGTTTGTTGTATTTTTCGAGTCACCTTGTCGAGTCTCTATACAGCACAAAGGTTCGTTTTTACGTTTTTTTTACGTGCACTAGCGAATATTAGATCCTACAATGGATGTCGTTTAGGGATGTTGACATCCAATGGAGGTCATTAACATTCCTCCACACAATTGGACATCGCTGGGATATCCATTAATGAGTCGTCAATGGAAGTTTAAGACTATAGACGGACGTCATAAGAACGTCTCTGAGATGTACAACATGTACGTATAGTGAACGTCCATTAATGGACATTATAATGTTCAATTGACGTACGTTTAGGGAGGTTGGACGTACTTGGTATTGTGATATCTACCAACGGTCTATGAATGGACGTTCTCAAGTATTTATGGAAATCCCAAGGTTTATAAGAAATAAATAAAAATGTACTTAAACAAAGAATTATTTTAGAAGATTATAAGTATATAAAAACATACTTATTCTAGAGATAAGACTATACCTAACGTAAACAAACACTAGGGCTAGCAAATGTTTGTAAGGTTTATTTTCTTTCTATATCTCTGAGTAACCCATTCCCTGTATTCCATATTAATCGTAGTTGCATTTGTAACATCTAGTTCATCTGTCCATAAACTTGAGGACACCCTTTACAAAAAAAGCTTTTTGGTGTGAGCAACTTACACCACATCTATTACCATTTTTAAAAAATAAAAATTCAACTGCCATCAAACTATAGGCACGCATTCCGTACATCATTACTAACCAAAGAGTAAGAAACAATTATTTGAGTATAAGCACTAACCTCTTTCCTTGTTTGGTTAGTTGAATCGTGTCTATTACAATTGAGCAAACGACTAGCTGATATCAGAATTCCTTGATTAACCAGCTATCACTTATTTTGGGCCTCTTTAAGAACAATTATGCATTCGGAGGAATTCAAAAAGTGATAATAATGGGCAAATTAAGATAACTACTAACTAAATGTACAGCAGATCTCTGCAGAATGACGGTACTTAGGAAAGAAATAAAAATTAAGACAAAATGATATCCTACAAAAGTTTTTACAATTTCGTTTAACCTTATACTCGGTTGAGTTGTTATTTTACAGATGGTACAGGTAAGTAAGTCCAACTCTCTAGTGCAGATTCCTATAATGGCGTAGACGATGATATACTTCACTCAATTCTGCTTTCCTCTAAAGGATTGGCATCTCGAAAACGTGCTCTAGTTGATTGTGATAGCATTGTTTTCTACCCAGTAAATTACTAGTAGTTGTAAAGCTAAATGTATCAACATAGTGTAGATTGGCATAGATAAGTATCTGTGTTCATAATTCATAAGCTCTACCTATAAATGTTGATATAGCTCTAGCTTTGTATATTTCTAACACGAAAATGTTCTTATCATAATCACTCTGTTCACATGTGATTTCATTAACTCAATTGCTTACAAATATTCGAAAACTAAACTAACGAAAACTTATATAATTTGAGAATATCGAACTAATGGCAAGTAATATCAATTCTATTCTACAAAGTCAACAATCTTTATATTCAAGTACTAGTTACAGGAGTTATATTTGTCAATATCGAGTTTACTCAGAAGAGATCTCATCATCGAATTTCATTATAACGAGCGTTCAAATAAAAACGTGGTCGAAGTTGGCTCTGACACATTGGACGTAGGGAGTAGCTTATAGCGACCAACTTAACCTCATTTCTCAACGAGCTGTATAGCAGCTGTCAGTTTCAATAACGTTAATGACTATATAACTTTATTTTAAAGAATAATCGTGATAACAATAACAAACGATTAAAGGAGAACAAACGCAAATCTTTTTTTAACACTGTGTGGCAGGTACCGACTGATACTCCCACCATTTGTGATAAAACACGTACAGAAGTTCTTGGCGCATTTTCCATTATTTGTTGGACATTTTCTTTTAATTCTTCAGTCCGCTTTTTAGGTCGGCCGCTTCCTTCTTTTCTTGTTACACTGCCCGTTTCACGAAAAACATTAACACAACGCTGAACTGCACTTTGAAAAATTTTGTACTCAACAGCGCCGGGAAATTGATTTTGAAATTCTATGAAATATTCCTCAATAGAATACTTCCATATTCCATCAATCTTGCGTCCATTTCTAAAGTAGGACTCTATGATAAACACTTTTTGTTCTTGAGAAAACACCATTTTAAACGCTTTTTAAAACGAAAATATTCAAATTGATACCGGCGATATAGCGCTTTGACAGATGACGTTTAAGTTCATTTGCTATACGCCCTACGTCCAAATTTTCAGAACCTACTTGACCACGTTTTTATTTGAACGCTCGTTAGTATCAATAGAGTCCAAGCTTCTTCATTGGAAAAGTTATACTGACCATATTTTGGGCTGTCAAACGCTTTATATTGGTACACTTCCAGAAAAAAGATAAAATATTGTTACTAGTACTTGATATAGTGACACGCTAATGAACAAGCCGAAAGCTTACGATATTGCCGGAAGTTCATTTAAAGTTACTGTTGCATCACAATAATGTCCACTCTTACATACCATCCAAATCTGGTGTGACAAGAGGTTTACAGACCACATAATTAGGCTAAAAGAGAGGCGCTGCAAAGGTGGTTGAAAGCTGCACCAAAAAATTTTTTGTTAAGAGTTTATGGTGGGTAGATCGTATGTCAAAAAATATACTCACTAACAATTTTAAATATTTCCTAGTAATAAATATATTTAATGGCTTTCCCTGGTTTACTTTCTGTATTTCTCAAGCTGCTTCCACAATTACACCGTTGAAACAAACATGTTTTCTTTCCGTAGAAATACTTTTAATTACAGTCCACTTGAGTTTTTGACGTGCTGTATCCTTGTAGAAACAGAAGATTGCTAGTTCTTTTTGTCTTATTACATGTAGCTGTTGTTACAACACAATTTATTTAATTTAAAGAACTTTCTGAGTTTGCAGTTCCTCCATGTCCTTTATATCCCTAAAGAATGAAGTTATACATCTGTCAGCAATCTGTTGCTGATTTTGGACTGCGAGAATGCAATTAATTCTAGACAAATTTATCTTCTAGACACTATCTCTAAAAATGTAACACAATGGCCATTCAACTGATAATGACGGTTTTGATCAGCTTCAGTTCAGACCTACTCAATTTTGATTTTGATTTACAATAAGGTCAATATTTTGGAATGCTATTTCTACTTGTATGAAGGCACGTCAATATTAATATATACTTTTAAAATAATGATGGATTTTCATCAATATTGTGGGTACAGTTTAGTTATCTACGACGTTGGAAGATTTAAATAAGTATACTTTTCCGTCTGGATAACCAATTCAAATCATCTCTTTCCTGTTATTGCATGTGTTAAAAAATAAGAATACCTATAGCCCATTTGTTTAACGGTAGTAATAGTGAGAAGAATCAGAAATAGTAATAGAATTTTGATTCAGTATTAATTTTATTGAATTTATTCGCATCGCAGTAGGTATAACAGTTTTGTAAATAAATTTCAATCTTTGACAAGTCAACATTCACCTTTTTGCTTTTTTACGTATTAGTACTATTGCATCATTGCTTACTTTAGAAAAAAATTAGATCTATCTACTCAGGTAGAAAAAGCCTAGCGGAATAATGCTGAAATTGATTAAGTGTTTCAAATACACGGTGTGAATTTGGTATGCAAAAGGATGCAGGGATTTGGTTAGATTGAAAAATGTTGAACATAAATTAACACCTGTATGGGCGAGAGTATGATATTCTTGTTTGCTGACTTTTTCGTGAAGAAGAAAAGTGTTAGACCAATCACATTGTTTGAACGAATTGTGAAAACTTATTTCATTCGCAAAAAGTTTAATTTGAATCCCAAAACCTACTAATGAACACTGTGTGGGGTTTAAAAAGTAACGTCTTACTATGATATACCTATTCCGTTTTGTCAACGATTAACCTTTACCATACCTAAGACAAGTAGACCTTGCATCTGCCTATTTCCGTGTACAAATATGGATGTACTCATATTGAAATTATAATGACTGATTACTAATTGCTACAGCCAATCACTTTTTTTATAAGTGCAAATATTTTCATTCTCAATACGTGACAGTCAAGTAGACTATTTGGCAAAGTAGCATTCATTATCATCAAAGATGTTTACCTCTCTATAATAACTATATCCAATTTTTTTATAAAATAAAACAATGGGGTTAACTGAGGCCACAAAATTTGAAATCTACACAGAAAATATCTCGATCATAAACTAGAAATGAGACGCACGGAACGTGACCAAAATACAAGGACAAGTCTTTCAACATTTATTATACCTTCTTATCAAATAAAACAACCAACAGGTAGAAAAGACCCATGTCCGTGAAGGGAAGTGTTAATGAAATTATTCTGGGCTCTCGAAGGGCGTCAAATGCCGATCTGATAAGTGCAATCCCAACCATGGGCGAAAAAGCATACTGCTATTAGAGATCGAGATAAAGCAACATTTTCAGACGGAACGGTCTGCTGCCAAGCGGAGAGTCCACAGCCAGCTTTAACCGGCGCTGTTGTCATATCGTCAAGGCACAGTTCAGTGCTACCTACCGGTTTTGGGTGGAAAGGCTGGTTAAACATTTCTTTAAAATGTTCAGTATACAATTTATTTATGAGTAATCAGAATTTATCTTTCCAATATTTATGTTTTTAATTCTCAAATTTTTATTATTGCATTAAATTGATTTTTGTTTTTTTCCAATACCTTAAAAAATTGAACCTTAAAAATGCTCTATATTTTTTTATTAACACTTTGTTATAAAGCCATGTTTCCTGGCCCAGACTCAACTACTGTTGTCTGGGCCAGAAGCATAGAAATATTTTAACAACTATAATTTGCTGTTAAAGTTAAGTCAATTACATACGGAAACTTCTAGTTAATTGACTTATCTGCTCTAGAATGGCATTCTTAAAAGTAAATTAAAATAGATGATATTCTATTCTAGTGGGTAATTCTTATAATGCATTATCTATTATTATTTTTGTTTTTTTGTTTACAAAGACTGTAGTCACTTTATTTTACTGTATAAGCTATTTTCAGTTTCTTTATAAAAGCTAACGGAACGTCTGAACAAATATTTATTCATTTCCTTAGCTTGGGGACAAATTGAGACGTCTGGCAATGTTACAGGCGCTTACATTAGCTCTTACCTCGCACTTCTCCGTTTTCCGAAATCCGAACGCAGTCCTCTGTCAGCTATGTCGTTTGATGGATCAGCATTGACGGGTCTGGTTCCACTACGATGAAAACGTGGGAAAAAAAACGAAACTTGCAACATTTGAAATAACCAGTGATACAAAAAAATAGTGTCTTGGATTTTATAACTGTGATAAGTGATTATTATTTAACATTGCCTGTAACTTTAATTTGTGGATTTTTTTAACAAAAAAATTTCAAGTAAGTTTTTTCTATTCTTATTATCGAAGCTGTGTTAATGCACTGGGTAATTTTTAACGCTGGCTTCGACATGCGGTGCATATTTAGCTGCTTAACGGGACTATTAAACTGTATAAAAGTGACTAGTCAACAATGCCTTTTTAATTAAAATTGCCAATAAACGCGCGCCGTAAACTTTTAGATAGGCCTAAAATAATTACAACACTGATTGATTTAAAACACGAAAGATTAAATCAATACGAATTTTAATTTAGTCTTTTTTATCCGCTGCTTATGTAAGTAAATAATAAATGTGTTTAGACTGCTGAAGGCGACTTTTGTGGTGTTTTTACCTCAGTTGCTAGTTACCACACCATAACAGCTTATAAAAATGTATGTAGACACAAGAGCTTGCTGTGTTAACTATTATTTTCTGATGTTTATCACTAGCCTACTCGAGTAATATTTTACATGGGGCCTAAGTTATATACCAGCACCTGTTGCTTGATGTTTATAACTAGCGTTTCAAAATTCAAATATTGGGTTTAACGGATTTAACGCATGTTCCTTATAAATAGAAACTTGCTTCCTGTAAAGTGAATCAACTTCATTTTTTTTTTTATAAAATTACTTCAAATGTTATTTTGACGTTGACGAATTATACACCCCTGTATTATTTTTTCTTGGAGTTTGGTTAGACATATTCTCATGAACTCTATAATGTAGTCTAGTCATACTAGACTAATTAAATCCAAGTGTTAATGATATCATACTTACAAAATACCATATGATACATTTAAGTGACCGAAATCGTGTTCCCATGTTTCGTGACTGAAAAAATAAACATCTGGTATTCATTCTATGCATGGGATATTTAAATTCTCATGTAGATACATTATTCTGGTAAAATTTGTTGTTAAATAACTTTAATTTGAACTTCCCTTTCTCATGATTGCCAAAAGAAAGTTGCACGTGTCCATTTGGCAAAAATGGTCATAAACCCCGATTTGTTTATGGCTTAAAGATATCGGTAGGCAAGTTTTAACAATATCCATAAATTGTAATATATTCGACAGGTTCGCGGTTACGGTTGATTAAAAACATCTACAAGATTAATTTAAAATCAATAAAGTGAGTTAGTGTCTTATAGTCAATAAATTTTGTCAGCATTAGAAGAACTTTTCGAATATTAAATGAAGTTCATTTGTATAAAAGTCATTAAAACGTTTTGGGCAATTTCATAAATTAGTGTTAGTGTCTCCATAATTTCTAAAAATTATATTTATTAATTCTCTTATGAACAAATAGTGTTATTTCGCAATGCAGTACTAGATGCTAACAAAAATGTAAATAGCAGTTATGTAAGGTATGCGTGAATCATGAACAACAGTCATAAACATTATCAGTATATCAAGTTCAAAAAGCCAGTGCATTTTGCAAGCGCCAGCAAAATTTCAGTTTTATTGAAGTAAGCTCTAAAATGAATACACAATATTTATAATTTCTTTTATAATAGGTAGGTACTATTAAAACTCAAAAAGTTGCATTACCATGAGAACTTACTCCACATATTCGGCACTTGATTGTTTGTACATTTGGGCCTGTTTTCAAGAGGACAAAAAAGATTTATTACAGTATTAGCACTACATAGCTACAATGTTACGCTAAACCCTGATTATAGAAGATTTAAGTATCTAAGTAAAACTCTTTAAATCCTTCTGTAGTCGTTATAATGTAGTCATTTATTTGAGTCAGTGGAAATACAAACATTTCTATTTGCATGCTACAATTACCCAGTGCATTAATTATACTATAAAAGTAACTTAAATAGTATTATGGGAAGTGAACATGTATTTGAGTAAATATTGTCTTAAACTGTCGATCAAGATTCAAGTAGACCACTACAAAGACGTGTATACCGAATTCGCCAGAAGTTAATAAATTTGTCAGAAGCTTGCCAACATTTCTAGCACACCTGCTTCTTGGACTATTAAAGCTTTTTAGAATCTACCATTAAATAAATGAATACAGCGATAATAAGGATATTGTCGCGAAAAATTATGCGAAGCCAGTTCTGCGATGTCAGCGATTTAATGTTACTATCCAAAAGAATTAGTACCAATCTTTATTGCACTTCTTCCTTGTCCTTCCAATTTATCCCAGAGGTATCTAGGGAAATTTATATTATAATCTCTTTATTTTTAGATAGCAGACTGCCACATCAGTTTTAATTAAATACATAATTCTAGCCTAGAGTAGTTGAACGACTTCTGTAATCTTCTTAAGCGGTTTTCCAACAGCGACTACTAACACCAATCTTACTGCATAAACAACCTTGTGAACAGATTGAGAAGTAGGCGTTGAAAAAATTGATTTATATTATCGTTGTCTCCATAATTTAGGTGCCATAATGATTTACTGTCACTTTAACGATATTTTTGTTATACCGGTATATTTATGCATAAAATATTTTTAGGAGGCGCGTTTCCAAATCGTTTTGTCAATAGGAAGTATTCATTGGTTTTTCTAAGCATGATCTCACGTCTGCCTAGGTGGGTTTGCTAAACAAATATTTATTGTTGGTAAACAGATGTTAATCAGGAATTTAGTAACTGAAACATTTTTCGTGGACGCAAAATAAAGTATTGGTCGTGGCCTCGATCTCTGCTGATTATTGATTCTTTACTGTATGAAATAATGTCATGAACTTCTATCAGTATTGTTGACTGAAAGTGTTGTGACAGTCCTAGAGAATCTAAAACAGTAAATGTAAATAAATTCTCGTTCACACTTACACTGGTTTAACATAATCTATAATTTTTAATATGAGTAAAATATGTGCATTCTTGTTTTGTCTATCGCCCTTACAGCAACACTAGAGAGTTCACAGAATTTTTTCAAACATAATCTCGAGATAAAATTTTATCTACAATTTACTTAGTATAATATGGCTCGTGATAACGTATCTCACATTTATTACACGACTTGGCGTCTTGGAAGTAGACTTGATCATTTGGAAAACACTCCAGGGAAACTTATCAGGTACATGGAAGTTACATGATTTGTTTCTCTGTTCATCAGAAAGGTAAATAGATACGATTTCACGAAATGGAGCGGTAGATCTATCGGGTTTTACTCATCTGGAGGATAAAAGTAATTCAAGGACATTATTCGGTGGTGGTGAAATGGTGAAATATCTATGTATTTCACTTTTACAGTTTTACCGTTTAAGTGTAATAACCTGTTAAATATTTACTAAAAAAACTTATAAAAACGTAGCAACTAGAATCACTATATGTGTCTCATATACAGAGCCTTAGCGTCATCAATATTAATGACTCGTTTACAATGAACAACGACAAACGTTCATAAAACCTCGTGAAAAATTGGAACAATCGCTAGCTGGTAAAACAGAATGGTGTTTTAATATAATCTTGATCTTAGTATTTTAATTATTTTTAATTTTACCGAAATTTAATAGCCAACGTGAGGATAATAAAGTTACTGTTTCAAACAAAATCACTGGTCACGTAGCATGTAAATATTATGAAAACTCTATATATCACTGGCATAAGGAAGAGATGGTGTTGACTAGCCAAGGCATAGACTTTTTTTCTTCGTACTGGCTTGATACAATAATAATCATATATTTGCATATATTTAGTATAATTTTCAATCTTCATAAATTAATGGATATCATGACAATCATTGTGTCCAATCGATAGTTTCTTTACACTGAGATTTATTTGCATAGTCAAATGCTCTATGGTCCATGTAATACAATTTAAATTCAAGGATTTTGCCAACTAGATTCTGCTCCTACTTCTTTTCTAATTCTAAATGATGAAAAAATTTCCAATTTCTTTTTTTTTTTCAACTATATTTTCATTTATTATCAACTTATATGCTAGCTGATTCATACTAAATGCATTGAACCATTAATATGGAGATGCGCCTTATTAAAAAACAAAAAAATAATTGTAATTATTTATCTTGCCCTTATTTCTACCGACTCTACCCTGTATTCTCAAACATACACTTTTTAATTTTGGTTTCTGCAGACAACAGTAATTCATTTTTTCCCGTTTCCAGTCTGCCTGTATGTTGATATTCCCTATAAAATTCCGTAAATAACAATTTCAAGAAATTAGATAGTGTCAATATTTTCGATAAAGTACACACCCGACCAATAAAAATCTTAAGTGTCCATTTTTATCTTCAGGGTTAGATAAATCAGGTGATTTATTATTATTACTCACCTGGAAATACAGAAACAATAGTAGGTATTTATATCTTTTATATCCTACTTGATATACTTAGATATACACTAATTTTAAATTTTGTTTCGTGTGTCGATTGTAGCGTTGTCGATTTCGTTTGTAGACACGGACTTGGTGTTTAATAAGATTTATTGCAGGAAGTTGTCCATCTAAATCAGTGGCGCTTGAAATGGTCCCCCAGGAGAATTAATAGACCTCTCGAATTTGTCGTTCACTTTTTTCCTACACAAATATTAAACACATTAATCAGTGCGTTGTTTTACCAGACATTTCTAAGATCTAAAGGATGGATAAACACGACTACACCGAAACAAACGCCAGTAATATAGAAAGATATATTTGAAATTGCGGCTAGTCGTCCTCTATACATTTTAAATGTTTAATTGTTTTTTTTAGACTTTCTCTATTAAAAAAAAATACTTTCTTGGTATTCCGTCAATTTCAATCAAACTTATCCTTTTTTGGCAAGCAACTAAATGTATTACATAAGTATTGCTTTCATTTTTAACAAAACAGAATATCAAGTTCTGCTTTCGGTCATTTTAACAACCAAAACATTTCACGCTGTACAGCTTTACCTTCACTTTCTTCATTGTTTCTTTTTTGCAATTACCAAACACAATTATAGTTTATTATGTTCACAAAGGTAAACATGCAGAAAAATTGGTCAAACAATTGTGAGACGTAGTCGGCTATGTTGTTGACACACTTATGTACAGAAACTTTATATTTACTACTACGAAGCTTAGGCATTTATGGCTGTCTAGCGGGTTACTTATATTAAAAATTCTTACCCGTATGGTTAGAAAAACAATTTTACGACTGAAATACTTTACTGGTACTTAAAATAAAATGTTATCTGGTATATATTATTTTATGATGGTAGAAGTGACTGGTGTAAGTTACAATACCTGTTGAACGCAACTTGTTCGATAGATAGGGTGCATTTTATGTCTAATGTTTTTCAAAATATATGCTTTTTGTTAATATTAACATGATCGAAGTGTTCATAAATTAGAGGATAATAGAAAACTTTTAAGCTCTATAAAACACCGCCAGACTTCTTCCAAAACCAATAAAAATCCAAATTTTAACATCAAACGGCAGTGTTCCAAAGACTTAAAAATTGCAATTCAAAAAGTACAGTGAAATATCTTAAAATTATAAGACTTTCACTTAAATTGGAATAATAAGTGCATATTATAAGTTTTTGATGAAACTACACCAAGAAAGATGAAATTTTAAGACTTCAGTGTTGAAAACATTAATGATTTTTACTAAATATAACCCCAATTATCTATTATCCTTGTATAATATTTTATTTTCTCCCATCAAAAAGTTGTTTAATTAAGACATCAAACGTCTCGACTCAACGACATCTTTTGAAAATAATTATGCTCTCTATTTTATCTCGATTACAAATAACGTGTCATTGAGTTTAATTATAGAATCCGGCTTTATCAAAAAATGCCCTGCGCTCGTTATAATTGATGCGCTCCCAGAAGTATTAAAGGTAATAAACATTGACGATGAGACATAAAGCCGAACAGTAGGAAATATAATGTAAATACTTCTATTTATATCTGGAAGATCTAGCAGCTCATTAACATGTTTAATTAATAACATTCCACAACAGTTAAATCATTGCAATTGTTTTACATCATAATATCATAAAACTCAAGGCAGTCTCGTATTTCTTTTCTTTTAACGGTATTTTTTACCTAAAGAAGGTTGTTGATATAAATTTGAAAACAAATGTTTCCTTATTTCTCACTTTCACTACATTGCACTCTGTATAGAAAATCCATTTAAATTATTTCCATGTAACTACTAAAAAGAAATTGATTTCTAAACTATTTTCTTTAGTCACTTTTGAGTCTATGGAGAACAAAAATTTAATTCGTACCACAAAAAAAAGCTTAAAAATACAATGAAACGTTGCTCTTTCTATTGTTACCAAATTCAAATATCTTTTCAAATAAAATCTTCCTACTTTTACACCCATCAACCATCCTACTATATCCATTTGGGTATTCTATATGCTTATAAAATCGGCTATAAATAACCATAATAAAGTTTCACAAATTTTATGCTTATTTGGGCAATTTTGTAGTTTAAAATCAAGTTTAATTTCCTGACGTTATTTTTACAAAAAAAAAATAGATAAAAACTGATGTATGATCCAGAAAACTATCCACATTTAAATATGCGTCATTCAGCAAGTTGTACCACTTGTATTAGATATATCTTCCGGAATATATGTTTCCTGGATCCTATTTCTGCCTTGTTTTGCTGACAAACAAAAGGCGACAAACTTTCACTCAAAGTTAACAAGCTTATCTCAAAGAGACACCTTGAAAATGCTTAATCTTAATTCAGGTGTTGTCTTTGACCTTCAAAATTGGTCGAATCAAAAATATATATTCATGTGACTCGAATTATTCATTAGACAAAGTTTCGTTGACATCTCACCATCTTATATTTAAATAAAATTTGTTTTGATGAAAATAATTGTTCAGGTATTTCGACGCAGCGAGATTAAATAAATAATTGTTTTATGTATGTCCTGATAGTATCTGCTCAAGATATCTTAGGTTACATAACGATGATATATCAAACATACAAATCAATTTTAATTGGGCCTACCTCTAGCTTTTTGATCAGTCGCTACTGTATAGATAGACCGGATTGAATTAGAAAAAAAATCGTTCGTCTTTAGATGTAAAATAACTATACTTATTAAAATTTATGCTTCAATAAATTATAATTTTTATTAGTAGTGCAGGAATTCGATATTTTAATTATACATATTTATGTGTTTAACAGTCCAGAATTCCAAACATTTTCTATTGGCATTTTTTAAACATTGATGTTTCTAAATATAAATTGCCAAAAAAAATTAATATCCATTGTAAACAGAATGTCATTATCTATAATTGATCGCTAGACCAGATGATTTATTGGCAAAAAGATAGCATAAATATTATTGTCTCGTTTAATTTTGTCAATTGTGGGACAAACAAAAGTAATAGAGTTTTACGTGGTTTGGTTTTAATTCATTTCTGAAGAATAAACATTTTGCTAATTATTAGGTAAATTAAAGTACCAGCTAAAAATAGTTTAATTTAAATTAACATAAAACATTATAAAGGCGGGACACTGAAAAGTAACGTTTTTATGTTTGCCATCGGAAATGACGTCTAATACTGCACATACGAAAACACACAAGACTTTCTATTTCATATATGAATATTTGATGTATTTTAAGCACCATGGTGTTTGTTGTCATGTCGTGTCTTATGTACCTTATACTTCCTTAGCTTCAGCTAGAAATCTTTGACCTGCCCTTGTTAGTCTCGGCCTGGGCTCTACGGGGGCGGACCCGCTGTCGGAATCCCTAAGCTCGCGCTAATGCTGTTATTGTAACAATTCATATTAGTATTGCAAGATTGTCACATTTTACACATAGTTGTATGTAAATTTCACTTTTTTGTAACAATCTATATTTTTATATACAGGGTGATTCAGAACTTAGCCAAAAAAAAAAAATTTTGATGTACTCTTACACATACAATTTTGTAAAGAAAACATCAAAAAGGGCAGCCCGAAAATTATTTAAACATACACTCCTGTACGGCATTGGAAGTTGATCCACTGCAAAACCTGACCACGCACAATGCGACTAGCATGACAGGAAAGTGTGATAAAAACGGACAAAAACTTGAAAGAATTTCGCAAGGAAAGAAATAAATATAATTTTATAGCAAATTCAACTGCTTTTGCCGCTACTGTTATTAATTAATAAAATTAATTTTTGGTTTTAAATGATAAAATAATTTGACATACCTGATGTTACAACTGTTCAAAATTTTGTCCACCGACCTGTAAACACATTTGGGTTCGTCTTACTCAGTTTCTACAAACTAACATAAATGTTGTCTTGCTTCACCATAATACAAATGCTTCACCATACACAAATGTTGTTTTGCTATACCCGCAAGCCATTTTTGACTATTTAATAAAAAAAACTATTGTAAACACTATCGCGACGACGATTATAAAATCGGATTTCAGTCTTCAGGCCACATGGCTCTCCATGCGTATTGCGAATGACGCTAGAGACTACGGTTATCCAGCTATGTAATGGTTTAAAGTACTATAACTTTTTCTCGGAAACTGTAAGGATTTTACAAAAAAATATTTACAATATTGACTCCATTTCTCATGCCGCAAGTATAAATATTAAGATATCAATGAAAATTTTGGACAGAACGCCACCTGAAAGAGCAGAAATAGGTCAGCTCATCTATTGTGATTCATTACACAATGTTTATCTTTATCAGAGAGGTGATATTAGAAAGAAGAAAAAATATATTATCCGAAGTTACTTATTTGTGGCATAGTTTTAGTTTTCTCTCTGTTTATTTGTGTATTTTGCCATTTGTGAAAAAATTTAAAAATTAATGAAATAAACTCTTGAGTGAAAAGGGGTTGTTTTTATGAAATAAATATTGAAACTCAAAAAAACAAAAGCAAATATAAATATGTATATCACGCACTTCAATAAGTTGCTGAAGTTTTTCATTAGTTTTTTTAATTTCTTTTCACAGGTTACAAATTACCTAAATATATACAGAAAAAAATGGAAAAAAGTTATTTTTTTGAAAGTTTACGTCATTTAATTATTTCAGTGTTACGTATGTATGTTTTTCATTATAAATTTTTGGAAAAATTATTTGTCTTAGGTAATTATTAATTAATACAGATAACATTGTGAGTGTAATTAATTGCATGGGGGCTTTAGTCAGCAGAGTAGTTGTATCCTACAATATTGCCTTTAGTGGCTTTTTAGCATACCTAAATGAGAATTTAAGGATTTTTTTAGACTTGACTTAAATTAGCAATACAGTTATAGTATAAATACAAAGGTAATATTAAAAATGTATAAAATGTATATTTTATATATTTTCATATTCAATTCATTTTGACAAATTTTGTTCGATTATGGACCCATATTCACCCACAAAAGTCTGAAGTCCAACCATTAAACCTTCAAAGTTCGCCACTATATATTGACATCAACAGTAAGACATGTTCACTTCCCACAACTATTTTTCATCTGCGCCCATAAAGGTTACTTTACCACATTGAAAATTTTAGATACTCGAAACCTTCGAATCCGACTTCCTGTGCCGACAACAGCAGCTGGTGACTTTTACACCAGAAACTCGGGCAGGAACAAAGGAAAATGACAATAGGTGTTTAGTGCACTCTGCTCTGTGTCAAGTGTTAGGTAGCTGCGAGTGAAGTGATAGTTCAGTGCCCCGGCGGGTGTGTCTGCTATGAAAGTAGAGGACTAATAACGCCATGACGAGTCAACTGCACAAGAGCAGACCAGGAAGTGGACTCAGCCTCAGCGTTCTGGGTGAGTTTGCCAAACTATTTGCGGGTTCCCAGAAGTGGCAGTAAATTTCGTATTTATCGCTTGGTAATACGACAAATGCACTCGTTCAGTTTTAATGTCCTACTAGTATATTATTTTGCAATAATCATCCTATTTCGAGATGCATTACATAAGAAATAACGCCAGAGCGTTAGGAATAACGCCCTTGGGAATTGTAGAAACACAATGACTAGAAATAAATGATTTCAGTAATATAAATTACAAGTAACATTTATTAATATCAAGATAGATTAAATGTTAAACTAATGTCGGCTATAGGTCAACATATTTTCAACTTTAAACACTGAATGCACCACGGGTGTTATAGGATAATAATGTCCTCGGTCAACGTACACCCCACGGCGACCATTGTTGTCCTCATAAAATTCTTGATACCGTAATTATCATAACGATACTACATTACACGAGTTGTCCAATACTTTTAGACAGTGGTCCACTAAATTCAAACAAATAAAAGCAAAACTTTATAAATAATATAATATATATATAATAATGATTTTTAAAAACGTGTACCTATTCCTTGAAGTTAATTTTCCTTCTTAAAAAAATAGATGATATATAACTCCCATAATTCCTTGTTTTCATATATTTTAATTTTTTTTAATAATATTCTATACTAATAAACCTTTTTCACAAATTTAAATGTTGCTCTAAATTAGCAGTATACAAGGTGGTTCAGATTTTAATGGACAAACTTCGGTAAAGGACTAAACAACAAAAATTAACATCACTTTGCTCTATGAACATAGGCCATTTATGAGATACAAGGCGTTGAAATTAACAAAAATAAAACAATTTTTTTAAATATCTATAAAACCACTTCATCAAATTTTTATTGAGCACAACGTATTTTTCCAATTTTTATTGTCACAATAAGCCCTAAAAAAATAGTTTAAAGTTTAAAAATGATAAAAAAAATGACTGCGTCCCTATAGCAACACTATCCAATCAATATAATTTCCTTTATTATTGTAATTTTGCAAAGAACTACAAATATGTCTTATTTAATTAACAGTGTAAGTGAAACTTGAAAAAAGGTTCATTGAAACTTTAAACGCATACTTCATATAAAATAAAACCTAAAACTTACGTTACCGATAAAATACGGTTCAGTATTGTTTTATAAAAAAGAATACTATAGGGCGACAAATACATATCTTATGGTTTTAATTTGGAACTAAAAATTTTAAATGAAGTTGGTTTTATATAATTGTTTATTCTTTTAATATACTAATATCTATAGCCATATCAAGTTTTAAATCTGTAATTCGATTATAAAAACTTAAAGAAATATTTATGGAGATATTAATTTTTTTAATTCTATTCATATGTACATTTTGAGAATCTCTGTCCATATTGAAGGTCATCAGTTATGCATGCACACCAATGAATCGCAGTTTTACTAAGTCATATAAGTAGATATCAAGAAAATTATTTAAAATAAGATAAATGTTAAATAATATATATTTTTAACTTCATAATAAAATAAACACCGAACGATTGAAAAATTTATATCAGCAAATTAAAACCAACATAAAGTTAAAATTGCACTATTTAACAGGTGAATGAATTACTTGAAAAACAAATTTACCAAATAACTGCTTAATTAGTTACTGAAAAATAAGGTAGGTACTTAAACACTTAATTAATACAACATATTTTTAATTATCAAACAACCTATCAGCACATTAAAAATAAATTTAGGAAATAGTTTGCAATACACAAATAACGAGTATTAAATTTGAAATGAACAGCACGTATTTCGATTTTGTACAAATTGCTTTAAACAGATAAAACACTTCCCAATGGTTCAAAGATTTCATTTTTATCGCAAAAAACTGTTACTACGTACAGCAAATAGTAACTGCACCACTGTTTTATATATTGTACCTATTTGAGATTCATTGGATTCCAGCTAAAATTTTGTAGTATTTTGTAATATGTACCTACGGAAATGGTAATGTTCCAATAATGAGCAGCACTTTTAATAATGAAACCACCTGCCTCCGTATCAATTCACAATATTACCATAAAATAAAATAATGTGGCAAAAAAACTGGACCCGCATTTTTTTTAATTTCGCAAGATATCCTCTTTAACTGGTAATTAACAAAATAATTAACATATAAAAGTGAAACTTATTTGCCGGACAGCTGTTGACATGCTAGACTGTCTTTTTTTAGTTAGCATTAGAGAGACACAAATAAGAAATTTTCTGTAGTAACATGTCTGTAGTCTACTAAGTCACAGTCGATAGCAATGGCTAAGATTCGAATAAATTTTTTAAAAATCAATTCCATATTTCTATAAGGATTTATTAGCGATACTCCTTGTCCCTACTGTTCGTACTTTCATTGTAAAATAGTATTAAGTGACAAAACTACACATTTTTTTGAGACTGACGCCCCGCTATTTTTATTTTTTTAAGTTTCGGGCTCGGTTTCTGATAATATTTATTATAATTTTCACTTGTATGGATATGCAAAATATTTTTTTTACTATAAAATGCCCTTTTCCATATTTCAATATATTTTTAAAGAATTCGAAACATTCTCAATTGCCTATATTCATTCTATAATTCACTCAGATATTACTTTGTGACATAATTATGATAAATTGAAATATTCTTAGAAAATTATGAGCATCACGAAATAATCTCAATGCATTATTGAGACATTATTGTCTAGATTTTGTTGTTTACGTTCTTTTTGATACTGTAAAATAAATGTGTTTGACATATATTAAATAATATTAATACAAAGTACCCTCATTTTACGGTAGTTAAATTTGTAACTTATAACTATATACACGATTTAATTTTATAGTTACTTTTAAAATGAGACATCACTCGTTTCCGTATTACAGCAAACCATTTTGTCATTTGTATTCATCTGGCTTGAATCCATTATATATTGTCCCGTCTGAGATGCCGTCAGATATGACTCACGAACAATGAGGATAATCTATGTGCATATAAGTATATCTATTGAAGATTTACACCAAACTGGTTGTAGCGTCGATCGGATACATTTGTCTGTATCATTTATACGCTTATTTCTTATTGTACTTTTCCGTCTAGTATTAATCACGACTGGTACATCTTTAATATTAGTATAATGAGCCCGTCTTATAATGCCCAGGAATGTTCGATACGTCAAGGGTTTTATCCGTCCCTTTAATTTTTTGTGGTCAACTAAGATATGGTCAGGTAATGACAGTCGACCATTAATGCCATACCATTTGGATGGGTAGAAGGACCAATCTGTTACATAAGATGAAGTGGAAGGAAAGTAAAAAGGGTTCCCATTACACTAAGATCTTATCTGTATAAGCTGTGCCCTAGATTGGAATTATTCAGACTAACATTTTTTTAAATTGATTGATAGTGGTGTTTATACAGATACATACTTACAAAATAAATATTTAAAGCTTTTTTATCAGTAATTGGTTAATTATATTACTAGGCATTAAATCTTTGGATTTTGGCAGTCGCATAGACATAATAAGTGATAAATGATACTTAAAAAAATGTGTATGCAATATTTTATACGAAACAGTATTTGTTGATGTTATAATATTTTCTAGTTCAGTACCACAATAATTAAAAAATATATATATGTACACATGTTTATAGTGTTATCATCAACTTGTTTTAAAGTTTTATTTATAAGCAGCAACAAACAGCACTGCGAAGTCATTATCCTTTGTTGTTTACTATTTTTATTATCACTTGTGCGGATATCTGCGCGGAATGATATTAAAATCCAAAACGACTTGAAAACATTTCATTTCCTCCGACCCCGCATCATATTGCTTACTTTCAAGATGCCCTGCAGATTTTATATCATTATTCCAACGTCTCTATACTGAGGAAATTCATACCTGTTGAAGCCGATCGTACGTATTGATAAATCGTTTCAAAACCGCCCAGCCCCATATCAATAAATAAGCGTTGCGTTTTGTTCCACTTTACCCGTTCGTACTGAATGAATGCATTCGCCAGGTTACATTCGCTGCCGTACAAAGTATATAATTCTCGAGATAAGGTAATATTTCATAGGTATTCACGTTGAAGGGGCTCGCAAATCGTTGGAGATTTAGCTCAACGCGATGCAATAGACGATAGAATCGAAGAGATTTACTTTAAAGACAGTATTAATCCTTCCCTGTAATATCTTAGGAATATTTCTTTTACGTTATAGTCAGTGAAATGATTTAAATTGCAAGATCTGAGACAACTCAAATGGAGCAAGAGTTGCACATCAGTGTAAGGACGAATATCTTCATGAAACCAGGGAATGTCTTTAAAGAAATGCTATTCATATGGTATTCAATAGAAGATACTATTTCAAGTAGATTTATCTAGTTATTAAGGAAGGATGAATAAGATCTTCCCAACTGAAGATTTAACTTTATTGGTGTAGAAGTATAACGCTTATAAACTTCTATTTAACTGTGTCAAAGCTTTAAGAGCCCTATAGGCAGTTTTATCTGTGTTAATCATTCCAGATTTAGCTCGACGAAATGGGATAGACGAGATCTATTTTAAGGGCAATGTCTTCTCCGTTATATCGTAGGTAAAATACAATCAATAAAACAATGTCGCAAAATCTGAAACAATTCTCGAATGGAACAATCATCAGTATAAGGGCATTGCGTATATTAAGGGACATTTTTGTGGCAAAAAGTTACACATTAGTTTCGTTATGCTGTTTAATGGTGCAAGTAAGTCCATCCACTTATCAAAGAAGGATAAACAATATCTTCCCAGCTGAAAAGTTAACTTGAAATTTTTGGTTGATGAGTATCATTGACATTCTATTGAAGGGAATCAAAGCCTTATATACCCCCTACATAGATTTAACTGTACAGCCAAAACTGCCAACACTAAAAACGTTCCATCTGGAACATGGACTCACAAAGACAGTCAAACAGTGCCACAAAACTACAAAGTTGAAACTGGAAGGAATGTCCCGATACATTACCTAATTTTGGTCCATATATGGTTAAGTTGTGTAATGTAATATTCCTCCTCCGTGAATTTTGAATACTTAGGACTTTACTTTCATGAAACTACCATTATTTTTTTAAACACCATCTATTGCATGACAATTCAGTGTTCAAACTTCTCACTTTCAAAAACTGAAAATTCGGAAATAAAGAAATTTACCATGTGGAAACAGACTTAAAAAATAGCAACAAGTTACCGCATGCTACTACTGCAGCGTATCATATCGGGATATGCCATCTTGTTAGGCATTGCCGATCGCCATCTGATAATGGTTGGTACGCGGTAGACAAGTAAGTGACAGACGAGGAGAACTAAAATGAATGTAATACCTTCTAATAGGTGATCTGGCTAGTTGTAAGAAAACATTTAATCAAAAGGAGAGCGCAAGGGGCAAAAACAAAACAAACGGATCCTAGTAATTGAAACTGACGTAAGAAGATTACGTGTAATGTCTACTGTGGACGTGGAAATTGTTATGCCTCAAGGTCCCCCACCGAACGCTCATTAGAGTTTATAATGATACGCTGAATTGGCTTCACAATTAAATTAGACAGTAATGTGTGCGTGATTGTTTGCATTTTAACCAGATGTGTATCGATTTTACTTTCCAAATTATTAATTTATATTATACATTACTTTACATAAACAAGATTTAAAAAAGACATTGACAGTTGAAACATCGTTTCCTTAAAATGTGATGTTCCTGACGACTTCTAGGATGCCTATACTTACCTAGTCCTCAACTTATTCCCAAATTTTTACATGCAACTCTGAAAATTTGGCTGGAAATTCTGCCACTGTAATATTAATTTCTATTATAGTTTTCTTTATCTAATCCTTTACCACGAAACAAAAGATGGTTTTCTTCTTAACTGTATTTTTCAACATTATTCCATAAAAAAGAGAGATTCTTGTTGCCATCAATATTCAATATTCCAAAGAGATTCAGTATTCCAAAGATTCAATATACCAAAAAGATTCAATATTCCAAGAAGATTCAATATTCCAAAAAAAATCAATATTTCAGAGAGATTTATGTTGGCATCAATATTCCAAATAGATTCTTGTTGGCAACAATATTCCTTTTCAACTGATATCATCTGCAAAATGACGTCAACTGGGGTGCTTTTTCAAATTCCTGAAAAAAAATCAAATGGAGCCAAATCTGGACTGTAGATTATAGGATCCAGCTTAGAGAAGTATCTATCAAAGAGGATAACTTAGCTGCTTTCTGAAGTCGTGCGTTGTATTGAATGAGAATATTATTATACATATGATAGAATGTTTTTGATTAAAAGCTATTCGTGTTTAACATAGGTGCTGCTAGTGTAATGACCTTCAGCTTATATTTAACAAGATTAATTCTTGCCTGGCCACATTTTCAACTTAAGACCATTTGCTGTGTTTTTCTTGAGACGAAGAACCCTTTACATGAACTTTTATTTTATTTTCAAAGATTCTGAGAATCTTACTGTATAAACAGAAACATTACTTAACCTTAATTTATCACGAAAAATTGTCAAAACGTTAGACACGTTAATTAGACACTATGCCAGTAAATATTCATTGTTTCCACTTTTCTGCAAACATCTAGAGCTTCATAGACTCTGTAATTATTCATTTGTAAATATTTGAGGACTATTATATCCCCTTGTTAAAAATTACATAACATTGCAAAGTTCCAATTTCATTTGCAACTTTTTTTGTCTTGCGAAAGCAGTTCATAAAACACATAATAAATTCAAATCAAAATTTGACACAAATGAAAAAGCTTGCACATCCAATTGCTTCTATCAATAGATATTTTTTCCAATACCCATCGATTAATTCTTTTGATTTGCATAAAATGTATTAGATAATCTTCTAAATATATTTCTACGTCTTCATTTACTTTTTTTATTAAATTAACTGTTCTCTAATACTCTGTACCTCTTCATGAAAGAGTCGTTAAAGGAACACTTCCAATTAAACTAATCCTTCCTTTGACTTCTAGCAATTCCTTTCATGAATCCAACTGCAATCCAACTTTTATTAACTGAGTTAGTCATGTGTCTGAAGCACATTAACCATACCTGCATTATCTAGTCGACCGTAAATCAACCGTTCCCACACTTAACACCTTGCGCTTACAATTTGGGACCGCCAGACAGAATGGAAAAACAGAAATATGAAATTATTACCACCAACAGGTGGCGTGCGATTGTTAAATTGTGATGGCCGGTTGAAAAATACGTTATAAAATCGTCATCCCTTCTCTGCCATATGCTGCTGTCTGAGTACTTGTTTGTTTTCGTTGGGCATGAAGTTTGTTTGTATATTTGTAAGCTGGTGGGACCAGGAAGCTCCAAGCGTAATATTTGTTATCTTTGTGAATATATGGGCCATATCTTACGGATTCTGTGATTATGTTGGAACAGCACAGAAAAGACATGTGGGTGATAACGAGACAGTCTCCGTAATGTCTCTAGAAGATGTGGTTTCTCTTAATAATATTTTTCAAAAGATAACTTTAGGTCGAGTAACACTACAGCGCTTAGCTCCTTTGGCGTTGAGTAGCTATGACGTATGACCTCGCGTATGACATATACTTTATAGGTTATATCTCACCAACACTCAAAACATATCTGTAGATGATATCCAAATACTTAAATCATTCTTCGGTAGCCTCATCTGACAAGAACTGATAATCTCGAAACATGCATATGACTGGTGACTCTTTCCTAATGAATGATCTTAATTATTTATTAAATATTGGGGGTGTACTTCAATATCATTAGGTAGATAAAAAGAGGTACTTCAAATAATGCGTTCTAGTCAGGTGACTTGGCAACACAAAAGGTCTTATTAAAAAATTGTTCAGAATACTTTAATGGAGATGTTGAAAATTAGTACAACGCACAGCATGGGGATTTCCAAAACCACTGGTGCGTATTGCAGAATTATATCGCTGGTAAAAATAACTTTGTCAAATAATAAGTTGTAACAAAGACTCAGCATTATTGATATAATTTGATAATCCTTAGTTGCAAGGAATGATTCTTTTGTAGCAGGGCATGGACTGTTTGCATATGAAATGAATACAGTTATGTTATTACTACAATTTTGCCCGCACTATGCAAATAACGAAATGTTAGAAGCCCCTAAATGCTCAAAGATTAAGAGTCAACTTAACTCAGCAAAATGTTTTGTCTCACAATTCTTCTCATTCACCATCGTGGAAGAAGCGTAAATAGTGAACAATTAACGCTTGTTCAACTAAACCATTTCTTTCTCAAGCTTATACATTTTTTACTACTATACTAATGTTGTTACTAATGTAAGGTCAACAGGAATAAGTTTGCGGATGAGAAATAGTACCAGATGTGCAGAAATTGTCTCTCCCCTCTTTGAAACTGCCTCACCACGACGTCCATCAGTGCGCATACAGGTTTGTGGGCGGATCCAACTCACCCGCAAACTTATTCCTCACATCTGGGAAACTTTTACTTCACTAAAGCAAATTTTTATCAATTTGCTTATTTTATCGTGTTCTAGAACAAATAAATCTCCAAATTCGAAAACATCATTTATTTTAAAATAAAGGTTTTAATATTTATATAACAGATTCTCATTTCAACAGATGACCACTACCGATTTTGACATAATATGAAACCGTGGCCCGTGGGTTTGAAACAGCAGATCTCCGACATGCGATGCTCTATTTCCAGCAACCGTAAACGTAAAAAGTAGTCGGAATGACTCACCGGAGCCAAGGATGAATTAATTATGGTTTAAAAACCGGTGGTCGGTCACGATTTCTGCAAAGTTTAGCAGACTCACACGGAACCTGTGTTGCGGGCTAGTTTTTTTATATTAATTCCCAAGTACGGAAGTAAAAATCCGTTGAATTTAAATTTCGACCGACAAAGAAACGCTTGGTCCGACAGTTGTTCATTAGTTCTGGATCTAGTGACCCATTTTTTATCTTAACACAGACTAAAATGAGATTCGGAATACTCGCAAAGTTTTAATAAAATATGTCTCAAAACGATAATTATTTTCTTTACTATTTTCGCATTATTATTAATACATAAATTACAGCCTGACTGTCACAATTGTAAATGAATTCTTAGTAAGTACAGTCATTAAATGGAAATTATTGAAATTTTAATATGATCGTTATTCAGATGTTTAGTCACAGATGAGTAATCTTTTTAGAAAGTTATTGTTGTAATTTCAAATTTTTTAGAAGTAAAATCATTAGTTCTCAGTTTGGAAAAATTGTATGTGCAGTTTTGCAATATTTTTAGTTGACTCAACAGCGTTACTTTAAAATAACTCATTGAAATAAGTAAGTAAATTGTTTCATTTGTAATGGTTATATTATAACCTACTTTAGACAAAAGCCAGTCCCTAAATTCATCCACAAATTAAATATTTTGTCTAGTTCAAACTTAAAAACTATGTATTCTCTTAAAAATAAATGTCCAGGGTTAATCGACTTTTACAGATTGGCAAAAAGAAAACATGAATTTCTTGCCATGAACACAAAAAGAACTTTCTACCAGAATAAATTTTTTTCTTCAGACAATCCAGCTAAAATGGCTTGGAATGTGACCTCTGAATTATCAAACAAAATTAGAAATCATAATAACATATCAATAAAATATGATGGTAAACAGATACTAAAACCTCAGGAATTAGTGGATCTTATTTGTGGAAGGGCGAAATGGACGGTGACTATTAGACGCCTTCATTATAGCCATCTTTCTCTATCGCACGAATTTCTATGACTTTCTTTATCGCTTTCACATAACGGCCGATGAACCATGGGGACTTTCCAACCCTGTATATTATTATTATCTCATTTCTGCACTATAACAATTGCATTTTAAGTACCTCCTTTTAAAATTATTATTTTAAATATATTGTAACGAATTTGAAATGTTAATGTAGAAACTGAGATGAAAATTTGCCTAACCGAACTTAAAGTCGTATAAAAATTTTAATTATTATTAAAGCAACACCAAATTGGTATAAAATTGTTAATATGAAAATTCTGGATAGAAAACTACTAATGAACAATGATATTACATAGTATAAAAATAATATTTTAATTTTATTGTCAAGTACAGAATAAATTTTCATAAAAATGCATGACATCGACACTTGTTAGTAATCAGTACATAAAGAAAAACGAATTTAAACCTAGAGTGACTTATATCATATGAAAGCTTAAAGTCTATAGATTAATCGGGTATACATATCGCAGGAAGACGAGTAAACTTGAAGGAAATATCTCAATCCAATATAACCCATAACATAAAAAATTTTCATCAACTGTCAAATTTTATAATAAATGTCACAATTGTCAAAGCTAAAGGTGGCTTTGTAAAAATACCCAGAGATGGCCTAAAAAAATATAAAATTAAGAATATTTTAATAAATAATTTATAGAATTGTACATAAAAGTAAAAGGACATTTGTTAAAAATGTGTTAGTTATAAGTAGTGGTGTGAAAAAGTGTTTGAAAAGGACATCCAAAGACTGAAAATTTCTGTGTATAGACCGTAAGCAAATCTAGGGTCAGAATAATCGGGAAGGTGGAGAAAAACAAAGAAATTATTGGTTGGTTACGGCTTGGGCTTTTGCAAGATGTGCAGCGTGGAGACGCAGCTCCCGAAAAATTAAAAATAAAACAAGAAGAGAGAGTCCAAGGAAGAAAATTAAATACTTACCAGTAAATCTATAGTTTGGTCAGAGTCTAGATAAGGTTATTTTGGCAGCCCATGAAAATTTTCCGCTACCAGCAGTAGAAAGCAAGTCCAGAGCAGTTTCCAGTGGCCCCATAAATAGTCTGCAAGGCTTCTAAGTAGTTTCCAGCGAAGAAAACTACAAATTTCACAACGTAACAGGTACCTTAAAACACAGTGCTCTAAAATATCGCTAGCTATTCCAAATAAATCATGCTTTATATCGCATCAAATTTGTAAACTTAGCAGAAAAACCCAAATTTTGTTGTTAAAAATATTCTTTAATGTGGAAAACATATTCTATTTTAAAAAAGTTATTCATAAATTTGAGTTTAGAAAGTCTTCAAGTCAAAATACTATAACAAAGTTTTGAATAAACAATTTATTAAATTTCAAACTCTATTCATTCGAAAGTGTGTTGCATTTACAATTTAATTAAAAAATACAATCTAAACCAAGCCAAAAGCACACACACACGTACAAAATTTATATTTTAATATTATAATATTTAAAATTTACGTAACCAAAATTCTTGATCAAATTTTTTATTCTTGCATCAATCAATTTTATATTCTATGTTTGCTAATAACCCGTGCCAGGTAAAAAAATATCCACACAATTTTTTTAATGTGAAAAATACTTGAGTGTCTATTTGCATCTAAAGCAATTTGAAAATCAAATTCTCCCCAACGCCGTTAAAGCTAAGCCATTAGTAAGCTATTAGACTGGTGTGATAAACTTGATCGTTATTGCACTCAAACTGGTAGAACGTCTTATTTAAAAACCCAGTAATTGAAAATCCATTATGAGAAATTACAAATTATCTAGTCAATTAATCAGAAACCCACGAAACGCGCGGACGGAAATTGTTTATCTGGACAACTCGTTAAATCGTATTCAAAATAGATAAATCAATAGTGAAACGTCTCGCATTATTAAGTGAAAATTGGTGGAGGCGGTCATAACGACAGCCATCACCTGTTGCGACCGGTTGACGTGAAATACGTAAATGGATCTAGTAATCCCGGCCATAAATGGGAAAGTTAGCGAATAATATTCAGAACACGTCAATTGCCGTTTCGTAAAAATAGAATGGGACATTTCATTCATAGGCATTTCATTAAATGTCATACATCAATATCTGTATGGGTGTTTATAATGCTATTATGGAATGGCGAATGAAACAATCGCTAAGAATCAAGGAAAGTACGAGACATCTAAAATTACTTGACTTTCCTTTACTTTTTATAGTTGCACAAAGATCATTTGATATTTACAATAAAAATTTAAACAAGTATATATTTTGAAATAATAGATCTCATGAATAAAAGACAGTACCTTCAGTAAATATTATTACTGTTTTGAAGTATTTCAGCTAATATGAATAAAACTAAGTATTTACTACCTGTTTCGTAAATGTTCTAATTTACAATTTAAATATTCCTATAAAAACTCGCTTAAATTTGATCAATTTTGTTTCGAAATATTTGCTTTTTTGCGAGTTCTCTTTCTGTGACAGGGACGACATCTTGATTTTCTTGGCTGAATACATTTCATACTAAAATTTCGCTGCAAGTGGATACTCTTTATAATTGGTTATAAAAATCGCTTGAATTATTATTGAATATTTTCCTAATCAAAACTATACACTCTCTGCCTTAGCATTTTCTTCAATTACTCTATAAGTACCGCAGAACCAGATACTTTATTTGGATTTTGCACATATATAAGATTTGGCGTCTTTAAATCATATCAGAGCCAAAAATTGTTATTAAGAAAATCAGAGATAGTTACAAATACACGAACAAGACTAAGAAGTGCGTTAATAGTTGTCCAAAACGCAAATGATTTTCAGAAGCTTGTGTTTTGCCACGGCTATCAAAATAATATTGCAGAAATCATTGGAATTAAACAAAGCACAATATCAAACACCGTAACTGAAGTGGTGACCTAACAAATAAAAAGTTTTTGTAAATTAAATGTCTCTTCCAGTGAAATTACGGAAGCACAACAAATTTGAAAGAAGCTGTCAATCTTCCTAGTGCAAATGGTGTACTGAATTATATGCATATCTTCAATCCAAAACCTTGACAATATGACGACCAAAAAAATAATTATGTCAGCTTCTATGGAAGCTCAATATTAATAGCATTGGCTACTTACACTTACTTAGTAACAAACTTCAGTGCAAAAAAGTCATTAAACTTTAAGACCTTTAAAACAGAAAATTAGATTTTGAATAGACAGCTATTAATGATCATTAATAAGTCTTAAAGAAAGTCAAGGAAAATACAGGGTGTTCCTAAATAAGTGTCGCAACGGAAAACTATAATACCTTTTGAAAAAAGAAACATTCTTTTTCTCTTCCATTTTTCTCCGGGTTTTCGTTTTCGAGATACACGGTGTCAAAATTTTCATTTTTTTACATTTATTTTACACAAAAATAGTTCTCTTGGTTCATTGCTCTAAAGTCAACCATTTTCAAGAATAATGACTTTTTATGAACAAAAAGAAACATTTTGCTAACATTTCGAAAATCTGTTGTGATTCAAAAGATAGGTAGTAATAATTAACAATTTTAACGAAATTTAACAACATTTGCAACAAGTAGCTATTAATAGTGGTAATGTATGTACAAAAGCTCAGTCCTGTAGTTCAAACGGTTCCTAAGATATTGGCAAAAATCTGAAAAAAAGTTTTGTCACCGTGTATCTCGAAAACGAAAGCCCGGAGAGAAAAATGGAAGAGGAAAAATATGTTTCTCTTTTCAAGAGGAATTTACAGTTTTCCGTTGCGACACTTATTTAGGAACACCCTGTATAATTCATTTTTTTAGAGCACAAAAAACCGTCAAAATTTACTCATTTTGCAATATATACAAAATAACATTTTATACAATTATGCCCATTAAAATCTATTTATCTTTAATTTAATTATCTTTTATTAAATTGATAATTGATAATTTATGAAAATTGTGAAATTAAAACAAATTTATGCCAATTTGAGCGAAACCCATGCTTGCAAAATGCTATCTCAACGTATTAAATGTTTTTTTCCGAAAATGATTATTATTGACTTTGAACAGAAGCATCTTTTTGTAAGATTTTTTGGTGATTTTTAATTGTTTATTTTTTTGAAAAGCCACAAACAAAAAGCTTTGATCAATTTTTTAGTCAACAAGGACCATTTTATCATTTAGGAATCTACAATTAGAATTTTTTCTCCTAGATGCAGTTTGTTATCAATAATACATAAGTATATCAAATTTGAGAAATTCGTCAAATTGAAAAAAAAAGTTATAGGTAACAAAACAATAAGTAGTTTAAAAAAATAAATTTGGGGTTATGCAACTCCATTAATATTGAGTTTTTCAAAAAAATAAGTAAAAGTATAGCCACTATCATTATGAATAAAATGGCATTTAATTTTTTTTGTATATAGTTTCCGGAGACCCTGTAGAATATATTCAATTGGCAGCAATGCGCTCTAAACTGAAACGGACACAGGTCTAAATTTTAATTAAACAACTGTTGGGTATAGAGCATAGCATAGCATTTCCTACAAAATCCGAAAATTTTACCATAGAGCAAAAGCAAAATGTTATTAATTAAGCATTTAACTACTTTACGTTTGTCAAGTCATTCATTATTTTGCAGAAACGAAATTCTTGGTTTTTTTCATGAACGTAAGTTTCAGAACAGAATTTGAGAATCCAGTAACAGTTAAATTTCCAGTGACCCTACAAAAATACGTAGTAAAAGTTTACCAAACATGTATGCGCTACATGTTCGTCTTATTTGTCACCTATAAATCTATTTGTAGTACCTACAACCTTTAAAAGTTAACTGATTCAAACTGTTTTCTGATTGGTGAACTTTTTGTGAATTTAGTTCCCATTTTTACATGTGCAAGGCACATGATTAAGAAGTATATCATCTGAAGTCATGTTAACTTTATTATACCAGTTTCATCAAGCATCTGCTAATCTACGGTTGAAACCACAATTCTTACAGGCAGCAGTATTGGACCATAACATTTAAGCAATCGAATCGTTTAATGCAAATTTTCGACACCGCAGCTGTAAAATAAAAATTTGTAACGGACGCTTTACTACGTAATAAAAAAAGGATGGAGTATCTAAAACAGCAGTGTTGAAATTTACCGCCTAATCGTAATAAAACAAGAAAGAGCTCACCTTGGACCATAATGCCAACGGATTAGTTCAACTGCGAAGGTAGGGCTAAATTTAAATAAATTTGCTTGGTTGAATGTCTGCCTTGGCGCCTATCTTTTTGCCCTCATAGTCATCTTTGTGCGTAGATTACTAAACTTGTTCGTTAACTTTAAATTTATTGTATGTGGGTACTACCATAATGTAAGATTGTAGGATTATCTTAATAACCGACAATTGTCTCACCAGATGATCTAGAATTTCTTGCAAAGCTAAAATTAAATAATCATCTTACTTATAGCACATTTTTAGTATTAAATCTTCTGAGAATTTCTTAACATTGTCGCAACATATTTTAATTTATTACAGATCAAAAGTAAACACTACTATTGGCAATACAAAAGCCCATTGATTTATTGAAAATATCTAACAAAAATACTTACTAAAACCACAGACAATATAGCTATCGCCAAATGAACATTTTTGTTGTAAGTTATGTAAGCTCATTCGTTCATTGATTATTAAATATTTAAAACTGTTATAGAATAAATAGCTTTGGACATCAAAGGATATAATGGAAAACTCTTGTACCTACAAGAATTATGAAATACTTATTCCAAGAAAATTTTTGTGTATTTCCAAGAAGGTTCACAAAAATTAACATTGAGATCTACGAAGTCGTGAACTTGCCTTGTTTACTATTAACTTTACTCGGTGACTATGTTAAACACTCATTAAGCAATTAAATATTGACATTGTTCTTGTTTGTGTTTTCTCGAGAAACTTGACCGACCGTCTGAAAGCTCGCTCGGTTTGTAGATATAACACACGGCTAGCAATGAATGAACTAAACCACACAACGTATTCTGTACTCGTATGGATCCAAGTTAGGTAATTAACTTAAATGGTGTTTGTTCTTCATTAAATGAATCAACAGAGTAGTGGGTGCATGGATGTTCTCTCAAAAATAACACGCTGTATTGTAAAGATTGGCAAAAAGATATTAATCATATCATTGCAATGATAATTTTTATATGTAATATGTAAAAACAAAGTACATGGAGGAAAATACCTTGGAAAAAATTGCTAAATCGGTTTATGAAATTTTTAATAACGAATTGAAATTCACAGAAAATTGCATCCACAATATAAATTCCCTATATTTCTGTATTATCAGAAAAATTTGGAGAATAGATAACGAATTTAACATTAGAACAGTTTTTCAGACAACTAATACTTTAGAAATTAGAATGTACACTTCCAAACCCAAAAAAAATATTTTTTGCTCAAAAGCTAAGAACAATAAAAAATTTTCTAAAAGACAAAAGTTTCTAAATAAACAAGAGCATCTTAAAATATTGTTTTGTTTAAAAAATCTGAAAAAGTTTAAAAAAAACCTGGAAGGGGAGCTTTATTTCACCCCCTTATAGCCAACCAGGAAAATAGGAAATATGCCAGTAAAATATGATTTTATAAGTACTATAATTATTGCAAATTTCGTTTGCTTATATTCGACAGTTTTTGAGAAGAATTGAAAAAATCAGTTTATACCATCCTTCTTACACTTATGGAACACCCTGTTGAATATAGTGGCGTGTATTTTGTATTTGTTTGTTTTTTCAGTGTGAGATATTTGGTTAGCGGAACTATAACCCTTGACTGATCCTTTTGACGCAAGGGTTTATTTCATTAATTTTTAATTTATTTCGCTGGTTTATACTTCCGTTTCCATACACGTAGAATATTTATTAAAATATATTTTACCACAACGTTGTTACTATTTAAAATTTTTCATAGAAATTTTTAAAAAAATTGATATAAATCTGATCTTGCTAAGTGTTGTTCTTGGTATCCATCCTGATTTTGAAATTTTACGAAACAAACTGCAGTAAATGAGTTTGGTTGAGAAATTGAAGGAATACTGGTTTTTTTATTGGCATTTGTTACCAATAGATCATATTTAACATTGTTTTCCAAATTTCGTTATTTTTACAAAATTATAATAACGTACAACATCTTTATTAGTTACTCATAATTTTTATGTAACTCATAGTTAACAGTACAGTGTGATTCACTATATTTTGACCCCCCCCCCATTAACTTTTTTGTTTTTAGAGTTATAAAAAAATGTGAAATACAAAAGTTGCACGATTTTTTTATGAATTTTTCGAAAATGATAGTAGAAAAACAGAACGGCCGCGGATATTAATTTAAATTTCCATTTAATTTGTGTATTTTTAAATATTTGGATAGAAATTCTCTGTCGAACATAGTCATATAGGTATGGTTTGTTGGGTCCATCTCTAACAATAAGCGAGATACCATTAAAAAAAGAAGAAAAGATTTTTTTTATTAAGAAAATAAGATATCTTGTAACTGTTAGACTTCTTTAAAGCATTTTTGTATTTTTTCCAATTACATACATAAATATTTACAGATGTTATTTAGTTGTAATATATTTTGACATATCGGACATTGTATTTTAACTAAATTTCACTAATTAAACCTTGAGAGGCCTAATTGCTCATGGACAATGCTATATAGTAGGCCGTGACAGTGACAGGTCATGTCATGACAACATTTAATTAAAATCGGTTACACAGAACTAAAAAATTGAAATATTATAGGAATTAAAATCTTCTCAATACTCTACTTTAATTCCTAATAATATTTCAATTTTCTACTTCTATGTAACCTATTTTAATTAAATAATAATAAAAACTGTCAATCAATTACAATGTTATCATGACATTATCTGTCACTGTCACGGCCTACCATATAACATTGTAATTCACGGCCTAATTAGTTATATTTACACCTATACGCATTTTGGACCATATCAATGTCCGATATGTCAAGATATATTACAACTAAATCTGTAATTTGAAGAAGGCAGAAGTGCCTGAAAGAGGTCTAACAATTACAATATGTCTTATTTTTTTAATAAAAAAACCTTCTTCTCTTTTTTAATAGTATCTCGCTTATTGTTAGAGATGGACCCAATAAACCCTATATGAATATGCTCGACAAAGAACGTTCTATCCAAATATGTGAAAATATACAATTGTGTACATTTTTAATATAACTTTTTCTCTGATAATAATTATAGTAAGAAAGTCTTCCTGTATGTTAAAAAAATGGTTTGTTGTAACACAGTTTTATTTTGTTTCATCTAGGAACCAACTTTCATTTTTTACCACAACAACCATTGTTCATTACTTGGTCATGCTTTCGATTTCCTCAGAAAACCGTGCGCAATCCATAAAATAACTTAATAAATCTTCTAGACACAGAAATCGTGATCGTTTTTTTACAACGTTTACGATTGCAGCTACTAATCTTCATAATTTCACTGACTTTATGTGATTTCTTAGAAGTGCAACGTCTGATATTCAACCACAATGCTTAAAACGGCAAGTTGCGAGCAAGTTTTTCCGTAATCACACTTTAATGCCTCGTTTATAATTTGATCTACACGCAGATTTAGCATTTTTATGGAAGGAGTTGTTCGCAGACGGCTGCGGCAACCTTGGTACAGACTCTAGCCGTAGATGTCGCTTATATCACCGGATATCGTCATTAACCGGGCTCTTCGACGCGATGCTCGCTAGTAATTACAGAATATTATTATTGCTGCACAGGTCTTATACGGACGAATACAAGTTCTAGCCGACCAGTCCAGACGGCTTTAGAATTTATAATGGCCTGGGAGTCGTAGCAGGTTGAAATATTAACATCAAAATAGGATATTTAATAAATTAATTACGGTAATTTCCCAAACCGTTAGGTTGGGAAACCTGAGAGGAAGAACAGCCTTCGAACTGTAGGCCCACTGCGTCATATTTCTCTTTTAGTTTGGAAATATCGTCACCAAATCGTTTTTGATATTTTTGATATTTTCAATTTAAGTAAATCGTAATTTGTATTTGAAAACTATTTCTTACTGGGCTCCTGCACAGGGTGTAAATGATAAGTTTAGCCAAACTTTAATGGCGTATTCTAACGATGAAAATAATCAAGATTTGTCCTATAAAAACTTTTGATAAGACGCTTCCCTACGGAGATACAGGGTGTTAAAAGTTTCAAATATTAATATTATTTTCTCTGTAAAATCACTGGCAAAAAAGATTGAGTGATAAAATTTGGGGGATTTTTTTTTTTAGTAGGGAGTATTTTTTCATGGATAATTTATTCCAAAATATACTCCAGTGCCGTAGTTATTGAGGGAGTAAGGGACCTCTTTTGAAAAAAAGATCGTACGCCGCTGCTTTTTTAAATAATTTTAAATGTTTTTAAAATGTGCAATCAATTTGTGGCAATAAAGTATTCTTGTAAAATATTCGTAAAATTTACTGGTCTCTAGATAATTGGGAAATCAAATAAGAAGATACCTCGGAAGATTCTTAAGCACCTACGTTGCTATTTACCATTTTGTATTGTTTGCTAAATGTGTAACAATAAATTCAATACCTAATATTTTTGAGAGATTTCAAAACACTACACATCATAAGAAATGTTCAAAATATAAAAAAAAATAATTAAACACCCTGTATCTCCGTAGAGAAGCGTCCTATCAAAATTGTTTTCAAAAAATTATTTCAATAAATTTATAAAAAAGTATTGAGTTCTTTGTTGTTGAGAACTTAAAATTATATGTATAAAAATAAATGGGTGATACCAGAATGTGGCTAATAATTCCTATGTCTTTTTTTAATATTTAGGTATCATTTTTAATTTTGGTAAATAAAATAACTTCACTTTCTTCGAAATTCAAAATCGAGCAGTAAGACTTAAATTATGCTTATTTGGTGTATTTAGACAGAAAAGAAACTATATGACCATTTTTCTACTAGAATTATAACAAAAAATTTGTGACATCCGGTGCATAAATTATAATTGGAATTTTAAAAAATTCTCTGAAAATTAAAGATTTTGCAATTTGAACCAAATTTATGAGACAATTTACAAATACTTTTAATAGAATGGTTCAAAATCTACACAATATCACTGTTTTTAAAGTATCACTTGGATTTGGTTCAATTTGCGAAATAACTTTACATAGATTCATTTTGAATAAAAAAAGTTCGGGTCAACACTTTTCTAACTCCATCCATATTTTATATCAAGAACAAGAATTTTGATAAATTCATTTTCAACTATTATATTTCCAAGACAAATGAAAGTTAAAAAATCAAAATTTAAAAAAACCTTGCAATTGGAAGTTCTTCCCACCGGCTTCAAAACAGGAGTAGTCATATATATCTGAGAAAAAAATTTCCAGAGATAGACCATGTGATGTTATAAATATAAGAACATTTTTTTAAACCTACATTTCAGAAGCAATAACTGAAAATATAATAACGCCGATCCGAATTATCTTCAATCATTTTCAGGAAAAGCACATTAAGCAATGTATATTGGTCACCCTGTATGTCAGAAATGAAACATTTTCGGACATGTTTTTATACAGTTTTCATTTTGGAATGACCTGAAAAATCAGTTTCTTCAATATGTAATAAAAAATCTAACAATATTGACACACTCAGCATCTCCAAAACATTCATTGTATAAATTTCATTGCAACATATTGTATTATGAAAAAGATTTAATTTATGTTCCATCAGCTCCTGAATTTATGGCACCTTTTTTTTCAAAGTGCCCTACTTACTACAAAATATATAAAAACAAAGAGATTGTAGTGAAACCCAGAATTAGAGTTCAGGTAACATTTCTTAAAAAATAAACGGCTTTGTAAAACAAACACAATTAATACCTACTAAAAGTAACGTTATGACTACTACCAAAAAAATCAATACCTTTCGCATAGAAAGAGAAGTATATTAATATTCGATGAAATGAAAAGTAAGTCTAATTTGATTTAACGGTTGAGAAGTTGAGAGAATAATTTTTCGTTGTGAAAACGCTTACATAAAACTATATCGCTGTCTTATCTAACTATATCGATCGGTTAAGCTTGCATTTCCTTTCCATGTAACTGGAAATATAAACAAATGATAACCTAAGCCGTGAAGTAACAGATAAGAGATATTAGAGGAACTATCTCTCTTTTGTTTATTTACACAGCCTCCGAGAAATTCATCAATCTTTTACTGCCAGATTATAATAACTTACTGTGTGCATGTATGTACATACGACGTTCTTCCACTGTGCATGTATTGCGATGGGTGTTCTTCGTCATATCTCAATCGCGATGAAACGACAAATTTACATTGGCAGCTTCTCCCACAAATAGAAAATTCAGTGGATCAGTGTAAATTCATTATTTACTTTTTCTGAGAAATTAGACGTAACTTTTTTATTTGTTAACAAACAGTAATGTTTAGATTGAACAACTATTTACTTTTGCAATAAATTATAACGCTAATAATACCTCAACATACCTTTTTCAATTAAAATTCATTTTTCAACAGCCATAAGGCTGATTAGAAGCAGGTACCTCCGCATCATGGAACATGACAGCGAGAAGAAATCCTGCGTTCGATCGGGTTGTAAATTTAGCTAAGAGCAAACTTTAAAGGCAAATCTGAACATAAATCCGGCAGTAAATACGACGTAGTCCACAAATAAAAGTATCTTAAAGCCAAAAACTGCTTTACTACTCCTTCACAAAGAACGTTATTTATGAGACAAAACTATGAATCATATCGTATTGATAAAGCCAACATTAATTGTGTATAAGAAAGCTCTTTAAAATCGCATATGTAAATTCAAAAGCCGGTATGATTCCCTTTTCAGAAACATCGTTGATTTATTGGATTTTTGGTGTCCGTTCTCTTTGTGAAATCTGCCAAGTGAATTATTGGAATAACCGGGTAACTTAATGGGAGCTGTACATATTGTTTGGAATCTCGATTGCGATTAATAAAAGCGTAGGGCTGGCAATAATGTGACGTTGATGTATCTTATCTATTAAATTTAAATTGGTACGATTTATTTTGGTTAATTATCGTATGTGCCTTACGTCCAGGGCATCTTTGACCTCGATTCGTATCTACGACGTTGCAGTATGCAGTTGAGTGGAACACTTTAATATGTCGTTGCTTTTAAGACAACAGATGGTTAACGAGGCGATTTTTATACTAGGTACCACGATATTCGTGTTTATTTATTGATATTAAGAAATAATAAATACAAACTATTACTTAAAACGTCCCCGGGAGAGAAGATGTCATTGACAAATATTTATTAGATCAGATACACTAAAATATAAGTATGACTTTGCGTAGTGTCATTGACATTAAGTACAGTTGTACAGAAATTTTGTAATGATGTTTTTAATACTATAAGTCAATTTATCATAAATTTTTTAATTTAACTGTTAAATAAGTCATACCAGACGCTTGTTGTGCTGCAATCCCGAAATATTATGAGTCATAATATTTTTGAGATAGACTGAGGGAAAAATCTTGCCTGAAATAAGTAATTTTTTTATATCAGGTATTTAGAATAAACCATTCATTATTTCCCAAGATTTTATCAAATGAGAATGTCAAGAATTGATATAATTGCGAAAATAAATGAATAATTTATTTTCAAGATTTTAAAAATATTTGTTTTCCAAAGAACCCCGCACAAAATCAATGGAAAATGGATGCAGTCTGTTATAGTTTTTGACTTTCTGATCAAAAGTTGTCATGGGCACAAAGTGATACTATGAATAGTTTCAGAGAGGGGGGAAGTTTGTGATTTTAGATGTAGGCTTGAGTAAGCTTCACGAAGTTTCAAGTTGAAACTGAGGCATGTAATGAATTTTGACCGGTTGGTACAATGCTTTTGGGATCGCTGAACCTGAATTCGGGGATAGCTTAGCTATCTAAGGTCACCTGGAGGTCAGGTAAAGGTCGTTTCAAGGTCAAACTGCAGAAAAGACTTCGCAGAATCTGAATCTGGAGATAGCGTAACCCTAAAAGTCACCTTCAAGTCAATTGAAGGTCATTTCAAGATCAAATTAAAGAAAAGGCTTGGGGGGGAACTGAATTCGGGGATAGCTTAGCCCTACAAGGTCACATTTAGGACAAATCAAGATCATGTCAAGGTCAAAGTAAAGAAAACGCCTTTCACGAATGTTAACCTGTAAGTATCTATGCTTTTGAGGTCGCTGAACCTGAATTCGGGGATAGCTTAGCCCTATAAGGTCACCTGGAAATCAAGTTAAGGTTATTTCATTTGACTTAATCTCAATTCAAGCTCCGCATGAAACAAATGGAAAGTGGGTCTCAGTCGATTTATCTGAAATTGAATATTTATATATAAACAACTGATTGTTTACTTGTTCTTGACCATTAATCAAGATCATTGCAAGGTCACTGCAGGTCTTGTAGAGTTTTGTACAGGAACCAACATTTCAATCCAGAAGAATATAATCTGTACACGGTTAATTATCTTCTTAATATAATCTGTTAAAATTCTAAGTCTTTTTTTCAGTTTGACCTTGAAACGACCTTTACCTGACCCTAAAAATTCATTACTGATTACCAATTAACTGCCCAATAATATGAAATACAAACAAAATAAATATAATGTACATATGTATATGTATTATGTTCTCATTGCATGCAAGTAAAATACTTGTATTTTTCTAACTGTTATCATTAAAAGACTGATTTCATAAAATCTACTACTGTTTGATTAGAATAGATATTATAATCCCTTCATTTTATTTATGAGTTTCCTCTATTTGGAAAATTTCTCATTAAAAGTTATAAGAATATGTGTATAAGTACCTATTTCTTTTTTTTTACTGAAATATGTATCTTTTATAGACGAATATTTTTTTACAATATAGGTATTCCCAAAAATATTTTTTCTTTTATAGTAAATAAGCAAATAGTAAATAAATAAAACATTTAGTTAATAGTGGTAATTAAAGTAGCTTTTCCATAAATAAATACAGGTAATTATTTCAATTAAATATGCCTTCCAAGAAAAATAAGTACATATTTAATTATGAAAAGCTAAAGGCCTAAATATTTAGAATTAAGGATAACTGCGTTATTATCTCCAAAAAATTTTTTGATTCGTCAAATACAAACAAATGGTTTGTTTAATTAGCTCTTATAAATAATTTTTATTACCTCACAATTAAATCATTTCCTCAGTGTAGGGTTTCAGGTTTCTTAGCACAGTTTTCTTGTGGTTGACTTTTCTCAAAAATTACATAGTTTTGAAAAATTTGGAACATAAAATAATCACTGTCAGCTAATAATACTAATTTCAGAACAGTTTGCAAGCTGTTCTCATCTTTTTTGTGAATTACCTTTTGATACAACTGTAACTAATCATTATATTTTGTTTCAGGTAAGTGATTATGTGTTATTCTCCCCGAAATGCGTGAGTATAAAAATTCTGTAGCCTATAATTTCATCTCATATTATTAGTAGAGGAACCGGAAAAAGGTCATACCTGTATACATATGTAGGTCGAAAAGCACATCGATCAGTCTCTAATTTGCATTAAACTGTTTCTTGATAATATTCGTGTATTAGATTTTGTTAAGATAAGTTTGATTGTATCAGTAAATCATGTTTCTCGCAACGATGAAATAACAGATGCATTAATATATCGCAGGCATCGCCGACAAAAAGCTAAGCTCCAAGAGGAAATACCAAAATAATTGTGCTTCCCTTACGCTCTCGAGCTCGAGAAGATTGATTAGTATAAAAACAGTTCTCACGTAATCTCCAAGATTGAGAATGGAGGTTAAGATCCTATCAGGTATTTTTCGATACGACGCCGAGGAATCATTTAATTATTTTAACATGTACATTGACATTTTCAGTTGACGGCGAACGTATTTTGTCACGGTTGGTAAGCAGTTGTATGATATGTGATGTGAAATTAATGATATTTATGGCGTACGGCTTGACATTGTAGCGTGGAGCTCCTCGTGCGTGGAGAACTGCTACGTGATATTTTAAAAATGCATAGAAACTGTTCTAAAAATAAAAAAACCGTTGATTATGGGCCGGAGCTTTTGCGGTTTGTTCTTGTATTATCCTTTAACTGTATCTCTAAGAATGACTACATATAATGTTGAATTTTATCTATTAATTTTTTAGTTAAATTTTAGTCAAATTTTGATTGCCCAAAAGAGTACAGAAATTTGTTTTCTGTTCCATTATTCCTATTTCTACATTTTCTAAGGATCATTTTACCACTGCATACCGAAGAGGAGAGAAAATCATCAAAATATTTTTGCTCGTATTAATTAATATTTGCAATATCCAAAAGTTCTTCCTAAAGTTTCACCTGCATCAAAATACACTCTATAGAAAACAAATGTATATTTTTTCAATGTCTGGTTTTAACCCACTTCCATGGTCCTTAGATCATTTTAAGCCAAAAACTCTTAATAACTAGTTGTCCAAACCAGTGGTTTCCGAGATACAGCGTGTTGAAATGAAAAAGTTGTAACATTTTTTCAAATATCTAGATTTTCATGTACTCTAGTCGAATTAGAGTTTGAACGTAAAAAAAAATATTAGTAGACATTTTATTACACTTTATGACGGGGAATGTAGAATAATAATATCAGAAAATAACTCGAAGGAAGTGTCACTAAATTGGCAAATTGCAAATAAGTTGCAAAATTCCGTGTTTTTTAATACCTGTCTAGATTACCTATCGGAAAATTAGTTATTTTGTTTAACTGTAAAATAAATGTCGAACGCGGAAAAATCAGTTTTCGAAAATGGCGCATTATTATTGCAAAAAGCGTTGGATGTTGATGAAATTCATGGAAGAGACGGTCAATGCAAAGACCAACATGTGTGCCAAAGGCCGATTCAATTGACTTGAAAGTTACAAATTCGGTTCAAAAATCTCGCGTGCGACCGGGGGCAGCGGTCACGCGCGTGCGCGGGCCGGGCGCTCTTTCTCCCGCGTGCAGGCCATTTATTAACGTTAACTTTCGCTGCTTCTGGCTCTTTTATTACATGAAACTATATGTAAAATATAAATAAACAAATAAAAGTTTAACCCTTTCTTTAATTGTCTCTAAAATCCCGGGCCGATACGTCCAATAGTTAATTAACAATATGTAATTAACATTATAAAAGACCTATCTTGGGAACAAAGAGGCGTAGGTAGGTGATTCCTTTTTTTTGGAAATTATCGTAAAAATAAGCTCTATTTAATGCAAAAAGAACGAATTCTCGAGCGGCTTTTGCTTGACACTTAAACTACAAATAAGCCTTCAGGTTATAAAAGGGTTTGGGTATTGAAAGATTAACAATTAGATGAAGCATTTATTATCACACATTTCATCATAGTGCAAAAAATTTCCAAGATCTATATTTCCTTTGGAAAAATTGCTTTAATCACCACTATACGATACTCTGGTTGGGCTTTTCAAAGACGCTTACAGATATAGTAAAGCGATTGAGATACTTGGTTTATTTAAAGTTGCACAAAAAAGCTGTGTTGCAAAGAACAAGTTTATAATAAAAAATAAAACCAATAATTTTTATAAGCACTTTTGTAACGATATTATCAAATAATTGCTTTATTTAATGCATATTGCTATTCATACGATACTCTACCCACTCTCAAATTTCAGAAACTTGGTGCCCATCAGACTTATTTGTTTGAAACTTTCAAAATTTATAGACCATGAAAAAGCAATTAAAGCAAGGTTTGTTAAAAGCTTCTCTAAAGAGCTTTCTTGTAAAGAATACGCATAACAAGTACGAACAGTTGCTGTTATTTAGTGACTTTATGCTGCAACACTGCTACTCATATCATCAGACTCCCATTTCTATGGACCTTCAAAGTGAACAGATGATATTGATTCAAATGAGGTGATGCAAAATTTATTCTCAACTGAATCAAAAAGCTTTCTTGCAAAAATTGTGGTGAAAAAATAAAACAAACAATTTTTACAATATCATCTGCCTTTATTTAATGACATTCCCTTGTATTTCCAAAATCTGGTGATTTGCTCAGTGTCTCACAACTCCTTCAAAAGCCTACTTTCCCATCGATTTTGTCTTGAATCTAATTATTTGTGGTTACACGGTTTTTACTTAACATCTCTTGTTCGACAGGCAATTACAGCTTTTTCTAAACTTTGCCGAGGCAGGTCGACGTTACACCGCGATGTCCGTCCTCCTCATGTATCTCAGTGAGACCGCCTTGTAGGCCCATTTTAAAACATCGAAACTCGGTAGTATCTCTCGGAGTATTAATGAACCGATAGGCGAGTTGGCTGTCTTGCCGATCAACAGGTGTGAACGTGGGCAGCCTGTGGGCGGCCGAGTGGGCACCAGGACTGGAGTCCGTGTCTTTGGATGCCCTCCGTCTCGCAAGGTCAGTTTTGCTCTTGCACCCCTAGATTTATTGTCTCGTACCGGCTACAGGATGAACGGAGTTCGAATTCACGTACTTCGATTGCGCTCCAAAAATTGGTCGTCGATCTTCTTTATGTATAAAACGTGTTTAAAAGTCGGCTACAGAAACTGTAAAATTATTGATTTTTCATCAAATCGATTATTCCTTCCACTTATTCGTCAAGTTTTGGGAAACATATCCAGTCGTAACAACTTCAAATTACAGTTACAGTTACTGAAACACTTTATTCACTATATCAAACCTAATACGGTTTTGTAAATACCATAAAAAATTAATTTTCTTCATCTCTAAAGTCCATATGGGACGATCCACGTCAAATCGTTCAAGCCTGTCCCCAAAATTTGAGAGCACCTACGAAGATGGTTTTCGGCTTCAACAAAAAATCGAGATTTCTCAAATACTTTTGAGGTTAGGATCAGTGTATGATATGATACCATCAAAAAAACTCATTATCATATTTCAGCGATCTAAAACACATGAAAATTGTCTATTCTTTTGAGGTTTAGCTCGCTATATCAACGAAAAATCGAGATTTTTCAAATATTTTTGAGGTTAGAATCGATATATGATATTATACCATCAAACAAACTCATCGTCACGTTCCAGCGACCTGAAACACATGAGAAATATCTGTTCAGATAAGGTTTATGGGTGAAATCGACAGTTCACTTCCCTTTGAATGACGATTTCAGGCTCTTTAACCTTACAAGTCACTATATGAAATTTGCCATCTTGAATTTTTGAAAAATAACTTCATACTCATGTCAAACGAAGTCAAGGGCACCTGTTCAGACTATTTGGGTATGAATTTGTCGTTAATCTGATTACTGTGAGAAGTTTATCGGACGGTTTTTTATTTTTCTCATACTTCTAGGCGACATATTATGTCCGCCATCTTGGATTTTTCAATTCTGCCAATTAGCATCTTAAAATACTTAGAAAGACGATTTTTTTAAGCGGAAAACCATCTTCGTAGGTGCTCTCTAAATTTGGGCACAGGCTTGATCGGTTTGAAGTGGATCGTCCCATATATATTTCGGCTTCATAGTTTATATAAAAATTGTTACTCATTTTTACTTGAGAAATTCCTCTTAAAGCTTATGCATTGTATCTGTCTAGAATTGAAATTGACTAATAACTATGTACGTACCATATTTTTGGCCATATTTACCTTACGAATATTTCGTTAAAATTGAGCCACCCTGTCCTTATTCTTGGACTGTCTCTCGCACACCGGATGTTATATTTTACTGTTTTATGACCATCGAGACAAAGCGGGCTGATCGAAATCGATTATGGTAGGCAGTGTTTTACTCGCTTTTTTTTATTCCGTCGCTTGCCCAACGGCCACCAATTTTAGTCCGTTAAAATAGTAGCCAATAGTTTTACATGTGTCTCAGATGCCTATCTTTATTGAGCATAAAATTCCGTGACATTTATCTGCTACTAAATGTTCATAGGATCGGTTCATTAATCACTTTCTTCAGGGGGCGACCCTGGATATCTTGCATCAGATTATGACACTGTGAAGTATTATGGGTCATAACAACAATAATGTCACTTTGTTTTCCTTTTGCGATTTGATTTACAAGTGAATTAGGTTAGTCCGGTGTTTATTTGTTGCTGCATTCCTTTCTGCAATGTCGACGTTACGAATCCGCAACTAAACTAAAGAATGCTAAAGTGTACACAAATGAACATCAAATATAATGCACTTTAGTCCTACGCCTATCCTACTAGATACAGCACTTTTCGTGAGGAGTGTAAGAATTCTAATGTTGGTATTTTTGTACAATATTTACTTTAAGGCTAAAATGTCTTTTAATTCCTTGAAACTTGAGATTAAAAGTTGCTTAGTATAACTATAATTCAAAAACTGTAAGGACATTTTTCAATACTGTAGTATATTTTTGACAAAAATTAAGATATGGGTACACTTTAGAGCAAGTTGCGTTTTGGAATAGTATTTATCTCGAGTTTTGAACAATATTTTAAGTGGTTACCTGATACCTTTGTGATATTATGTTCCCATCGTGTTATTCTGTGAACCATTAGTTTGTCAAGTTCGTCCACTTTTAAGAAACAAAACGGACGTCTTCATTAATAAACCGTCTAACAAGTAATATCATGGTTGAGCGACGAACCTGTCCGAGGCATTACAAAATATAATTTATTCATAAACTCGTCCCACATTAATTTATCTTGTCCATATTTGTCTTAAATTGAATAATTTTTTGCGGTTTAAACCAACTGTCCTTGCCGGTATGTAAATATTTTCAACTTACGGCGATTTTTCTTGCCGGGGTCAGTTTCTATTTTTAACAGTTCCCATCATGTACGAGCGGTTAACAAGTTGACAAATGCTGGTACGTGGTTGGGGTTTTATATTTTTACAGACATAAGGGTACAACGCTGAAACTGTCTGCAAGAGTTATGACAAGTATGTCATACGGTTTTCTTGAACGGCAGTTTACATCATTTTTTTCTGTAACGCTCTTCGAATAATTTACAACGGACAAGTTTGCCTTTTACCTTTGGTACGCCAATGACGTTTAGTTCGTTCATATTCGAAGCCATGTCTCCCTGAATGAATATTGCGGATATATGAATTAAACGCTTGCGAACGCAGTGGGCGTTGAAAGTTGAAAATTTTATTAGGCACAGCTAACTAGATATGAATAACGTAGTGTGCCATTCACATGCTGCACACGAAATCTATATGTACATTAGCACAGTCGAGGTATATAACAGACAAGGTTCGTACATTCAATTAGTTAACATAATATTTTTTTTAATGTAGAGTACTGTTTCAGTGTCATTGTTCCTTATCAGCTCAATTAGGAATGACTAAAAGATTGAAACGAAAGATTCATTAAATAAAAGTAAGCTAGATGACTGAAGCTGTAGACCAATCACTAGCAAAGGAATTTCAGCAACTTATGTCAATGACTTAGCCAAGGATTTTCTACTTGACAAAAAGCTAATTTCCTTTTTGTTCAGTAGACTGGCACAACGTGAGCTGTTGAACCCGTACCATCCCATTTTTCTGATACTTATAGCCAACTAATTTCCTTTTTGCCATATAAATAATTACTTAATTAAACTACTTCAAATAAATCAATTAATAATCTTATTGATATTCAATACGAGAGAAACAAAAACATAATATAATTAAAAACAAAAATTGGCATGATCTTATATTAATATAAATTACGTTTAATAATTAAAGCATTAATTAATTAGTCATGATTCCATAAGCTATTTATCGACGACGCCTTATTTNTTTTTTATGGTATCATATCATACACTGATCCTAACCTCAAAAGTATTTGAGAAATCTCGATTTTTTTGTTGAAAAATTGTTACTCATTTTTACTTGAGAAATTCCTCTTAAAGCTTATGCATTGTATCTGTCTAGAATTGAAATTGACTAATAACTATGTACGTACCATATTTTTGGCCATATTTACCTTACGAATATTTCGTTAAAATTGAGCCACCCTGTCCTTTTTCTTGGACTGTCTCTCGCGCACCGGATGTTATATTTTACTGTTTTATGACCATCGAGACAAAGCGGGCTGATCGAAATCGATTATGGTAGGCAGTGTTTTACTCGCTTTTTTTTATTCCGTCGCTTGCCCAACGGCCACCAATTTTAGTCCGTTAAAATAGTAGCCAATAGTTTTACATGTGTCTCAGATGCCTATCTTTATTGAGCATAAAATTCCGTGACATTTATCTGCTACTAAATGTTCATAGGATCGGTTCATTAATCACTTTCTTCAGGGGGCGACCCTGGATATCTTGCATCAGATTATGACACTGTGAAGTATTATGGGTCATAACAACAATAATGTCACTTTGTTTTCCTTTTGCGATTTGATTTACAAGTGAATTAGGTTAGTCCGGTGTTTATTTGTTGCTGCATTCCTTTCTGCAATGTCGACGTTAAGAATCCGCAACTAAACTAAAGAATGCTAAAGTGTACACAAATGAACATCAAATATAATGCACTTTAGTCCTACGCCTATCCTACTAGATACAGCACTTTTCGTGAGGAGTGTAAGAATTCTAATGTTGGTATTTTTGTACAATATTTACTTTAAGGCTAAAATGTCTTTTAATTCCTTGAAACTTGAGATTAAAAGTTGCTTAGTATAACTATAATTCAAAAACTGTAAGGACATTTTTCAATACTGTAGTATATTTTTGACAAAAATTAAGATATGGGTACACTTTAGAGCAAGTTGCGTTTTGGAATAGTATTTATCTCGAGTTTTGAACAATATTTTAAGTGGTTACCTGATACCTTTGTGATATTATGTTCCCATCGTGTTATTCTGTGAACCATTAGTTTGTCAAGTTCGTCCACTTTTAAGAAACAAAACGGACGTCTTCATTAATAAACCGTCTAACAAGTAATATCATGGTTGAGCGACGAACCTGTCCGAGGCATTACAAAATATAATTTATTCATAAACTCGTCCCACATTAATTTATCTTGTCCATATTTGTCTTAAATTGAATAATTTTTTGCGGTTTAAACCAACTGTCCTTGCCGGTATGTAAATATTTTCAACTTACGGCGATTTTTCTTGCCGGGGTCAGTTTCTATTTTTAACAGTTCCCATCATGTACGAGCGGTTAACAAGTTGACAAATGCTGGTACGTGGTTGGGGTTTTATATTTTTACAGACATAAGGGTACAACGCTGAAACTGTCTGCAAGAGTTATGACAAGTATGTCATACGGTTTTCTTGAACGGCAGTTTACATCATTTTTTTCTGTAACGCTCTTCGAATAATTTACAACGGACAAGTTTGCCTTTTACCTTTGGTACGCCAATGACGTTTAGTTCGTTCATATTCGAAGCCATGTCTCCCTGAATGAATATTGCGGATATATGAATTAAACGCTTGCGAACGCAGTGGGCGTTGAAAGTTGAAAATTTTATTAGGCACAGCTAACTAGATATGAATAACGTAGTGTGCCATTCACATGCTGCACACGAAATCTATATGTACATTAGCACAGTCGAGGTATATAACAGACAAGGTTCGTACATTCAATTAGTTAACATAATATTTTTTTTAATGTAGAGTACTGTTTCAGTGTCATTGTTCCTTATCAGCTCAATTAGGAATGACTAAAAGATTGAAACGAAAGATTCATTAAATAAAAGTAAGCTAGATGACTGAAGCTGTAGACCAATCACTAGCAAAGGAATTTCAGCAACTTATGTCAATGACTTAGCCAAGGATTTTCTACTTGACAAAAAGCTAATTTCCTTTTTGTTCAGTAGACTGGCACAACGTGAGCTGTTGAACCCGTACCATCCCATTTTTCTGATACTTATAGCCAACTAATTTCCTTTTTGCCATATAAATAATTATTTAATTAAACTACTTGAAATAAATCAATTAATAATCTTATTGATATTCAATACGAGAGAAACAAAAACATAATATAATTAAAAACAAAAATTGGCATGATCTTATATTAATATAAATTACGTTTAATAATTAAAGCATTAATTAATTAGTCATGATTCCATAAGCTATTTATCGACGACGCCTTATTTCTTTTTTTTAGTCATATTTCAAATGTGTATAATACTTAAGGTAAAATAATACAAACAAATGCAAAATAGAATAATAAGAAAGTTTATTTTAAATAAAGATTCAAATTAAAAGTTTGATCAAGCCAAGTTGCTCAAAGATTAGAAGGAAATAATTGAAAATGAACTAAACTAAAAGCTTGTAACAGTGAGTTAGATTATTAGTTGTAAAAAATTAGTATAGCCTATGGCCGTTTTCACACTAGCCGACACGACACCGGTACGACAACGACAACGATGTCGGTGGATACGTAATCTCATATAAATAAATCGTCATGTTTTCACACTCGCCGATATATCGGTATCGTGTCGTGACAGGCTACTCCACTCGTATCATCGCTGATTTTGTGTCGGTATCGGTGCCGTGCAGATGTCGTGCCGGTGTCGGTGTCGATATATATGAAAACGCCCTATAGGTTAGGAAAAGTAAGTTTTATTTAACGGAAAATTCAATAATTTCCAAACTGTTTTCTTTAAATAAAATTATAGAAATAAAAAAATCGTTATGCAATATACAAAAAAAAATGTATCAAAAATAAAATAATTTAAAATCAATTCAAAAAGTGAAAATTAAATTCAACACAAATCGCTTCTGAGGAAGTCTGAGAGATATTAAGCAAAAACAATGTAGGTAAAGTATTTTTTTATTATTATTTTCTGAAACATGACATACCTACCTTTCTGAACAAATGAAGATATTGAAACGAAATTTTATGTGAATAAAATAGCACTCAATGTGAAAAAAAATCTTGTTTAATAAAGTCAAAACAAAAGGTGATGATAACAATAACTAAACTTAAAAAATTAGGCAAACGCTTCCATACTACATACATATTACAATCTATTCTCTATCTGATCTCCTCTCATTTCAAGACACATATCCAATCTTCGCCTGATTTCTTTGTGCTCTACATTTATTAATATTTCGCCGTTTAACTCATTACAAGCTTTTGTGATTTTTTCTTTCAAATGATTAATATCTCGCGAAGGTGTTTTGTAAACCTTATTTTTTAAAACCATCCATACAAATATTGAGGGGTGTTAGATCTGATGACTTTCCGGGCCACTGAATAGGTCCATTAAGTCTAATCCATTTTTCTGGGAAAGTGTTATCTAAACATTGCTTCACAATCCTCAACCTGTGGGGTGGAGCCTCGTCGTGCTGAAACCATAGGTTTCCTTAGCTGCAAAGGCACATTCTCCAGAAGTATAGGAAGTTCTTGTAAGAAATTTAGGTAGCTCACGCTGTTCAATGTATGTCCATAAAAATAAGGCCCAAATAAATGCCTACCGCTGATGCCACACCATACATTTACTCCAAAATAGCCTTGGTTTTGGACTGGATTTACAATGTGTGGATTTTCAATGGACCAGTAGTATTCATTGCGCTTGTTTGGTTATTACTGACAAACCGACTTTCGTCCGTCCAAAGAACGTGCCGAAAAAGGTTTTGATCAACAGTTTCTACATTTACTACAATTTGAGCTATAAAATTAAGTCTGTTTTCAATGTGACGCTCAGGCAAATACTCCAAATTGTGAATTTTATAGTCATGATACCCATTGGTCTTTAAAATTCGTTGAACTGCTGATTTATCCAAATTCAATTCCCGGTATAGCTGTATTAACATTGTTTCTTGCCCTTCGCTCAATTATTTGATTTTTCCGAACAGAAAATGCATCTTCATTTCGTCGCAATGTCGCCTCCAATCTTGTAAAGGTTCTATGATCAGGAATGAGACGCTCTGGATACCTTTCTCGATATAACTCTACAACTCTTCTTGAATTCTTCTGTGACTTTCCGTAAATTAGCAACATAAATCAACTTTTTCTGAATGAAAAACATTTTATAAGCACAAAAGTTATACGTTTGACGTTCGTATTGAGTAATGACAAGTATTTTGTGGCATTTATGCACTTTAAACAACGAACATTCAATTATTTTCCAACGACTACTTGATCCTTCCACCACTATTGTGATTTTTAGGTGTTTTTTTTTGAGACTCTTTGGGACGATATTGCTTATAACTTTTAAACGGGATGTAATACAGAAATAATTCTTTAATATAAGTATTAGAAAAAGGAGAGAGCTTTTTATCAAGAAAAAAATTTGGGTATGTTTCTGGAAAAAATATAATTGATGACGTCATTAGTCGTTTCTGTCAAATCCCAAAGATAATACTTTCGATTGAAAATGGAGCTTACCTCGTCCCATTTAACACCACGTGTCCCAAATTTTATTTAAATCTTTTGTAACCCCGCAGTAAGCCCATAGTATTGAGTTTGGGCCACCCTGTAACTAAAAGAATTTTAAAACAAGAAAAGGAAAACAAACCAATCAATTAACGCTACTGTATCCCTCATTTTTTTATTTGCTTGAAGTTACAAGCAGCAACATTCGATTTTCGATACCTCTATATTATACTGTAACAGTTAAAAACAGTCCACAACGTGGAATACATTGCAAAACTAAAGAAATGTCTCTGTATTACGTTTGCGTTTCACTAGTGAATAAATTGTATAAAATTTATCGCCCTACCAAAAGTACCCACTAAACCACCGTTCTTTTTATTAATATATTCGCCTACATAGTAATAAACGTTGTTTTTACATAGCTTTATTGCTATTCTCGAGAAGACTCCTTCTTAATTAATTTTATGTCTACAAGCCCTCGCACTTAGCTCCATCAGCACGTAAGGTACGTGATTAGGAAGGCAATGAGTGATGCAATAATAGGCTCCTTCTTTACTTCAAACTGCTGATGGATTTTCGTGCCCTACGGTTCCAAATACTACAAGTAATATTGCGAAAAATTCTCAGCTCGCCTTAAGTGACAACAGTTTCATTAAACTCACGTCAAATATTGCTGCAAAGTACCTCCTCGTTGGTGAATCATGCTAAACGAAAGATGATAATTGCAAACGTTTTATAACTTTGCAGAACTAATGAAAATGTACGGATGAGTGAAAAAGGCAGCAATTGTATGGTTGTCGGAATTATTTACGCAAGTTGTATACAAAACAACGCGTAAAAAATTGTTATTTCAATGAATAATTTCTTTGTGTTTGATGTTGAAGGCTTCATTTTTAAGATACAGGGTGTTGAGATTTAAAGAACATCTTTATATCTTTAAATATCTTCTGAACAAATGACATTGAACTGAGAGTACGTGTTATGTGGACAATTAATATAACATGATTAAAATATCGATGAGATTATTTTTCCTGGAATTTTTAATATTCTTAAGCTTATCAAGATTGTCCTTCATGGTGAAATATTATAATCTCTACAAAGTCAGTTATATCCTTACATCATACTTTGTTGTGTCTAAATTAAAATATTGAGATAATGCATAATTTCGTAGCTTTTGGAGAGTGCCTTGGAAATCAATTTTTAAGACATATGTCAAAGTTATTTTAACATCATACTATTGCATAATTGTCTTCGATGTTGTAAATTTACTCAAATGTCTAAAATAGGGAGTCAACTAGAAAAAAAACGAACATTTTCGAAGTTGCTAGAACCATTTGTGAATCGACGTCAATCAACCCGGAAATTAGTCAGTATGATGCACTGTGACCAATTAACCATAGTACATCTGCGACAAAGTTCAAAAATTGGGAGTATAGTCGCCGCATATTTCAAGCGAAAACAATAAAAACCAACGCCTCAACATTTGTGTCTCTCTGCTGGTTCGTCATCGTCGTCATCAATAATATCAACCATTTTTATTTTGGATTGTTAATAGTGGATTGAGACCTCAGTTTAAGAAAAAAGACAGGAAAAACATAATAATTAATACTACTATCACAAATGCCGTTATACAGGAACATAGTTGGGAGGTTATTCCACATCCCCCTTATTCTCCTGATTTGGCTCTCTATTTATTGAACACATTCGAGAGATCTCCTTCAATGACGACATCGCACTTCAAAATTGGCTTGGTTCACTTTCAATCCACCAGACTTCTTCAGGCATGGAATAAAAAACTGCCAAATTGTTGAGATGTAAACAATGGAGGAGAATATAACCTTGTGAGGTTGGGGTTCGGGTAAACTAACCAGCAATGGTTTGTCACTAACTTAAACTAGCTTTTTTATCTTCACACAACTTTATTTTTTAATTAGCAAGTGAAAAACTATACAAAGTAATGACAAGTACAAAGTTTTTATTTAACGTCCGTAGCATCGCCATCTTATCTTTTTTCGCTTGCTCGTGCGCCGTATGCCAGGGAAAGCGATGTCCAGTTGGTTGGGAATTTCTTACAACCTTCATTAATTCTTTTATTTTGTATATTAGTTCTTATATTATGTTTACTAAAAAGAAATAAATTCGGATTTATGCATCAACTCTGTATAATATGACCTTCATTTGTAATCAATCTAGATTCCATTCCATCTTATTTATATTTTGTTTTGTTAGTTTGTTTATATAGGCTCAAAGTTCTGATAAAACATGTAAATAGTATATGTATGAAAGATTTCAAGTTCGTAACCAAATTGTAAATATTTTTCTTCCAACTGTGCACAATTCTTGTTTCCCATTCTTTATTGTATACATTTCTACGAATTTTATTTCTAATGAATGATGTAATTTTTTCTTATCAGCTGTTTTATTTGATGCTGACCTAATTGACAGTAGCAAGGTTATCGAACAATTTTAAATATTTTCCTGCAAAAGTCATAATTTTAGCACATCTTTGAATAAATAAAAAGTTGACCCAGCAATTCCACAGCATTTTTGCCAAATTTTACGTGTAGTTTTAAAAAATACGTTGCTGCCTCTACCAACTTTTTGGTAATAAACTAATAAATCCATCAGTCGCATTAGTACCTGTTTCTCTTCGATTTATAAAATAAAAGTCAAAATATAAATTTATAACGCACACATTTTCCTTCCCATCCATAACGTCGACGTAAATGGAGATTGGATTTGCCTTAAAAGGCGACTCCTTTCAATTTTAGGCTAGACTGTAGTAGCGTCATCAATTCAAGTTCACGCTGAAGCGATAATAGCCAGATTACAAAACTAAAAAAAATGTATGTTTATGGAACACTATTTAATCCCATTCCATTAGTAATACTCGTCCAACGTAATATGTCGGATGGCTTCGACGGCCCATCTAGCATTCCATTGAACTACACTCCAACATAATTGGGTTAGATTAGCATAGGTTAAGGATGCTTTAGGGGCACAATATACATTATAGAGTACATTCCACGCGTATCTTTTGAAAGAGAAGAAAGGGGTGTAATGTGTAGCATACAAATTAATTTTTTACCTGTCACGTAAAATATTTAAGAACATGGTTTTAATGGCATTATTCTACAAAAGCACCCAGCACAAAATATTCGAAACAGCAGGTAATTCTGAGTCAATTTAGAACAATCTTTTGTCTTGAAAATGCAATTATTGAAAATAAGTGAAGGAATTCATATTTTATTTCATTCATGGATAATATCTTGAATTATTATCATTATTTCAAAATAGGCAACTTGATTTTAATATATACATATAATTTTAGCAGTAATTACCTGAACACTATAATATTTTGCCATTGATTCGAAATGGTGCATACAAGCTACATTCAACAAGAACACAACACTTTTTCATCATTTGAAATATCGTTGAAAAGATAATTACAATCAAAACTTAGTAAGTGTACCCTCAAAACTATAAAAAATCATGTAAAAAATCGACGATATGCACATCCATTTGCAGACACAAGCTAAAACTGTATAACAAATATTAATAAAATCACTTCAACCCTTTCTTGTAATTAAAAAAAAAGAAGAATTTTTTTTCAACACTATAGTCTAATATTTTGTAAACTGAATTTTCCGGGTGTATATTAATAGCAATTTTTTTCGTTAATTTGTAATGTAGAATGTTTCTTTAAAGTTTAGCTTTAGTTACACTAGAAGGAAAGTAGTAGGACTAGATTTTTCATCATTTCAGTTTTTTAAATAATTACAAAGGATGCGGTGCCTTTTGCATTCTTTTAGAAAGTTACTAGAGAAGATGGAACCTTATTTTTCCGGCACTCGTATATCTGTTGGTTAATTATCATTTATTTTGATGTAAAACCAAATTACGGTATATTAACACAGCAATTGGTAATTCAAACTAATATAAAGAAATTTACGAGCTTTACGTCTCCCAAAGTAATTTGTTTCGTTATTAGAAGAATATTAATTAGACTTATAAGCTCATTATTCCTCGTAAAGATTAAATTTACATTATGTTGTAATATTTCTCGTTTTATGGGAATATTGACATGGCGTTGGGTAAGATAGCTTTATTATAGGAGTGGGAGAATCAGTGTTTTTTAATATTTTATAAAACAAGCTTTTAATAATGTAAAAAAAATAAATTTATTACTTATTACGAAACAAGTGAAGTTTTCTTTCCAGTTTTAAACCCTACTATCATATAAATTTGAAAACAGAATTTGGTAATCAAAAAATGTATGTCAATGTATTATTTTGTGTGTTCAATTGCCTATTGTTTAATTTCTTAAATGCAGTATTCTCTGTTTTTACACATTTTATTATCTTTTTATTATTTAAATCAAATTTTCAATTAAAATTAATTTGAAAGTCGTTCCTTTTCATTTTAGTATACAAATGATGCATAAAATCCCACACATTCGTATTCATTGATGCTATTTACTCCCAAGGTAGCCATTGCCGTATTTTGTGGCATTTAAACTGAGAAATATTATCCATTTCTAATACGGTACTTTCCAGTCGATGCTAGAATATGTCGCAATTATCTAAGTAATGATAGCTTTTTGTTACGACCACAAGTGGATTTTATAGAAACGTAAAAATTATTATTTCCTGGGCAGCGATACAAGAGTAGGTAATCATTAATCAGGGCAACAGTCGTTTTTGCAAAATGTTGTCTTTTTCTATTTAATTTCAGGTCAAGTATTTGGAAAAACAGAAATAGTGACTTTATTATTTATTTTATTTTTTTTTTCAGCCACTTTATAACAAATAGTCCAAAATTTTAACTATTACTAGTCAAATTATAATAATTTATTATATTGTTGATGCAGATAACGATTTCTTCTGAACGTTAAAATTCCATTAAATCATAACTTACACTTTAATTGAAATAAATGCTGTCACTTTTTAAAATATCTTTGGCGATAAAAGTTTGTTAGATTCCAGTTTGCTATCGCGACATGACATCATTTTTAAAAAATTTATCGGCAGCGCGTAGGTTTCTTTGGTGACTACTCTTATAAAAATACAAATAAGATAAGATGGGTAGGAAACCGTTTTCTAATAAATTGTAGTGCCATTCTCGAATATTCATAGTTTAATGTTAATTAAAATCTGTCCTTATTAAGAAACCCAATATACGTTATAATACTGGAAACCCGATACAAAACCATTAATTTATTAATGACTAGGCGTTGCTTTTAATAATAATCCTTCGACTAGGAATATTATCGTAAAATCCTTTATTGTAGTATAAAGTTTCATCCGCAGGATTGTCGAAACGTACAGTGTACTTAAAAGTACAGTTATTTATGTCTGAACGTTGCGATTAATTTATTTATTTATGATTCGACAGTGCACCACCAGGTGGTATTTCAAAACAGTTTTTGTTTGAGCTCGATTAATAATTTCATGTTCATCTTTTGTTGTAACGGATTTTATGACTTAATAAACATCAGAAAAATGATTTCTAGTCGTTAGCCTTGTCTAAGTGTTCCAGTTTTTGGGTGTGTAGGTGCGCTGTTGTTTCATTCAATATTAATGTGTCTAATTTTATTATTTCAAAATATGTCAAAGTTAGATAAATAATTCGTTTTAGAGCAGGCGCCCAACAAATTCAATATTTGAAATTCCAACAGGTCGAGGAAAAAACGTTAAGTTTTTCAAATTCAAATTCGCCACATATGCTTTATAATCTTTAGTGATATTCAAACTTATCACATTTTTACATTCTCAAAAAATGCAGTTATAAAAAATTACTTCATCGTCCTCCATATTATGCAAAAAATCGTCACAAATGTAATCAGACATAAAATGTTTTCGGGAAATTTTTTTAATAACATATTTTTTTAGAAATGACACCGCTATTAGATGCACCACAGAGATTGTGTTTATTACCTATGTAATCAAATAAACCGATTTTATTTAACAACAATGTTTATTTAAAGTTAAAAATTTCGCCATCGACGAATAAATTCCGGCAATCGGACAGCGGTAAATGTTAATTATTTAAAACAACTCTTCGCCGGTACCTGGGGGGTATCCAAACAAATCGGAGTTTACAACTCGACTGCCAGACACCGGCACATTAATTTTGTTTTGAAAGCGCAGAAATAAATAAGATTTCCTCGTGACTAAACTCCAACGGCAGAGAGGCATATAAACACGCTATTGACAAATCATCAATAACTCTCAATTGATTTATATTGTGGAAGATTTAATCAAGATATGCGCAACGCGTGTAACAATTTTAACATCAGTTGCTTTGAATTTATTTTTGAAGTGATCTTGACAAAACGTATTATTGACGTTCTTGATTTATCACTGAGGCTGAAACAATGCTACCTACGTTTGAATAATTTGAAGTAAAAGGGAAAAATTCAGTAGAAAAAAAATTTTTTTTCGAAAACGGTAAGTAAAGAAGTAGCCCTGACAAAAATTATAGATCTTAAAATTATCTACAAAAATGGTCCTTATACTTTTTTTTCTAAGAATCACCATTCCTGAGATATCCCGATTCTAATAGTTAAAGGAGTCACGTTCTACATGATATGCACACATTTCCACATCACCTGTGAGGTAGTGTACTTTGGAACGTTTTTTTAACGTGCTTTCCCCGGTAGGCCTACTCCACGAACTGTTATGATGGAATTTTCAGGGACAATACTCTTTTAACTGCATGATGATTATTGATATTGATATTAGTTATTGACTTTAACTGTAGTTCTGATTTCTTTTGATATTTTAATCTGATTCATACTCTTCAAAGTCGACTTCAACAGTCATGTCTTCTTCGATGTCTTCTTCTTCTTCTTCCTCTTCTTGCTGGATGTTCATAAATTGTTCAAATGAAGATGAATCAGCTGTCCCTTCATCGAAATCACATGAATCTTAGTCTGTTGTATTCAATTGGACATTTGAGCAAGACTGGCTTTGGCAATTAGTACACGCCGGAGAACACAGTAACCCTACTCTTCTACAGCCACATTTATCACTTTGCAATTGCAAAAAATAGTATTTAGGAGTTTTTCCGGAGCAGGTGGGAGTAAAGTTTGTATCGGTTCCAAAGTATTATCTGTTAATTTCCAACCCCAGTCTTCTGGGTTCAGTTGATTGCCTAGCCATGTCTGAACTTGATAGTATACTCGATACAAGTGTTAATTAGCAGAAGCCGATGTTGGAGGAAGACAAGATAGTTGTACTTGTTTCTTGTTTCGTGTATTTTTTACAAAAGTTTTTACAATAGAGTAGCCAGATGTTATTCAAGGCCATGCGGGTAGAGGGGATTGACTAAGGGACCGAGTTTCTTTTGAGTGTATATTCTCAGAATAGTATAGTTTATACATACCTGTATAAGAGACACAAATAGGCATTTTTACTTGCATTAAGTGCCGGACTATGTATATACGTGGCATATATGTGTATATCATGTAGAATGTGACTCCTTCAACTTTTGGAATCGCGATATCTCAGGAATGGTGATTCTTAGAAAAAAAGTATAAGGACCATTATTGTAGATAATTTTAAGATCTATAATTTTGGTCAGAATTACTTTTTTGATAAAACTTACCGTTTTCGAAAAAAATTCAAAAAACCTCAAATTTTTACCTTTGACCGCGAATAACTTTTTTAGCACACATGGGATCGATGGGGACTTTTGACATTTTATTTCTAATGGTGTACCCAAGGTCTCCACCAAAATTTAGCTCTGTCGAAATTTTCGTTATTTGACCACTATTTTTATGACTAATTTGACCGGACTATAAAATAAAAAATTAATCATACTTAAAACATACATAATTAAAAAAATATACAAACCTCTCTGTAATATGCCCCATTTAAAAAAAAATTGACGAAATTTTGCGACAAACCTTTATTTATTGAGTTACAGAATTTGTTCCAGTTAAACTTTATACTCTGTATATCAAGTAAACCATACTGCAAACTTCTCTTGCCGTAGTTTCCCTGCAATCAATTATATGCTCAAAAATTATACTAACACCATAATTATTATGACAGTTTTTTACAATGGTTTTGTTTCAGTTTAGTTTAGTTCCTGTGGTTGGTAAGCAACCAAGCGGTAAAATCTCTGTTGATTTTATAAATGCTATAGATTTGTTAGTATATTTTGTCATTTAACAGACATGTACCTTACTGGTTGAAAATCTAGCATGACAATTTTAGTGATACACAATTTTTCAATTAAATTATAAAAAATGTATAATCCTCTCGTGTTCACTTCGAATTTAAAAATTTGTTTCTGTAAAATGTTTTACAGAATTTCTAACATCCCATATATAGTCAGCATGTATTGTTTCTTGTCAATGATTAATATGACTTCATTAAATTTGAATAATTATTGTTGAGATATGTAACTAATGAAACCCTCAGGGCAGGAAACAAACGCCAGCACGTTGGATATATTTCAATATCAATCAAGTTGTGTTTAAATTATGATTATGAGTTGCGTAAACTGAAATCCAAATTGCGAAATTCTGAAGCAACGATAGCTGTAATTCAATAACATTCCACATTGCTTCGTAAATCTTTCATATTTTTACACATACATCACAAAACATCAAATATTTTATCCTATCTACAAGTGGGTACTTACGCTCAAACTTTCCCTTGAAATAAGTTAGGTAACAAAAATAGCAATGAAACTTTTCCATTATTTTCGCCATAATATACTGTATCACCAACGGCGCCAGATGTTATCTTAATACTTTTTTTTTAGGTTATCGATAAAAATCCGTTTATTGTTCCTCAAAAATCGTTAATCCTTATTTCGGCGTGTTTTCCTAGAAATAGGAAGTTATCTGTAATTGCTCTGTTCTGTAGAGCGCCTAGATTTACAATGAATTCCTCATATGATAAGCAAATCACGATTAGAAAAAATAATAACAGATAGTTTTTATTTACTTGTATATTAAATTAAAACAAAAAGTAAGAGTACAAAAATAACCTCTTGCTGAAAGCATCTTTAAAAATATTATTGTTAGAGCGTAACACGGTCTTGTCGTACTAATCTGGTATTTCATCAATTGCCACAGACCTTTTTTAAGAGACCTGCAACATGTACTTTCTATACCCTCTGCACCCCGGACGGTCAAGTAAAATTAGTAAAAAGCCAGATGTGTACGAAGGCCTTTTGAGGCAACATGTCTCATGACTTTGTAAAAGATTTACATTTTTAAATATATATACAGTCCACTCCATAAAGTTTATTTGAATATACCTATGTGAATCAAGTTTTATGCCATCATAGTGGCAATACAGTGTTTTAAGCCATCATAGTGGCAGTACAGTAAACGAAGCTGTACAATTATTTATAACATTAGTTTTATTGTGATAAATAACGATTATCACAATGTCAATACCAGACAAAAACATAATTTTCATGTACCAAATTTAATTAAAAATATGACCGTATAGGAAATTAAACATTTTAAATTAAGTTTCTTGTCCTTTAAACTCGATCCAAAATGGCGAACATGGCTAAAAAAAATTGCAAAGTAGCAAAAAACGGTTTTTCTTAAATAACTAAAAAAACTATAGCTCCGATCGAAAAATTTTAAATGAGAAAGTTGTAGGTTTTAATCTATCGACTGACTTTTTATAAGTATCGATTGTTTTGTCACTTTTAGAAGTATATTGAAAAAAACCGTTAAATATCTCTTCTTCTTTCTTCTTTTGTAACTCATTTACATTTACGTTCATATACTTGCTATTTACTGTAAGTATAGCCAAGAAAGTATGTTTTTGAAAAATTAAAAAATTATTATTTTTCGGGATATATCGATTTCAGAAAAAAGACGCTCTCGGAAATTGGCTAGATCTTCTCAGCGTACGACCCTACAGTAACGATTTTTAGTTTATTTTCTTCGTAAAGAGTTGTGTTACCATTCTATATAAAAAATGTTAACGATTTTATTAATTTTAAGGATCAAAAAGTGACTGAAAAGATTTACCATTTTTGAGTATGTTTTTTTTCAAATTACTTTAATTTTTACTTAATGACAACGACTTTAATAGAAAGAATATACAATAGTATATTTTGTCTAATACCTTATTTTTTTTTAATTACTAATTACTGCTACTAATACTAAAAATCAGTGAAACATATTCTATTTTTTTTCTTTGAAAATATAAGTATTCATCATTAACATTCATCGAGCGCATCACTGTAGTGTTAATTAGATTTAAAAAAAAGTTACCTCGGCTCAAGAAGGTCATAGAAAAACATTTTTTTAAGTGAGTAAAAAAATATCAGCAATTGCTTTCTATAAAAGTCGTTGTCATAAAGTAAAAATTGAAATAGTTATTTAAAAAAAACGTACCCAAAAAAAAATACGATTTTTTCAGTCATTTTTTATCCTTAAAATTAACAAAATCGTCAAAATTTTTTAACAGCATCTCTTTACGAAGAAGATGAACCGAATATCGTTACTGTAGGGTCATCCGCTGAGAAGATATAGCCAATTTTTGACAAAGCCTTTTTTTCAAAAAAATAGATGTATCTCGAAAAATAATTAATATTTTAAAATTTTTCAAAATTATACTTTTTTGGCTTGCCGCGGGCTATACTTACAGTAAATAGCAAGTATGGGAACGTAAATGTAAATGAGTTATAGAAGAAGAAAGAAGAGATTTTTAACGGATTTTTCAATATATCTCGAAACGTAAGAAAACAATCGATACTAATAAAAAGTTTGTCGATAGATCTTTTTAAAACCTACAACTTTCTCATATATTTTCGATGGGAGCTATAGTTTTTTTAGTTATTTTAGAAAAACTGTTCGCCATTTTGGATCGAGTTTAAAGAACAAGAAACTTAATTTAAAATTTAATTTCCTATGCAATCATTTTGGCCAGATACCTAATAATTTCTGTAAGTACTTCTCTATAATGCTTGGACTATAATAATGGGCTAGTGATGTGATTAATTAAAGGCAAAAATTCACTGAACTAGATACGAAGAGAAAGGCGGAGAACCAGTGTCACTAAGAACCCCAAAATTTCTATGCCTCTGAGTATTTTGCAAATTGGATAATTGAAATTAATTTCTAATTTATTTAAGAAAAAATAATGCATTTCTTTTTATTCGAAAGAAGAACCATTTCTGAGTTAAAAACTTCTGCAAAATGGCTACGTCTATTTTTTTCAAACAAAATATACATTTTTTAATTAATAGTTTTTGAGAGTTATTCTTTATTATATTGAATTAACATGTTCCACATAAATGTTCCTATTCCGATACCAAAATATTCAATGGCGTCGAACTTCTGGGGTTCTCTCTTTATATCGAAAACCAATTAGTGTAGCGCTTTTGTTCACTAAGGTCCTTTCAAAGGACTCCTTTGACTTAACTTGATCGATAATATTGAACAATATAAGGCAGTAATGTAATTAGCAGTGTTAGAGTATCATCAACTTTTCTCCTGGTGAAAAATCACTTTCTATTAGAACAATGCATCATATTTTCCCTAGTTCTTCCATTCGTCTAGAAGGTTTTCTCGAAGCCCAATTATCCCATTTACGGGCCCCGAGCCACACAAATGCCTGCCCGCAAAAAGAATGGGTTTATAACAGATTGCGCCGTCAGAAATTGTACCCCGTGTTTCTCTTAAGTTGAAATGCGAAACCCAGACGTTAGAGAACCCACCTTCGCCTATTATTTCGTGTAATTATTTATTAAAAACCTTAACTTTCATCAGTTATGCATGAGCGGTCGTATTGCACTTGCCTGCCACGTAAAATTACAGTTCTGGTCTACCGATCAGTACTCCTTTAATAGACCAGCGACGGTGGAAAAAATACCTCCATCTAGAGGCGCCGGCATTGTTGTATAATTTGAGTCTAATAATAGACCGACTTTTTTTTAACAATGGAAACTCGAACCATTCATAGAAATTGTTCGAACGGCGAAGTTTGAAAAATCGCACGGCGACCTACTGCCAACAGCGAGGAAAGAAAGTATGGGATTATTTTCACTTAAATGATACGTGATCGATAGGAAACTCTTTTCTCCTTGTTCCTTCTCGTGAAAAGAATAAATTAAATTTGTAGTGGTATAATTTGAAAAAATATCTATAACCATGAAGAATAAGCGATTTAAATCGGTCAAAATTTGATTCAATCGCATAGCATTCATTCAGAACAAAAAATATAATCATTATTTTTCGAAACTGTCTTTATGACATGTAGATTCGGAATTAGGAGAAGTTTGGAGCATGTCAGAAAAGTACGTACAAAGAAGAACGAAAATCTTCTTTTTCAGATTTAAGGACTATTTCCGATCAATTTTTTTTACACATTGAATTGTGTTTCAAAAGTTTGCTTCTAGTTGGCTAGGTATTGAGACGACAATTTGATTTTGCACAGGATTGATAAAATAGGAATCTATAATACGTTCGTAAACAATACGATAAGTTTTAAATAAAATAACAATGATTAATACGTATAACAAATATAAAACTTTATCATTCAATCTGTTTCACTATCAATGTCGTCACTTAACAATAAATATCTGACTATTATTCGCAATATAAATGTTTTAAAGAAGTGAAACATATTTTTTCCAACTATTTGCAGACATTTTATTCACTAAAAATGACATCCAGCATTTAGAGAGTTCACATACATCAAATAATGATAAATCTTCATCGCTCCCATCGAATTTTGCGCGAGCTCCAAACACTTTCCTCGTTTTCCTTTGGGTAATGAAGCTATTTACAATTTTCCATAAGGTTTTCATTGGAATTTTTATTAATTCGACTATTTTCTCAAAATTCGTCATATTACTGGAATTTTCACGCTCAATGACAGTTGTATATCATTTTCTATGTTTCTAAACTCTAAAGATAAGTATCTCTTACGACTTTCGGTTCTGCATTGTAGCTCTACCTTTTCCAGCAGTTCTTTATTAGATTGCAAGAATTTGATCTATTTATTATCCAATCAAAACATTTTTCACTTGTAAATAAGTTCCCAAAAAGAGATTACTCCGAATACGATCCCCACCTGAGCAAAAACTTATTTGTCGGTGGCGATTGAATTTTATGATGGTGAGTGAAAGTAATAAAGGTTCGGAGTGAATTCATTGAGTGAAATTTTTGAGTACATGTTCACTCAATACTGAGCATTTTGATCATTTTACTCATTTGTGATTTAAACTAAAACTGAGTACTTTCACTCAAATATAGGTACTCCTTAAATAAATTCTTCACGTAAACTCGTATTTGGTGCACTTGTACCTAAATCAGAGTAAATTTCCTCATTACTGAGTGAGTTTAAATGTATATTCATTTCGAGTAATTTGAATGGCACCACTTACATATTGCTTCTGTAATCTCTACCACAGTTGATAGGGCTCGTTAGATGCTACAGAAAAGCGTGATCGCAAGAAGAACGGGCCTTGGCCGGTGGCGGCGTGTTTCAGCTGGCGGGTCTCAGGGAGGACAGAAGGAATCATTTATGAGTGATTTGTTTTTGTACTCAATATTTTGTTAATTAAAAACCAAGTCTTAGTAAAAAATGACTCAATACTCTCAATATTAGTTAAATCATTTTAGAGAAAAAGTCAACTCTAAATTGACTTTATATACTCAGAAAAGAGTCAAAAGTCGCTCAATTGATAGTTAGCTGTAACTCGGATTTGAGTAAAATTTACTCATTTCTGATGCAATAGTTTCACTCAGTTGTACTCATAGAGTCAAAATTTCACTCAATCGGGTGTGTACAGAAATTGATACATTATTGAGTAAAATTGAGTGAAATTTAAGTGAAACTTTTTTGCAGGTATCTGAACTCAGGTCGTTGCTGGTAGTCATTCTGTTAAATCTGTGTATATATTCTACCAAATTTGAAATCTGTAATCTCAATGATTTTTGAACAATTGATCAATCAAAAACCGTTTCAGTATTTAAGGACTCATGCAGCCCTTAGAAACCGTTTTTAATTAATTTATTATTATGTATTGGTTTATTTAGTTTTTTTTTATTCAACGACAAGGAAATTACATATTTATTCTAAACATTTGGTTGCAGAATGGCTTTAGCAATTTCTGTGACATTTCAGATTCTCCAGATGGTTTCGCAGTTCATTTGTTAGATTAATGGCAATTACACAGATTTGCCTTTAATTAAAACTAGAGAAAGTGGACGGGAACATTGTGCTGATTAAGGAAATATAATTATGTTATTGTTATGGGAGCGTATTTCGTGTTCCTGATGTATTTGGCTCATTAAGGACTAATTAACAATTAACTGTAAATTGTGGTCGTGTTTCATTAATTTTAAAGAAAGGAAGCAGTTTTCGGACGATCTCCAAATGATTGTGGTTTCTCTTTTTCAATCGATATTTTGTAAAAAATCTTGCAATTTATAGCTGAGTTGCCTAAAATTGCAATTTGCACTTAAAATGTATTTATTATTACATAGGTACTAATTGAAGTTAAATATTACCTAAGCAATGTTCAGGAATATTGTTTATATTTTAAATTTCTTCATTTTCTACAAAAACGACGTGGAACGGTCTCTCTCAGAGCTCCAATTCTGAAGTAATAAAGGCAAACTTGTCAATTTTTTTTTATATTAATTTTAAATAATGGAACGGAAAGTGCGATATTTTTCAACGAAAATTCAAATACCTACACCAAAATATCAATCCCCTAAGTTATTGTTATAGTTGAGATTATCCAACGCCTAAATTACTATTCCCAAGGTTTACTACGACCGTACCTACAAATATTTATCATCCGGGGTGTCAAATGTCAGGGAGATAAGTCTGTACTATACATCATTCATTTGTCACATTACATGACAAAAGGGGATATTAAAGAAAGAGTTAAATGATAAACAATGTAAAGGCGAAGTAAACATTTGTTCAGTAATCTAAAGTAACGTTTTTACTCCATAAATCTTTGTTTAATATCAAGTAAATGAGGTTCTAAACGTAGCACACAGCTACCGATTAATAATTAATATATTCTAAATGCTTTATAGACCGTATAATTCACTGTTGTTTATACAGTGTAAAAGTTCTTCGAATTAATAGTTTTATATATTTACTGTTTTTACTTCTTTTTTAAGCATTTTTACGTCGGCAAGGCCTTGATAGAGTCCCACTCGGCGACAGTAATGCAAAAGAAGTTAGTACGCAAGACATTTATTATATACATATAAATTAATGTGCATATTAAAACGAACACCTGCATCTGATAGAACCTGTGTTTTATTTAGATTAAGTTTACTAAAGGCCGCACTTGTAAATTCGAATCCATGTCAGCAGCTCGGCTTTGTCATGGCAGAAATTAAAGTCAACTAACACCGTCAGTCATTGTTGTATGCATTCTCGATTTTATTTTCCGATTTACTACTAACGGTTGCTCTTACCGTTTTATGGTTATTGCTGGAGAACCAATTTCGAGAAATTAATGGGTTCTCTCCCAATTAACTAGTCGTAAATACAAGAACGTAAAGTAAGTCGGGAAGACAAGCAAACAAAACAATCAAATTACATTATAATTGAACCATAACAACCAATTTTTATTATTATTTCTTACCAAGGAATTTTCGTTGTTCTGTTTACTTGATAAATTCGTAACCATGATATCCGTAAAAAAAACTATTACCTTCAGTAGATTTGCCAAAGAATATAGCACACAAATTAATCTGTATTTCTGTATTTAACTCGTAGGTAATTTATAAAAATATTAAGGTAAAACGAATATAGTGGACAACTCTACTGGGACATGCTAGACTGACATAATTGCGCCATCTATTAATAGGAAGCTCAACTAAAATCTCATACCACTATCCTCCTTTTATTTAGTAATATCGTGGAATAATGTTCACTGACAAAACACTATATCTTTTTTAGTGCAAACGCCCAATTTCGCAAATAACTCCTTTGACATCGACCTTGTGACGTACTATACAAGGGATACGTTATTCCACAAATTCATATACATATACAGGCTGTTACAAATTCGCTTTTCACTACAGGGAGTTGTATAATCAGGGGACCAACATTATTATTATAACATTACTAGTTTTCGAAATATTGGAAAAAAAAAAGAAATTTTGGAAATCCGTTTTTGTTGAATCTGGTTCGTGCTCAGGCAGTAAAGTATAGGGGGTCATGATGCATAAAATGTAATAAAATTTCCAGGGTCGTACTTAAAGAAATGAAGTTGATGATGGTCCCGGAAAGACAAAATGTTACATATAAAAATTGATTATGCCATTCGATAGAGGGCAAAAAGTTGCCATGAGAAAATATTTTTTTTTCAATATCATCTCAAACAAGGCTTAAATGAAATAAAAACGGATTTCCAAAATTTCGGTTTTTCTCAAATATTTCGAAAACAAATCATGTTAGCTTTTATTTTTTAGAGGCATAATGTTGGTCCCCTGATTATGCAACTTTGCCCCCATTTATATCATCAATGACAAAATAATGATGTTACAAATGGTGTTGAAAATGTAAATGCTAACTCAGGGCACTCTTGCTTTCTTTCAATTCATAAGTCATGCTAACTGTCAGAAAAAAAATTCATTTTAACATTCTATCAGCATGTATCTAAAAAAAATAACTTAATCAAAATTTATGCTAATTGGATACAACTTTCTGAAGGTAATTAGGTTAATACGAATTAAACCTGCTATAAGCTTTTAAGTAGCGAAAAAAAATTAAAATTCTAGTTCAAATTTTTATTGCTTCATTAAAAAATACTTTAAATATTTAAATGTCCGTAAGTAAGGTAGAGTAGGGGGAAGGAAGGGCCTGCTCTAAGAGGGGATTGCAAATTCGTTTCACTTTTATGTATTTTTAAGCGAATTTTGTCAGTTAAATAATGATTTTGTACAAAAATAAAAATACGAGTCAATTTTTTAGCCACATTAATTCATTTTATGGTAATATGTGAAAAGGTAGCATACCCTATTCCATAGAATTTAAGGGCAAATTTTATCTTAAACAAAAACGGATACCACTGCTTAAAAAATACCTTGCTAAAGCTCTTCGATCCCATATGTATAATAACTGAGATAAAGGATTAACCAAAATGTTGTGGGAAGTAATATGTATATCTGAAACAGAAAGAGCTAGCAGACTGGACTTTACACCATTGCTTTTTTTTTAATCAAAACAAGAAGTATGCATTTATCTTTTCTATCTCACATGGTTTGCGAGATAATTACATCGAATTTGGTCCACCGTGTATAACAGAAGAAATAAATTGGCACACATACCTACTTAGTACATAGGTGTATACGATTAGGTCGCTGTAGGCATTATATAACGATTTTATAAATATTTCTAGTGCTTGTCAATTCAAGCAGATCATTTATGATTTTTATTCGAGCCATAAAAATAATTTCACATCTTGCGTTGCGGTTGAAACAGTTAAATGTCTTCATAAAAATTTCCAGTCAAACGTGCCATGACGGTTCTCAGCGCAGGCCGTGGGTGTATCATTTCTCTAAAATAGAGAACCGTATCTCGAAATCTTTCCCACACAAAGTAGTGATTCATGCAGTTACTATTATTATTATTATCGCAGTGGCATTGTGCCGAACCTAACCGCAACCATTCACAAATTGGTGTAAACTATGTTTATTGCATACGTGAGATACATGAAATAATGCACTTTGCGCGGGACGTTGATCAAAAGATCATCGTTTTTTTTCCATGCCTGAATTGTATCTCGTTGAACATCTCAACTTAGAAGGCATTGTATTATCTATGTTATCAATGTGGTTTCAATTTTTACAAGTTTTCTAATAAATGTCGAGACGTTTTGTTTATACGAGACGATATTTTATATTTTTTTTAAAACAAGGTATACCTGGTGATTCAGTTTGGTATTCGTGGCCCTGTATCTCTTTTATTTTAACAAATAGCTATAACAAACCCTATATATTTTTAAATCGCCGCACAAACTCTATCAAATGACATTATTAGATCGTTTCCATGGTAACATATGTCAAAATTGCTATAGTCAATTGTTTTTGTTCAAATGGCACACTATATTTTTTTATCAATTCTGGAAGATATTTTTTTCTGCGTTCAGCTATGTAAGAAAGTATATCATTAGAAATATTGCTAGAAAAGATGAACCCTACTTTTCGTACCTTTATTCTGAAAAATGATAGCCAGCTACGGAAACAAGCTACTGTGTTTTTTAAAGTAACATATTTTATTTTTAATACGATAATAATATAACAATTTAAAACAATATTTATTTCAAATGTTCAAAATGACCTACATTTGCTTCCAAACACAGAATAGCTTTGTTTATCACTCTACAAACACATTCTAGTGTTTCTTCATTTAATCTCCAACATTCTACCCTTATTCTGCTTTTAAGGTCGTCAATTCGTTTAGGTAAGGCCAAAGAAAGAAATCTATAGGAGTGAGATTCGGAGATTTAGCAGGCCATTTAACATCTTCATCAAATGTTCTTCACCTCTTGCCTTTCTGGGTTTAAAAACTCTTCTTTTCTTTTGAAAACTTTCATCTGATGGAAGTTGTCTCTGCGGAAAACGATGTTGGTATAAATACCTGGCAGCTTTAGCGTTCTTTCGGCGCTCTCCATAAATTAAAATCATATCTAGTATTTCTTGATTTCTGTATGTATTCATAATAAGTATAGGTAGAATAAGTAGGTACAAAATGTCAATTATTTTAACAAAACGTTATTTAGAAACGTCAAAATTCAGTTGTTTCCGCAGCTGGCTATCATTTTTCTGAATAAAGCTACTGAAAGTAGTTAATCTTTTTTGCTGTTTTTCTAGCAATATTTCTAATGAAACTATAGACTTTATAGCTGAACGCAGAAAAAAATATCTTCCAGAATCGATAAAAAAATAAATAGTGTGCCATTTGAACAAAAACAGTTGATTATAGCAATTTTGACATATGTTACCATTGATACGATCTAATAATGTTATTTGATAGAGTTTGAGCGGCAATTTAAAAATATATAGGGTTTGTTATAGCTATTTGTTAAAATAAATGAGATATGGGGCCGCGAATATCAAACTGAATCACCCGGTATATAGGCAATGCTACAAAATTTTAAATATACAAGTCAAGTAACACTATCAGTAAAAAGTCTACATTTTATCAATTTTACTTGTAAATTGTAAAACTATTAAAAATCCACAATCTGTCACAAGCTTTTGAATTTGACGGTAATGAGAATAATTCTACTTCAATATAATAAATTCGAGACGGATTATTTAATACAAACTTTAAAACAGCGAATAAAAAATATAAACAGTGATTCATAATTAATAAGGTATGTGTGAATGTCAGAACTGAGCCACGGGACATAGCCGTGCGCATTATTTGTTAAGAAGCAACCAAATACACCACCGGAAACACCAACGGATAGGTTATAATTACGTAACATCCGCACGATAACAAAGGCAACAGTATACTAACGCGACTTGAACGTGAAAAGCATTCTGAGACAGCGGCTCACGCATATCTCAGTTGACTCTCTTGGCACTTCATGGCATTGCGGCTCTCTCTGACAGCCTCTTTAATGTCTTCAAATTACTACGATTTAACCAAACTTATCATAATCTAAAAAATAAATATGGAAAGAGATACCTGCGGAATGTCAGTTACTATATTTTGCATTATAAGTACCTACCTAAGGTTGATATAATAACTTAATTATAATAAGACGGAATACCCTTTAATTTAAAATAAAACTAATAAAATATTCAATATTCAACTTGCATGTAAATTTAATTTTTTTTAGAACAGTAGTAAAAAAATATATTTGAAAAAGCTTCAAGTAATTATAGATGCAACAAACATCTCGGTCGTCTGCCGTTAAGTCTACAATTTCCCTGCCAATGAGACGGAACCCTAATGCGGAGTGTCTCAAAGCAAAGTGAATTTGACTGTCTCTGGATCGCACTAAATGACGTCAGGAATTAGCGCAGCAGGAAAACACCCATTTAGAATATTATTTTGCGTTACTTAACAACTAAAGATTTCTAATATTTTCACTAAGATCATAGATTATTTGTAGATATTCTCCCATTGTTATTAGACAGAACTTCCCGACTGTCTTGTTTCTTATAATTCTTTAACCGCTTTACCAATGTTTAAGTAAAATCGAATCGGCAGTGTTGTAGTTTTTTTTAATAACGTACGTCATAGATATAGCGTTATTGTGATAAGGTGTTCGCAAGTTATCTAAGTAGGCTCTGTCATCCACTGAAATGGCCCACTCTAAACTTGGGTCACCCTTTATACACCAACATTCCTGTTTATATTTATTTCGACTTCATTGCTCGTATCAACAAATCATCCTGTGCTATGTTTATGTGTGTAAGATTAATATTTCACAAATATTTCTTCACAGCCAGAATATGTTTGACAAGTTAATTAAACCACGATTCGACCATTAATGAGATCTCATGGAATTACCATTATAATGAGTACCTTTTAACTAGGTACTAGACTTTGCCTTCCAGCTGCTTCTAGAACACGAGAAAGTGATAATGGCCCTAGTTGTCTTAAACCTTGAATAAATCACTGTTATTAGAGAGTTGGGTTATGAATAATAAATTTCATAACTCGAGCTACTGACGCTTATAGACGTACGACTTTTTATGGGTACTTAAGATTTGAGATGTATACCTCGTTTACTTAAATGGGTTCTCAGAAATGAACAATATGATCGGTAGATTTGAGTTGCTATTCGTCTAAATGAACTACGTGCCTGGGTTAATAATTGAAACAACCCGTGTAATGACAAGCTACGTTTTTGCGCGAATTTTTCAAACACGAATATGGCGAAGGCGCTGGTGTAAATGGAAAACGATACATATTTATCTATAGGATACAGCAGGTAGTCATATAGCCATTTCTGGTTCTTGAAGTAAAAAACGCTTCCTCGAGAAACTCAAATTCATAGATTCGTTTTAAAAATATGTCTAGAGGAAAGTCGCCTAATATGAGGATAGTTCTTAATATGGGGTACCTACATATTTTCAGAAATACAACCCTGCCATCTAATTTGAAATGGTGTAAGCTGCACTTCCATTTGATGAATGTGATCTGTAGATATTTCATTTTACTGGCAACTACTATATCATTTTGTTCTAATCTAAAAATATTAATGTCGATTAGAAAGTTTTTGTTCGACGTATTAACAGGTGTTTTACAAGTGTGAAAGGTAATATATTTACAATTTGGTTAATCATAAGAATAGGGTTTTTAACTAAATCCCTTACACGTTTTGGTTACTGCAATTTTGTTTTTCTTTTAATTTTTCTGCCGTTTTATTCGAAACAATATTTACCTAATATGGGATACCTCTACTTAATGTGGGGTACCCCATATTAGGAAACATACTTCAATTAACCTTCCACATCTGGAGTAAAGAGAAAATTCGCTTCCTTTAGCGAGTCAAAGAAATCAGAAACCCCAAAAAATGCTTCTAATACAAAACAAAAACAAAACATTAAAATTAAAAAAAGAAGATTGTCTTCATCGTCATCATCGGGCTCTGAAACTGAAATAATTTTAGATGTTGGCAGTGAGTCACCATTTACTGAAGACGAAGAGGATGCAGCGTGTATCTTTTGTGACACTGTTTTCTCCAATGGATATCGTGGCGAGGAATGGGTTAGGTGTATTATGTGTATGAAATGGGCTCATGGTGAATGTGCAGGTAACACAGGCAAAAAATAAATTTGTGATTTTTGTGAATAGTTAAGTTTGAGTGTTTTTCTTTCCATTAAACCATATGTTCTGAATGCTTTTAGTATTTTTTCATCCCTACTTTGACACTTTAGTGTGCACCCCATATTAGGAAAGCTATGTGCCCAATATGGGATTTAAATTGGACATGGTTAAACAATGTATTTAAAACAAAATACAAGTTCATTCATTTCGCCTTATCTAACTTATAAAGAGAGTATCATGTATACGTAGACGTGTTTTGATGTTCGTTGGAGGACAAATTTATACGATTTTCTTATACATAAAAAAGTACCCCATATTAGGCGACTTTCCCTTAATATTTGACAAATCATAGTTTAAAATTCGACATAATGCCTACAAAGATCCAACAATTACAAATTATTTACAACCCTACTTTCCTATACGATCTACATAAAATGTACAGAAATAGAAGACATTAAATGTATTTTATTATATTGAATCGATATTTTAAAACTTTTTTATAATTAAACGTATATTTTATTTATGCATATACCTAAACAATTCGCAATATTTAATGGGATGAAAACATAATTCTTGTGGTTTCTATGTTCACGGTTTTTTTAACACCCTGTATAATATGAAGTATATTTCACGTTCTTATAACTTCCATTCCTGTGTGAATTTTAGAATTTCCTGGAAAGAGTGCGACATCAAAATTTGTTTGTAATTTTATAAAAAGAAGCTAAAACGGAACAAACAGAGAAATTCTACTCATGAAATTCACTATTTTGCTAGTCAAATTCAACATCTTACTAATCAAATACACCTTACAAATAGGTGTATCAAATCAGTTCACTGTTGAAGAAAAAACATGAGCGTAACATTTTCAAGAATGTCTACCTATTTGAGAAAAAAAGGCTGTAAACAAAAATATCAAACCATTTCATACAAATCAACAGCAAACGATTCTTCAATTTATTTTTATTATAATTTCAGTTAGTGCATTATTCTTATTCAGTTAAATCTTTATATGAAATAAATATATCTACTTTAAGTCTCATAAATTATTTTAAAAATGGTTGTACAATACACATTATAATGAGACATCATGTTCTCCTCTTGCAGTTATGTTTAAATTAATTAATCAAGTTTCATCATACAACTCCATTGATCTGTTTTCACCCCAAAGAGTATTCTTAAAAGAAATTAAACAAATTTTTTCTATAAACAATTTACCATAATCATTTTTTTTATGTCTTATTGTTGTAAAATCGTTATGTGGATGTTGTTGCCCTTCTGATATAGTGCTGTTATGTATTTAGGANTTGTTAAAATAAATGAGATATGGGGCCGCGAATATCAAACTGAATCACCCGGTATATAGGCAATGCTACAAAATTTTAAATATACAAGTCAAGTAACACTATCAGTAAAAAGTCTACATTTTATCAATTTTACTTGTAAATTGTAAAACTATTAAAAATCCACAATCTGTCACAAGCTTTTGAATTTGACGGTAATGAGAATAATTCTACTTCAATATAATAAATTCGAGACGGATTATTTAATACAAACTTTAAAACAGCGAATAAAAAATATAAACAGTGATTCATAATTAGTAAGGTATGTGTGAATGTCAGAACTGAGCCACGGGACATAGCCGTGCGCATTATTTGTTAAGAAGCAACCAAATACACCACCGGAAACACCAACGGATAGGTTATAATTACGTAACATCCGCACGATAACAAAGGCAACAGTATGCTAACGCGACTTGAACGTGAAAAGCATTCTGAGACAGCGGCTCACGCATATCTCAGTTGACTCTCTTGGCACTTCATGGAATTGCGGCTCTCACTGACAGCCTCTTTAATGTCTTCAAAATACTACGATTTAACCAAACTTATCATAATGTAAAAAATAAATATGGAAAGAGATACCTGCGGAATGTCAGTTAATATATTTTGCATTATAAGTACCTACCTAAGGTTGATATAATAACTTAATTATAATAAGACGGAATACCCTTTAATTTAAAATAAAACTAATAAAATATTCAATATTCAACTTGCATGTAAATTTAATTTTTTTTAGAACAGTAGTAAAAAAATATATTTGAAAAAGCTTCAAGTAATTATAGATGCAACAAACATCTCGGTCGTCTGCCGTTAAGTCTACAATTTCCCTGCCAATGAGACGGAACCCTAATGCGGAGTGTCTCAAAGCAAAGTGAATTTGACTGTCTCTGGATCGCACTAAATGACGTCAGGAATTAGCGCAGCAGGAAAACACCCATTTAGAATATTATTTTGCGTTACTTAACAACTAAAGATTTCTAATATTTTCACTAAGATCATAGATTATTTGTAGATATTCTCCCATTGTTATTAGACAGAACTTCCCGACTGTCTTGTTTCTTATAATTCTTTAACCGCTTTACCAATGTTTAAGTAAAATCGAATCGGCAGTGTTGTAGTTTTTTTTAATAACGTACGTCATAGATATAGCGTTATTGTGATAAGGTGTTCGCAAGTTATCTAAGTAGGCTCTGTCATCCACTGAAATGTCCCACTCTAAACTTGGGTCACCCTTTATACACCAACATTCCTGTTTATATTTATTTCGACTTCATTGCTCGTATCAACAAATCATCCTGTGCTATGTTTATGTGTGTAAGATTAATATTTCACAAATATTTCTTCACAGCCAGAATATGTTTGACAAGTTAATTAAACCACGATTCGACCATTAATGAGATCTCATGGAATTACCATTATAATGAGTACCTTTTAACTAGGTACTAGACTTTGCCTTCCAGCTGCTTCTAGAACACGAGAAAGTGATAATGGCCCTAGTTGTCTTAAACCTTGAATAAATCACTGTTATTAGAGAGTTGGGTTATGAATAATAAATTTCATAACTCGAGCTACTGACGCTTATAGACGTACGACTTTTTATGGGTACTTAAGATTTGAGATGTATACCTCGTTTACTTAAATGGGTTCTCAGAAATGAACAATATGATCGGTAGATTTGAATTGCTATTCGTCTAAATGAACTACGTGCCTGGGTTAATAATTGAAACAACCCGTGTAATGACAAGCTACGTTTTTGCGCGAATTTTTCAAACACGAGTATGGCGAAGGCGCTGGTGTAAAGGGAAAACGATATTTATCTATAGGATACAGTACTCATATAGCCATTTCTGTTTCTTGAAGTAAAAACGCTTTCTCGAGAAACTCAAATTCAGGTAAATTAAGTTTATTAACATCTGAAACGGTTCAAAATCGTCTATGAAAAAATTAGATTATTTTTATATCATGTAGAGTAGATTCGTTTTAAAAATATGTCTAATATTTGACAAATCATAGTTTAAAATTCGACATGATGCCTACAAGGATCCAACAATTACAAATTATTTACAACCCTACTTTCCGATCTACATAAAATGTACAGAAATAGAATAGAATAGAATAGAATAGAAGATTTTAAGTGTATTTTATTATATTGAATCGATATATTAAAACTTTTTTATAATTAAACGTATATTTTATTTATGCCTTACATAAACAATTTGCAATTTTTATTGGGAAGAAAGAAAACATAATTCCATTCCTTTGTGAAATTCATGGCAAGAGTGCAACATCAAAATTTGTTTGCAATTTTATAAAAATAAGCTAAAACAGAACAAACAGAGAAACTCTACTCATCAAATTAATCAAATACACCTTACAAATAGGTGTATCAAATCAGTTCACTGTTGAAGAAAAAACATGAGCTTAACATTTTCAAGAATATCTACCTATTTGAGAAAGTTAATCGTCTTTTCCTATTACTTGCGAAAAAAGGCTGTACACAAAAATATCAAACCATTTCATACAAATTAACAACATACTATTCTTCAGTTTATTTTTATTATAATTTCAGTTGGTGCATTATTCTTACTCAGTTAAGTTTTTGTATGAAATTAATATACCTACTTTAAGTCTCATAAATTATTTTAAAAACGGTTGTACAATACACATTATAATTCGTGTCAAGTTTTGAAAGCACATGCAAGGGAATGTTAGACCAATAATATTGGAAAAATGGTGAGATGATTGTTTGAAGACATTTTTGAAACTGCAACAATACTTTTATGTGCAACTTATTGAATTGAATTTACAAAAGTGTAAATTTGCAAAAATATGAAAATTAAATGTAAAACCTATATTGCCGTATTATTGAGGCAGTAAAATAGTATTCCTCAACAATTGAATGTAAAATGTATATCAAATACAAGTACACTATACTATCAACATATACTCATAACCACTACCGATTAAGACATTAGGTAGGTATCATAGTTATTAGTTAAATTTTATATTTTTTTGTACGCAGTCATTAATGTCTCGGTATCTTTAAGAATACTTGTATTAAAAATTTAACAGGTATTGACCCACTTCCAAGACCATTTGCCCGTTTTGAGCATTTTATTTGTTTGCAAAGACTTGTGCTGATAACATTTTTACGATAATCTGTAAAGAAACCGTTGTTTGTTGAAACGCTTATCTTTGGCACTGATATGGTATTTGTTTTTCCAGATTTTTTCGGGAAATGATTTATTACATTATTTTATTTTCCTAGACAATATTAAATCATAAACAAAGTCAGAATTCAGAGAATGCATTTTTGAAATTTCGAATCTAAAATAATCATCCGCTATTTCAAAATAAAATAAGGTTTTGCATCTCAAATTCAGCTTGTTACAAATCAAATTCACCTCGAACTCAACTTTTGTAAATAAATTTCATCCATTTGTAAATCAAATTTTCCCTGTTCGGACTAAAGTGTAAGTTGAAATGTTACAAAAATGGTTATATACCTGAACCCATACATAATTCATCTTTCACTTTAATTTTTTCATTAAGTTAATTCTTTTATTAATAACTCTCTCTACCAAATGTAAACGAAATTTCTTTAAGTGCATAATTATGAGTATCCAAACATTTGTTTTTTTTTTGTAGAACTCAAAATCTAATAAATATATTTACATACGTTATTCCCACCACAGTCACTGACAATATTCACAACACAAAAAACATGGCAAAAAAACAAACAAAGTATATAATAGTATTAAATAACAATTCATTTTTCCCCATTTCAATTAACCAAATTCCTTTTTCCATGTATAATATGAAATGATTTTCAAGATTAATCTGTATGTACATATTTTTAAATATTTAAGAATATAATTCAACATATCCCTTACAAATGAACCCACACTTTTATTCAATTAATTTTCTTTTCTTTGGACGTGTGTAAACACTTTTGTATATTTAGCACGAATTTTAAATAAATATACCCAAATTTCATAATAATTTTATTTAGATTTCGATCTAGAAATAGTAATCCCTGTTTCTCAGTTTAGGTATTTAGGTAAATGTATTTTGAGATTTCTGTTCAAAATTTTATTTTGCACGCAATGACGTTATTTTATTTTTCGATAAGTTCTATAGTTAAATTGTAAAGTTCATGTCTGGCTAGGTTTCAGACATAATGTCAGCGTCAGTGTTTCTCATACTGTCTCTGGATAAGTATGTGTTCTGTTGTAAGCCATTTCAATTATCTAGCAATTTCGTCCTGGTATAACTAAGCAATCCTTCGATCGTTGTGCCTTATAGGTGCACCAGAAGTGTTATATTATTTACAAGTCGTGTCACCTACATAGCTAACAGCCGATCTGCCCATCTCCATTACCATACCTTGTTGACCGCGGTGTCTAATTATTACCTTTCCCGACAAAACAGCTACGTTCGGAAAAAGAAGACCTCATTAAATCACTACCTTTACATCGTTGCAACTGTTCCTCTTTTACGGATTTTTTAGATTTTATCGGAAAATGTGCGCGACAGTACAGCACCAGGTGTAATTAGAAGTAATCGAGAACTTGTTTTCTCACTTGCTTTGACCGAAGAAGCTAACAATGAGGCAGTTAAATCATTCCTCGTGGTCTGCTGCTCGTGACGTCTCCATATAAATCGTTTTGAAATTCCAACGCAAACAATTGAAGATAAAAAATGTGTTCAGGGAAGTTTTTTTATTTCTTTTCTACTAATTATTTATTTCCCAAACAGGCATTTTACGTAAATTTCATGGAAAACATAGTACGAGTAACAGATTTTAATAAGTGAATATATATGGATGAAATAAATACAATTAATATTAATTAAAAAATTAAAAGTTAAATAAAATAAGAGCAAAACAACAGAGACTGAACTAAACCAGCCATGTTGAATGTCATTAACAAGTTTATTAAAATGAGAGCATAAAACGCATATAAAATTATTATGCTATTCCTTTTTTCATTTTGAAATTTGTTTTATTTTTATTTTTTGCTCTTCTGTAAAGTACTTCTCATAACATACATACAAGATACAGGCCTGTGCAATTATTTGTTAAGGCCAATTAAGATACTTCCATCTGAATCAAAATATTCTGGTGCTATAAAAACTAAATTCCAAATATGAGTCAACAAGAAATTACGAAATAAAATAACCTGCTTAATTGAAAATTGTTTTTCTTCAAAAATTACAATTCCTCTATTGTTCATTTCATTTTGGATTTGAGTTCATAAATCTCAGTTAGCTCTGGGCGCTTCCCCTGTTTCAAATAAAGAGCCTCCCAATCAAGACTATTTAACTCAGCCATAGCGTGAACTACGATCTAGGCGAACAGCGAGGGCAGAGTGACCTCCATTTCCCACTCACCATAGCCTAGGCTCGTTCATCACAGTCACCTGCCTCGCCTCCTGGCTGCCAGCGCCAAGCCGACTAGAAAACACGAAATAAAGCTGCGTGCACACGAACGTGGAAAATCATAGGAAATTACTGAAATTTTGCGGGAAGAATGTATCAGATGTCTTCTGACTTCAGCACAGATCTCTGTTTCTTGTAATGGTAGTGGGATGCAAAAATTAATTATTAAACATCATCAAAACACACCTTCGAAACAACACGGACCCATTTTAACTCTAACTGGCGGCAGGCACAATGGGTATAAAACTTCATCGAAATTCCAAAACACATAAAACGTAATACAAGCGTATTAACTACCGCCGATATTAAACCGCCAAGAATTGGTAAATAACAATTATCAAATGAAAAATGTACGTTAGACATAATTCTCATTATATTTTCTGTTAAAAACAACATTTAGGCACAAATATCTCTTGAGTGTTAATTTATCACATTTGTTTTTTACATATCATTTTTTTATTTTCCAAAATTCAAGAGTTTTGAGGTAATAACGTGACTATCGCTTATCTAACTACAAAGACGTGTCACAGATAAGTTGTCTAAATTAAATCTCTAACTGTACCGTCGAGTTATTGTCGAAATTTCTGCATGTATACAAACGTGTATCCGAGTTTGAAGCAATATCGTCGTTAAGAGAACCTACTCTTCCATCTGATCATCTAAATGCCGCCTGTAGGTTAATAGTTCTTTGGTTATCACGCATTACATTGTCTGGGAAAGTTGTTCTGTCTCGGCAAAAAATACCAACCGTGGGACGAGACATGTCTTGAAAGTCTATTCCTTGACTGTTGGGTTTTTTTGCAACAATTATGCCTTGACAGTTTTGAATGTATCGAGTGTGGTCATTTGTTCCGTAAGTAGGCAGTGGATTTATTAGCTTTGAGGAATGTACTTAGGCGTATTTTGGGTGATGATTTCGCAAGATTCCAAATTTTTATTTAGATGTAAGCTTATAAAATTGCTCAGTCGTTCAAGGACAGTGACATTTCTTAACGTTATATCGTGACATTTTTGCATTGCAAGCATACCTTGTAATAAAAAAATCTATTTTAAATGTTCCCTAGTTTCGTGATGGATATATTTGTTCATCACAATAGAAATGCCGATCGTAATATTTTTGTTGTATCTTTAAAGGATTCATTTGAGGTTAATGAGAAACGAAATCTTCAATTTAAAGTAATCAGTTTAAGAAGGGATTTTAAACAAGTATTTCTTGTTACTCACCCAAATTTTTGTCTTTTAGATAATAGCTTTCTTTTTGTTTTGATTATTCTTAACTGGTTGCTTCCATACTAAAAATAATCTTAAAAATGTACCCAGACGTTTTTATACAGGATGTTTCTAAAATAGATTACTCTTTAGTCATTTGGCAGTAAGTTGAACCTAAATTATTGTTATAATTATTAGGAGAAACTTTGTCCTCCATTTTCTTCAATACACTTCCCAAGGATTTTCTAGAATAGGCCTCATATATTGTTTAAAAATCAAATTATCAACAATGGGACATGGTATAAACTAATTGTTTTAAATGACCCCTGAAGAAGAAGTCCATATGAGTTTAAATCTGGGGATCAAGGTGCCTATATTAAGGGTTCGTTTCGGCCTACTCATGGATGTGTGACAGTGCGACGTCTTGAGGCATTTATATGTTTGTTCTTATGCTCAGAGAAAGAACTTCTAAATAAAGAGGAAGTTGATATTGGAGAAAACGTAAATAAAATGAACTGTCAAAAAATGGGAGTCAGTAAGGTAGTCCCATTATTATCCCAGATCACAAATTAACAGAAAACCTACGCTGATGCTTTTATACTTTGTTTCAATAATTATGTGTGGATTTTCATATGTGTGCATGTTACGCAAATGCATAATTCTGTAACTAGCAAATTCTCCATGGGTAAGCAATATGAGGTTAATCATTTGGTTGTTGTACTGATATTTGTCCAAAATGCAATGGGACATTTCCAATCGCATTGACCTATTATCTTCTTAAAGTGATTGCACTTTTTGGACATGAAGTGGATAGAATTGTTCCCCTTCAAGAAGTAGCATGTCCAGTTCCTATTTCAGTACCAATTTTTCTGGTGCTAGTGCTTGGATTTTCTTCAGTTATGTTAAGAACTCTTCCTTCTTGCTTCACAGTCCTGACAGTTTTGAGCCTTCCTCTATTTCCGTTAGAAACTTTGAAAGTTGCAAATTCACCAAGTCTTCTGTGAATGTTTGTCACTAAGGAATACATATTTGTATTTGCGTAATTATTCTTATATTTGTTGTAGAGTCAGCATAGAATTTATTAGGAATATCGGTGTATTAAAACTTGACTTACACAGGAAAAGTGTCTGATTTGATATGATTTAACATTTATGCGCACTGTGATTTTCTTCATCCAAGCGTTTTTCTAATTTCCCCAAGGCCTCACACAATCGTCAAGATATACAGTTAACGATGTATTCAGTTAATAGGCATTTGAAATGTTAGCTCTTCCTTTGGCGTAATTAAAAGTAGTGTACCGTTCAATTTCGAACAGATAAACTTGCAGTCGCTGCGGCATTATGCAAAATCACCGTATCGTAGATGCTGCACACTGTGTTTAGATGCACCAGAGTAGCAATTAATTAAGATGCTACTCCTAGATAAAAGGATTCTTGAATTAATGCAGTTTTCTAACTGAATTTATATCCAAGTGTGACCAAAAGCCTGCACTGACCCACAAACAACTCCAGGTGATTAGATCTATTAGAATTTCTAATATTTTAGTATCCATTAATTATCCATTAACAGTAACAGTAATCATTTTAATTAAGAGGATAACCATACAGTATTTGTGTTGATAAAATATATTCAGTTACGTCGTTGACATTTCCAAACACTTATTTCGTCTTTACTTTATAAAATCAACACCCAGTACGCGCAGAGAAATTACAGGTGGAGATACTAGTTCTAATTGTATTAGAATGCCATATATCTTGATTTAATCACGCTGAAATTCGAAAGTAAATGTCTTTATACGCCGTTGTTTTGGTCGTGCATTTCTTTAAATGGAATTGAATTTGTAATCCAATAATGCTATGAATTGCATTACGAATATGTAATTATAGATACTGAATATGTTATTAAATTGTAGCCGCGGCTCATGGTCGAGTAGTATGCTAATTTATGGGCAGATTGTTGCGCTACATATAAATAATTATATTATAAAGTGACATTTAAAAATAGGGTCGCTATGTCACTTTTTTAGACATCCGCCCGACAAATTGGGCATTGTTATTTGGTATCAGTTTCACGTGAGCTAAAAGTAAAGGCATTTCTTAATACCGTTGGAATGACATGGCGTTCTCTTGTGAATTAGAGCCTCAAGCAGTTTTGTCACAACTTTATTTCGCTGATAGACATCTAATGGACAAGGCATCAGAATCTCGCAGATTTTTAAATTTGATTTTACTTCATGAATGTAGGCTTGCTGATCCATTTTATAGATACCATTCTATTTTGTTTCTTTGTTTGTTGGGTTTGGTTTTGTCACTTGTGAAGAAATTTTAAAAATTATTGAAACCCAAATGGTGAATACAGGGTTATTTTTATGAAAATTTAGACATGTAGACGATATGTTTGCAATTTGGCCTTTTACCATTGAGCAATTATTAAAATTTTTTGCATTACTTACAAGGAACACCAATTAAATTTACTTTGGAAACAGAATTACCCGTTCTAAATATTTTAACTAAAAAAAATGGCAATTCTTTAGAAACAAGGAAACCAACTCACACTGACAAATATCTAAATTTTAATTAAAATCATCATACTGATATACCTAAAGAAATTAAATTTGGCAATCATAAAATGCAGTGATTCCCTCTGGGGTAATGCCGATTCATGAAGTCAATATTGTAACCAATTCCGTTATTTAGAACTGACTATGACTAAAGCCAAATTCAGGTCTATGTCAATATTGTCATTTTACTGATAAATTATTTGGAACTAACCATATAAAACGTTCCATTTTTAGATAACATGAGATAGCTGCATAAAAAGTAAAACTTGGAATACGCTGGAATGGCATAGGAATACAGCCTCAAAAAGTCTTTCTATAAGTCCTGGCCCAGAACCTCGCATGTATTTGGCTGCTTCAGTATTTTAAAAGAATTATCCAGTGCTTCTGATTTATTACAACGTTCGTCCTAGAAACAAGTAAAAATGACAATTTGTAAATACTGTATCTTTACTGTATAACATCAGTTTACAATTATTACAATAATGAGCATGAATATCTGAGTATTTGATCAAATAAAATTGTTGGTTCGTTCTTTAGTTAATTATTAATTTATTAGTTTATTGTGCAGTCTTTAATTATTATTAATTAATCATATAGAATTAACCTCGTATTTTGTGCATTTTAAATGTTAAAACTAGCGGTAAAAAGGTGTGAGATCGGAAAGAATGTCCTGTCCGCATACAGGAAGACTTCAACTGGAAAATTATCCGCAACAGAAACAATTCGCCGCTTGCTAATAATTGTGCTTTTGGTTTTCATTGAGACCGCTGGACAGTGACTCCAGTTAAAGGGAAGTGTCTAACTTCACCATCACTTTTTATTATTAAATTTCCAATTTATCATTTAATTCTTCGACACACCATCATGAAAATAATATTTACATACGACACAGCCAATTTCTCTGAAAGATGAAATTTTTAATAATGAACTGGAATTGATAGAAAATGCTCTAATCAACAATCAACACTGAGAATTTTGTCGAGGAGAATATTGAAAGTAAAACTAATTATGTCAGATAACAAAGGGAAATCACGATCACAATGAACGTTCCATATATTCCTGTATTATCAGCATATTAAGGAGAATAGGTAACAAATTACTTTTTTTTGTCAAAAAGTTGCATTGGTAATAAATCTTGTAAATCCAATAAACATTATAACCTTTGAAAATTAGAACGAGCACAAAGGTTACTTTAGAAAAACAAGAATTTAAGAAATCAAAAATTTGTGGTTACTCTTATAAAAAAGGTCATATAATTCAATGCGGTTCAGCCAAAATTTTGGAAATGAAAATAATATCGTTAAAAGAATATTAAAAGAGACCTCGGTTGTTTTATTGAACGGTGAAGATGTGTCTTAAATTGTCTGTGAACTTAGATACTACTTTGAAGAAAGTAATTAGTAGAATAAACATCATATGATATCTTTAACAGACAAAAACAAACAAATCTGAATAATAATGAAAAACAACAAATGTGAATAACTTTTTGAAGAGCGCAATATACAGTGATGTGTACTTTGTATCTGTCTGTTTTTGTCACTATGATTTTTTGTAAGGAAAAACAATATCGACTGATCCTTTTGACTCAAGAATTAATTTCATTAACTTTTTAAATCTTATTCACAGCTCCCAAAAAATACAATAAGAAAAAACGAAACTATGCCACAAATAAATAACTTTAGACAATATCCAATTTTCAAAAAAAGTTATTCTAAAACTAGCTAACCCGACAGACGTTGTCCCGTACAAATTCAATAAATTTGTGATCGTTTTGTAAATTTGTGAAAAATTGAAAACGCGTAAAGTAAAAATAAGAAATGAAAAAATCAAATGAAAAAAAATGTTCAAAGAATAAATGAGAAATGAATTTTTGCATTTATTCCGAATTTTCCAACTTTCGTACGCGAAGCGTACAAATGGCTCCATCTGTCGTGCTAACTTCCCACTATGCCATTCAAATGGCTATTACGGTAGGAAGCGACCTTCTAAAATTTACCAGGTACTTTGTTGCACAACTGTCGCCTAGAAGGCGAAAACAAAATGTTTTTAAATTGCCAGTGTTACGAGAAACAACTACTTCGCGGGCTATATGCCCCGACCGGCATTGAATTACACTCGCAACACCTAATGCAACAGCTATGACACACTGATGAGGACTAATAAGTCCGAAACCGGTCTGTACCTGGTGGGTTAGACTGACGAGCGATCCTAGCTGTTGCATTAGGTGTTGCGGTGTAATTTAATGCCGGTCGGGGCATATAACCCGCGGAGTAGTTGTTTCTCGCAACACTGGCAATTTAAAACATTTCCAACTTTCGATTGTAAATATCCCGATTTTTTTTTTCCTGAAAACTTTTCCAGGATCATAACGAACAAAATAAAAAAAGAATTACGCATATCCATCTTATGGTCGTGAGTTCATACAAATATCCCATAGGAAAAAGCTCTTTCAGTTTTTCCCGAATTTACCAATTTTTCTTTCCCTAAAAACCTTATCCAAACTATTACGAACATTAAAAAAAAATTACCAAATCGGTCTAGCCGTTCTCAAGTGATGCGCTTACCAACGAACAGCATTTAGTTTTTATTTATAGAGATACCTAGATATGTATTTTGACCTCTTTATCAACTTTCATGCACCACATCATCTTCGTGGAACTTAGAAGGAACTGCTGACAATTCTATATTATTAACATATTTGATAATGTCACTACATATAATATTTAACATCAATCTAGCAGTTTCCTTTACGATTTTCCATAATTCTTGGGATTTTTTCTATTGACATCTATTGCAGTGCTGCAAGAAAATATTCAATCAACTTTCATGATCCATTATTACAGCAAAAGAATGAAATTAGTGAAATGTAACATCTGTTGTTTAAAATTCATTTGCAAACTTTTTTATGACTTAGTATGAAGCCATTTCACGGACTATTGAAAGCTTATTTTAACTATTTTTTAATGTCTGCTTCATAATGGTTACACATAATTATAATTGCATAATATTTTTTTTCCGAACATCGAAAATAGGTAGACATACAACGCCAGTTAATATATCCATTAGTTGTCCAGTAAAAATTAATATTTCTGCCAACTCATTTGCCTAATGAATTTGCCAAGTCTAAAACAACTTCCAATAATTCAATTAAGCAAATCCGCCTATGTCCAGTTCTCCGATTGCAAGTCATTTAACAACAATTTTTTCCCAACGGCAATTTTTACCGTTAATTCGCGCAATTCGCGGATTAGTAGGGCAGCGAAAGTGCGGCGATACTGCACCATCACAAAGAAGTGCAATACGTGCCGAGAGGTTTTTTTAAGGAACGAATTTATTTTAGTCATTCCAATAACGGGCCGAGAGGCTTAAACTCCAATTTACGTCCTCGCGTTCGTAATAAAACTGATTTAATGTTATTCTTGGGGAGATTATCGCGGAGGAATCAAGGATGGCCGTTTTTAAGCCTGCGGTATAGCTTACGGAGCTCAACGAGAAATTAGTGGACCTGTAGCTGGTTAAGAGAAGAACAGATTAAGTGAATTAGAAAACAGTTTGATATTGTCTTTCTTTGTTCCAAAAAATGTTTCCACTTTTTTCCCAAAGCTTTATTTTCAAGTACTTATGATTATAACATCAATAAAAGTAAGAAGTAATTTATTTTTTATTATAATTTAAACAGATATCATGTTTGCGTCCTTGTAGGTATTAGGTATTACATCGAAATTTTATAACAAAACAACTCGAGTTATTTTTCAAACAATTTTGTACAGGTACGAGTTCTATTCAGGTCACGGAGCAATGATATACCTTAATCGGTCTTAATATTCAGTCTTGATCAAAATTCCGAAATTAAACTGGCATTTATAGATACATTAAGAGAAAAAAATAACTAGTCCAAGGCAAGAACAAGATTAGAATCGTTCGGACGTCAAAACTTCTCTCCAATTATTAAATACGTATTTTACTTAACAAATAATTAATCTATACGTCAAGAGGACGGTTTTAATAGGAATTTTCCGCATAAGTAAGTTGATCTATCGAAAAATTAACTGTTGGGCTATGATCTATCGTTCCTTATTTAACTTTAACATCTCTCAGTTTTCTGTTACAAAATATATATTTCCTTCTATAATTCTTCTATAATACAACGTTTGGCGTGAGATTCCTTCGCTCTGAATAATTCTATTTTGCTTATATCTGGATCACTTAAGAGAGCAGCTATAGGTCTTCAAAATTCATGGAAAAAAAATTTTTTAGGGAAACAAATCAAATACATATAAAACGATTTTAAGCATTTTTGGAATATGAACTTCTACATTCAAACAAAAATTCTCAAAATAATTTTGAGAACGTACAAGTGCTAAAAATAAAGATACAAGTTTCGGCCAAGATTTTTCTTGCTACGTTCTTTTTTTTTTAAAGAATAGCAGACTTCATTTGGATACTTTTTTATTCCAGCGGATTTTTTTTGGATGAACACTTTAATACAAAAAATAATAATTTTTTAATTAAAAAAATCACATTGTAACTATGAGAATGGAAACAAATCTTTAAAACAGCCATCGTGTTCTTCAATTCATAAATTAATTCACCGCAAAAAATTAAACTGAAGCCTCGTATCACTTTGGTTGTATTTTTTCAATGAAACTGTTTCGACTATGCAATTCCTCTGACAACTGGAGATGAATAAACGATAGATTTTAAAGCACCCCACAAAAAATAATCGCAGGGTGTTAAATCTGGTGAACGAGCGGGCCAGTTTCCAGGCGCATCTGTCCCCTGTCCATAGATCTCCAAAGAGAAATAAGCAGATCATGCATAAACCTGCTGTCATGGCATAGTAGCAATGTCAAATCTTCTAATAAATTTGGTAATATTTCTTACAGAAAATTCAAGTAATTATCTCTGTTCAACGATTTGGATGAGGAAGAGAGCCGAGAATAAAGTTATCAAATTGATAAGTTCAGTGGGGTGAGGGTTTTCGTCACAATAAACATGTTCGTTACGTTACCAGATCTTGTAAACATGCTTTGTCTGTTGGTATTTTTTTATTGAAACTTAGATATTGAATTCTCTGATCTTGAATGAAATAAAAAGCAAGACGCAAGCAATAGGCAAGAATTCATGTACTTTTGGAAATGGTAGGTCTTTAATAGTCGTTCTTTGAAAATATCATGAACAATACTTTTAAATGGTGTTACCTACTACCTACTACTAAGCCTACTCCTACTGTAACTTACCTAACCCCTTATTTTTTAGTTTTACACAATTCTATCTAAAATTTGTTTCAAAACTGCACTATGTGCCAATGTTTAGTGGTTTGGCGCTTGGTGACTTTAACTTTATTCTGAGCTACTGAGTCTCTGGTCAAATATTGTACATGTATTTTCCGAACACCCTGATGCATGTATTTCATTTTGATTTACCAAATTGGCTAACGTAGTTTCCGCAACTGTAGAGAGTTAATACAATTGTACGATACAGCGCATTGTAGATTTACACTTAAACATTAAAAGAGCTGATGAAACGTATTCGACTTTTAGATTTAGAGAAATCTAACACAATACACATTCATGGATGCGATAGTCCGCCAACAGATTCCCTGGCCAGTGATTAGAGGTCCCAAGTTCAAATCGTGAGTCTAACTTTTATGTCACGGATAAATTTTAAGATAGAAGATCTTTAGGTCACCATTTATCTGATAACCCCGATATTCGCGGATAAGGTATGTAATGCATGTCCTGTGACTTGTCAATATTGCGAATTTTAATAAAGATAAGATTTATGTCATTATAAAAAAGCTTTTTCCTCTTTAGTGTTGCCGCGAGTTTTGACAATTGCCATGGGAGAATTTCCTTGTTACTCTCCGTTTGTGTTGACTCAGAAAATTGCTTTATCCTCCAGACTGCAACTTTCTCGTTTCAGAGTGCCACTTCTTACCAATTTTAAATTATTTTCGACTGTAGTTTTCTATTTTTTATTTGGTAAATTGATTTCTTGTTGCATTCTGCAGTTAATTACACCAAAAATGAAAAGAACCCGCCATTTAACTTGGAGTCTCGAATGGTATTAAGGATGACTTGCATATTTGTATTCGGATCATGAAGCAGCATGCCCGAAAGCCCACAAGTGCAGTAATTAATTTGACAAAATTTAATTGAACACCGCTGAGACCTATATAATGCATCAAGTAAAAACAACCGAAAAATTATAAATAATTAATCATCCCCAGTGCTCCGCTTTTTGAGCTAAAGATTATGTGCCGGGCTGGTTTTCGCGAAATAATTATTATTTTTGTAATTATTGCGGTTCTGTTGCAAGTGAGAGACTCGGAATAACTTTTTACTGCCCAAGAAAGCCTGATAATTAATAAATCTTCTGTAGTCCAAATTACACAATTTTTATTAGGGACAACAGTGAAACTTTATAAGAAATTTAACCAATCTGTCACAAAAGAAGTGGATCAAGTAATATTTATTTATCATAATTTTCATCAGATTGTAGAGAAATCACTATATGCATTTTTATTGTTGATTCTAAAGATATTAACAAGTTATTCCTGATATTCACCAACCGAAACTTCTCACCTAAACAAAATAATTGGACAAATGAATCATTGTTCCAAGATACACGGTGAAGAAGTTCGTTAAATGTATACTTTCTTAATATTTCTGGGACAACTTAACAGACTTTTTGAAATTTAGTATAGCAAATGTCACTGTCAATTGCTAACCAGCAGAATATTAAAATTCAGTGACTTGCAATCACCACTATGGTGAACCTTTTTTAAAAGAAATATGTTTCATCACTAATATTGGAAATAATCGGTTTTTTAGATTTTTCATTTTACTGCAAAAAAAATATCCTTACGTTTGCAATAAAATTATGTAGTAAAAGATAATTGGATTTACAAAAACAATTAATCGAATAATACGAGGTCGATCTGTTCAGAAAATAACAGAACTTTTTAAATTGCGCGCTAATGGAGATATTTAGTGGCGTGCGGTTGGTAGCATTGCGTTGCGCAGTTGCGCATGACCTCCTTTGTAACCGCATGTACTTTGATTGTTGATATCACATTTAGTTTTCGTGATATTGTTATTTGAGTGCAACGTGTTACGTGTTTAAGTGTTAGTGCCGATTTTTGAAATGTGCGATTTTCTGGAACAACAATGCAACATAAAATTTTGCCTGAATTTTGGTCCAGTTTACGGAGATGATACTCTGAGTCGTACGCAATGTTACAAATGGTTTTCATGATTTAAAAGTGGTTGTCAGTCAACTGAAGATGATTCTCTACCAGGAAGACTTTACTGATGCCTCCCACTTTCAGAAAGTCAAAGAGCTGGCGCCTGCAAATCGCCGATTAACTATCAGAGAAATTGCAGAAGAAGTTAGCATCTCAATTGAGTCATACCATGACATTTTGACTGGAAAATTGAAGACGCTTCGAGTTGCATCAAAATTTCTTCCTCGTTTGCTGACCGAAGAACAGAAAGAAAATCGTGTGGATGTTTGTCGGCAAATGCTTAATCAATCCAATGATGATGAAATATTCAGTCAAGGGATCATAACGGGAGACAAAAGCTGGGTTTACGGCTACGACATTGCGACAAGAGTTCAATCATCACAATGGATTGTCAAAAAAAATTGGAATTGTTTGGAAATTCATCTACATGCGTGCATTTTTTAGGAATGGTTGACTATACTAGAAGTAGCTGACATTATTTGAGTGAATGGCTTTGGTGATGGAAATGTCTCAGCAACCGTAAGAGAATAGAAGAATCCCAATTCATCAAGTATTTGCTTCAATCTTCCGAAGGCTGGATAAGCTTGATATTTTGAAAACTCAAAGGGTTGGAGCACCACAGAGACAAAATATTGCAGATAATGAGGAATTGATACAGTCTTATCCTATTATAAGTACTTGTCGAATTTCTTTGCAGTTAGAATTTCCACAAAGTTTTGCTTCACCAACTCTGCATAAGGAACTATTACACCCTTACTACTTTGTAGGTGTTGAAGCTCTTCATCCTAGGGACAACCATCAACGTATACGTTTTTGTCAATAGCTTATTAGAGGGATAAATGACTATCCAAATTTTATTTCGTCTATTTTATGGACAGATAAAGACACTACAAATTTTCGAAACTTATATAATTATTCATTAGACAATCCACATGTTAAACGAAGCAGAAGATTCCAACAACAACTATTCTCTATCAATATATGGGGAGGAATCTGCAAAGATACTTTACTGGAATTGGAAGAACTCAATAATCACATGAATGCAAGTGGTTACAGGGACATCATCTTCTTCACGATGTATTAGATGATATCCCGTTAAATATTAGACAGCAGACGTTCTTCCAACACGATGATGCACCTCTTCACAATGGCAATTTCGTTAAAGAGTGGTTAAATCATTCTTATGGTGGTAGACGGATTGGACGATTTGGTCCTGTGACATGGCCTCCAAGAAGTCCCGATTTAAATCCATTAGATTTCTTTCTATGTGGATTTTTTAAACAACGGATTTACCGCGAAGTAGAGAAAATTACATAAACCAAATTATATAGTGATTACAAATTAAACTCGTGGTAACTTTAATATTCCCCATGTGCATGAATCGTCAATACGACAGTGTGATGCATATATTGCGGCTGAAGGTAAGCACGGACATTTGCTATAGTTCTTTAATTGTAATATTGTTTATCTTATGCAATTTTTTTTTAATATTGATATATTTTTCAATAATTTAGTACATAAGATTTTATCAGCATATCATTTTGATAGGGAGATATTATTCGATTAATTGTTTTTGTAAAATGAGAGCTGAATGTAAAAAACAAATTATTTACAAAATTAGTCAATGGCGCAAGTTTACTTTTAGTATTGTATTATGCTGATTCCTCTCGGGAAAGTAGCAATTGACAGTGTCACGAGCACCAAATTTCAAAACAATCTGTTAACCCATCAACATCCCGTATCTTGATAAAGAGGCATACCAAGGAACTGGAACAACGGTTTATTTGACCAATTATTTTGTGTTGACGAGAAGACGTTTCGGTAAAATTTTTACACCTACTTGTACCCTGTACATTCACGTTGCCATGAAACGTCGATTTTAATAAATGAATATTCAGTTAAGTAGACAGTTGGACTTAATTCCAAATGTAAAGCAGATAACTTTATTTATTATTTTTAAAACGCTCCATTAAAAGTGTATCTGACTAAAGTTAAGCTTAGGCGGTTTTACTATTAATAGTAAAATTTAGGAAAAAACGTAAGCGGTAAATCAAGCATTAAGCTCCTAATTGACGTTTACAGTAGAAAAGGCGGAAAATTTTAGATTTTATGCGTCTTTTAATAAGTTTATATGTAGCGGAAGCATCAATTTTACTTTATGGCAGCCACCGTTTTACATAAATTACAGAAATAGACACGAGTGATGACATAAAAAATCGTCATTTAATTACGATATCAAAACCGAGTTGTATTTGTTTTGTAGGTCAATAATCTTAAACACACCCACTTGATTACGAGAAAATTTATAACTATATTGTATCTAGACGTATTGATTTATAGTACATCTCTTATATCTATTTAAAAAATACTTCCAGCAGCTTTTGCGGTGTGTGCGAACGTGCAGCTGTTAAAAAATCACTGACCTTTCATGTTTTCCTGTGGTTTCCTCAGAGCTATTAAAATAATTAGTAATTACCATATTCATACCAACATATATCGTTGCAAAAAATTGAGAAATATGAAAATATGTGCATTTTGCGTTGTTCTAAAGAAAGCTCATAGGTTGTCCCAAAAGAAACGCAGGATTTCATTTATTAAAAAGTTGGCAAAGTTTTTACATGTTTTTAAATGGTACACATTGCCATTAAATATGAAAGAGGATATCAGACAGATGTCCTTGACGACTCATTTGGCATACCCGAATTCTTTTCTCCATTTTCTCTATTTCGTTGATAACTCTCCGAATATCTGCCAGTAATTCAGAAATGGTATCCATTTGAGCAGAATAAACTTTGGACTTTACGAATACATTGTGCTTTTCGACATGTTTAATGCAGTGATCAACGGCGCACTTAGGGAATTTTCGCCACACTATCACTCACTGTAGCTATATTTTCGGTTAAACGGGCAGTATGAGGCCTATTTCTTTATTGTCTGCTATCGAACTTGTTTGTTCAAATTTGACAACTAATTGACTTCATAGTTGTTTCATTCGGTGCATTCCTTCTACCGAAAATTCCACGTAATTTATGCACAGTCTCAGCTACACACTCTCCGTACTTGTAATGAATAATTTTTACAATTTTCACTCGCACAATACTACCAACTCTTCAAAATGAAAATAGCGCACAATTCAAATCTTGCGTTACTTTTGGGACACCTTTTATTTTATTGTTTTAGAGGTCATATTTTCTCAGAACGCATAGAAGTTTTGGCAAGGAACAGCGGAAATCTCATTTCGACTTTCCTCATAAATTCATATTAACAGACACTAAAATAAAATCAGATTTTCTCAGAACTGGAGCAAATTCTGCATTACTGATTTTTTAAACTTAAATATCTTCAGAGATATTGCAAGAATAGAAATAGGAAACAAGGTTTTATTGGTCCCCTAAAGATGCGTGTCCACTGCACTCAAGAACAGTTCGCGAGCAATTAATCGTTAACGTCTATATAAAAAAAAAAGTTTAAAACCTAATTCTCATGCTAATACTTCCAGGTCATGAATTTGAAGTTGTTTCGGTATTCTCCTTAAGCATCAAAAAATTTTCATTCGTCACTTCGTAAGTGGTACAAAGTGCGAAGTTTTCTACGTCTCTGTGTACATCAATCTGAAGTTACATTTACAATGTTACTCGAGCTACTCGCGATCTTCGTTCGTCATACGAACTGTTCGTGATATGTTTGCTGGTCGATAGGCACCTTAACAAACGTGTGACTGAAATTTACGGCAGAAAATGATTGTATTAAAAGAACTGTTACTTCGCGCGAACGGTTAAATACCAATAAAGGAATGTCGCAAACTGCCACATTGCTCTGAATTTAGATGGCAAAATTTTCTTTAATATATGCCCATGCCATTTGTTTGTTATTTTGTCATTGTCCAGTTGAATTATCATATAAAATTAATTTTTTATGTAAAATGATACCCACATACTTGCACAGCAGTATTTGCATGACCACTTTTGAAATTCCAGTACTATATAAATCATTCAAAATTAATGGAGTCGGGTATATAATAATAGCAATTTCATTGCATCGGTGATATCATGATTTGGTAGTCCCAAGTGGATTCAAATGAACTGAATTGTTATCGATTTAAATTTAAATAAAAATAATATTTTTCATAAAAAATATCTGGACTGCAAAAATTTCTTACGTAAAAGGTTATCAGTTCAAGGGAAAGCCGCATTCCTCTCTGCAATGAAACGCCTTTTATAAGGAAAAAGTGCCGAAATACGAAACACATTAACGTAAGAAATGCCATTAATTATTGGTAAACACGGGCGATATATAACAGCCGAAGTGCTTTAACGACTGGGCGACGCTTCGAGTGCATTTTGGAAAAAAGATTTATGCATACCGTACTTGCGGGTATTTATTTTTCCCTAAAACTCGTTTTTTGGCCACATTTAGTGAAATACGATACCGCTTATCGAGGTCCCTTGTGGCATATGGTCCGAGCAATAAATAAAAATCATTGGATAATTTGAATTTTACGTACCAAGAGTAAATGTAGAAGAAAATTATTTCTGTCGCACAGCTGCAAAAAAATACGTTAATTTATTAAATTTCTTTTTCAGAATATATCTTCAAAACTACTTCAAATTGGGTAATATTAAAAATGTTTCCCTAAATTGTCATCAAATTAAATTATATATGTTCTTTGATACCAAATATCTACTTTGTTAAAGAGGCTACTCCATAGTCGTTAATAATAATTATCTAAAATGAAAAAAGTACTAAATAATGGAAAAAGCATACTACATATTTAATTAAATATTGTTGCAAAAAATTATCTGGGATTCCTGTTTATAATAACTATAATAAATATTACTTTGGACACAGATCAACACCAAAATTAGCAAGGATAGATTAACCAGCATATTTCTGCATTTTCAGGAATTTTGAAATATTGTTCCCAATAATCCCAATACAAATTTTTGAATTGACATGTAGTAGGAATGAAGTTATACTGATGGCTAAATATGTATTTCAACATAAATCGAAAGGTCAGTTAAAATATTAAAACATTTTAGCTAATTGCTCATTTCCTCAACTATTCAGACTAGGCGGAAATAGGTCCAGTTTCTACGCCATTACCATATCTGTTACATATGTTGATATTTGTTGTTAGTGTTTTCCGAAATGTTTACGTGAAAATATTGTTTAGAACATGCACCGAAAGATTTAAAAAGGTATTATTTTCTAATTAAATAACTATCATTTCCATATAAAATATGTTTTAATGTACGAAATTAAGTTTTCCTTTTGTGTCTTATTTAGTACAAATAATTACGTAAAACAAATTATGTAATTTGATGTAAAGTAAACAATCGGTAAGTCTACGCTGTGAATTTATTTTTCAGTGCCATTCTTAAAAATGAATATTTCATATTATAGGTATATTTAAAACTGAATCTTTCATATAGCTATAGCATATCAGTAACATAAAGAAGTGTTGAAATAAAAATTGCACCAGTTCAATTTCTTTGAATTTTTAAATAATTTTCTATTATAGTTACAGAATGTCCAATTTATTTGGGTGGTGCCTAATTTTTTCAAATGGAACACATTATATAGATGTTATTTTATTTTCAAGTTTCTCGTTGAATTTACGACCTACTTTGGTAAACATAGGGTGTATTTAGTACTCAACCTGAGGCTAAATATACCTTTTCGGTGTTATTTGAGATTTTTTTTAATGGCTTTTACAAAATCCTCGAAAATATCTATCTTATGCATTACCTACTTGATATACTTTAATTAATGAAAACTTGTGGTAAATTTGACAAACACGAATGTGAAATTGGATCTCTTTGAAGATTTTAAGAAATATTAGGGTCTATTTAACAGCACTATTTCTGATCTAAATACCAAAAGTCAACATATTCCAGATAAATGAATTGCTATAGTCCCTTATTCTCTCAATCTCACAAAATCTTACTTTCTTTCGTGCGGAAAATTTATTCTTCGCTTCCTACAATAATGCAAAATCGAAAAAAGCAAGTTTTCAGTAACTTTAAACCACAAATTCTTCAAAGTACTGCCTAAGTACTAAGAATTTTAGAGACATCCTATATGCGCAAAAAAACGATAGATATTTCGAATAATTGTTATTGTAGATCGTTTAAGTGTTTTTTCAATAATATTTTGTTTTCTTTAATCATTATTAATCATTAATCATTATTTTATTATTATTATTATTAAAAAAAATCAAAATATCTGTAACTAAAAAAAAAAATTACACAGGTCAACATTTGATCTAGGGACCGTCGTCAGAAAAGACTATGGTATATAAGGGTTTTTTGGGTCGCTGATCACGAATCCGAGGTTAAGCTCCATCACATCAGGTTCAAGGTGATTTGAAGGTCAAATCAAGAAATGACCTCCAAAAAATCTGAAAAAATGCATGCTTATGTTTTAGAGGTCACTGAACCCGAATTTTTTTTTACCAGTTTAACTTTTCTATCTAAAATACTTCATGAATGACCTTGAAATGACCTTGAATGACCTTTATGGTGTATCGTAGTGTAAACAAACCTCGAATTCGGGTTCAGTGACCTCTAAAACATAAACATGAATTTTTTCAGATTTTTTGGAGGTAATTTATTGATTTGAGCTTCAAATCACCTTGAACCTGATGTGATGGAGCTTAACCGACCTCGGTTTCCTGATCAGCGACCCAAAAAACCCCTATATACCATAGTCACTTCTGACAATTGTCCCTAGATCAAATGTTGACCTGTGTTATTGATCTTACTAGAGCTATGGATCGTCTTAAATAGAACACATGTATGGTAAGAATTATCAAGCTTAATAAAAGGTAATTTCTGCATATGTCAGTTCAGCTAATTAGTGCTCTAAATCCAAGGCGAAAGTATTGTAATCGTCCATTTAATTGTTTTTCAATAGTCAAGTATAATTTATTATAAAAATGTTAAACTAGTTGTTAGTTAGACAGTTGTAAAGTAATACTGAACTTAATTTGATTATATTTTGTTAAATCTAAATTAATTATAAAATATCAGGCTGCCATGACCCAGTAAACTCTGTGGATTTTGTACATTCTAATTGTGATTAATTAATTAATTATATTTATCCCGCGTTAAATATAGAAACTTGACCTTTTAAATCCATTTTCCGTTCGTATTCAACCGCATGCCAGAAGTGTATGGTCTAGCTCAAGCAGATCTATATTTTACAATAATAGCCGCACTTTTCTGCATAAGCCTCTGTATAATATAAATCACAAGCCAATTATTCCACGGTACTGGAATTATGCCACGGGATGTCGTAAATTAATATTAACAATATAAAATAGTAACCGCCAGTGAAGCTTTGATTATACGGCTAATGTGATCCAACTAATTGAAAAGTTCTGAGTCATTACGATTCACCATTCTTCCGAGATTGAATCGCGTTATACTCGTAAATAGGTACGCTCTTTTGTAATCCGCAACAGTAAAAGGCAAACTCTCCACTGGCAGGAAGAATCTATTTTTAGGCGATTAAATAGTTTAATGCTAATGCAATCCAAGTCGTGTTGTGCTCGCTGAGCCCGGAGCTAGCTCAAATCTGACCCATGAGAAACTAGAAACTATTGTTATTAATTAGGAAAGAGCAACTTCGGCCGATCCCTCGGTGTGTAAGATCTACTTACTCGCCGTCGTAGCCTCGCTTTTGAACTAATGGTGATCTCGTTTTCTCGGTGCCACATCGGCATTGCTTCAAAAGAACGTCTCCTAAATAAACAAAATACAAATGTTTTATCATGTTCCAGTTGTATTAATGATCATCTCCCCTGAAATCTTTACAATCACGTTGCAAGTTAATTTAAAATGAAATGTTCCCAAGTTAATGTTTAATACTGCTAGATCAAAACAACTCAATTAAAAATACAAAAGAAATATTATTCTTTGTCACACTTAATCTTTGAAGGATTCTCAAAGGATAGTTAATGGTTTTGTCATTTGTTTCTATGTCTTCATTTCTTTACCTGAATTCAATGTGAATCCTATTTTACATAAAACTGTAATTAAATAAAAATGTAATAAAATTCCTTCATCGGAGATGAATCATCCATTATTTAAACAATGTTTAAACCTAAACTTAATGGAATATCTTGCATGAAATATCAGCCTGTTGTTACTTTTCAAAATTTTTTCTTAAGCTAACCATAAAAGGTAAAGGATATTGTACTGACTCCTGACTCTCTTTCCAGATCTGGCAGCAATAAGGAGACTACTGGATACAGAGAACTCGGCAGGAATAATCTGCCCGAGTTGCGACATGCCTTTCGACAAGGGTAAGAAGCGGAGGCTCATCGACAATTGTGGACATGAAAGGTGCTACTCATGTATGTTCACCAACGAGGTGTGCCCACTATGTTCCGGAAACAATTCCACGACTCAAAATGGTAAGCTATAAAGTATATCACTTCGGGTCAATAATTTACAGTTAGCGCTATGCTACTATTGATATTGATGACGTGCTTAACAATAACCTATCCTAACCTATTGTGTGCTAAATAGAAGCGACTTGTCCGTTGTTCGGTTGGACGTTTGTTTAACGCCGCCTTTGACCAAATATGTTGCAGCCAAAAACGGTAACAAGTTGCTGAATCGTACGATATTTGTCGTATACTAACATTCTTTGAATATGATATCTGCTAATACCTATGTTTTCTGACCTTTTCCTGAGTGACATATTTGGATGACTTTGACATTGACAAGGAAATATCCATGGTAATTATATGGTATACAGGGTGTTTCAGTTCGAGTGAATCAAATTTTAACCACAGATAGAACTCGATAAGTAATTAAGAATTGCCTTATAAACCAAGGTTCTATGTCTCACCGTTTTCGCTCTACAGGGCCGTATTGGTCGGTTTTTTACATCATATTATTTATTATATTTCTGGTATGGTTGTAACAATTTGATTCAAATCTGGTATGATGTTAATACTTACGAATGTCTATAATTTACTACAAAATTTACAAATTTTTTGTAGGTTAGTGGCGTAGAAACGGGTAGGGTAGCGGGATTTTTTGCCCCAACTTCTATGCCAATGACCTAATACTTATTTGGGGTAAATTTTTAGATTCCTTGGACAATTTGGCATAATACTTGTTTGAAATCGGTAAAGTGTCTCGTTCTGCCGAAAATCTCAATAATGTGGGAGGCCGTTCTTCTGATAAGGAATCAAGAATCAAGTTTAGTTCAGTTTAGCAGTTATTAAATTACGGTTGAAAACAATATTAAACAATACGTCTCTACACTTCGTATATTATTTTTATAGCATTTATAGTGTGGTGAGTTTCCTTTCTGAGCTCTGTTTTATGTTGCACTACAGTGCGGTACACATTCAATGATACCTCCTTTACATTTCATTTATGCTATTCTGAAACTATTATAAGTATTTTTGCTAATTTAACGTTTCATTTATGTCAAATTAGATATAATTTGTTTAAAAAAATTACACCCCTCATTGACAATTGATGTGAGGCTCATATTGTAAGTCTGCGCTTTGGGAGTATGTATTCACAAAGATTGCTATGCAAAACATAACAATAATGACATTATCTGTCATCAGGAATTGTTATTTAATTATAAAGATTTGCAACAGTACTTACCATTTGTCAAAATATGGATGAATATTCAAGTGAAGAATACGCTGATATGATTTTTGTGTACGGATATTGTCATGGTCGTGCTCGAGAAGCAGAAAGAGAATATCGGAGAATGTTTCCAAATCGTCGGCGTCATCCCTCTTTTGGCGTATTTATAAGAACCTTTAGAAGACTGCGACAAACAGGTTCTGTGCAAGTAAGAAAAAATCAAGAAGGTAGAGGATATCGTAATATTCAACAGTACGAGGAAAATATTATCGAACGGGTAGTTGATACTCCTGAATTGAGTGTGAGACAAATCGGACGCGAATTACAGATACCCCACGTATCTGTATGGAGGGTCCTTCATCAAGAGCTGCTACATCCATATCATTACCAGCAAGTGCAACATTTACAAGAAGGTGACAACCTTCAACGATTACAATTTTGCAACTGGATCCTCCAAAATTTGACGGAAGATCCACTCTTTTTACAAAATATTATTTGGAGCGATGAAAGCCTTTTTCCTAAAAATGGACTGAATAATTTTAGAAACTTACATCAATGGTCATTACAAAATCCCCATTTAACAAGAAGAAGGGCCTTTCAGCGCAGATTTAAGATTAATATGTGGGGAGTAATTTTTCGAAACAAATTATTTCTTTTTGAAATAAATGGTATACTGAATGGGCAAAGATATTTAGAATTGCTACAGAATTCCACACATGAAATTCTAGACGAGGTGCCATTAAATGAAAGACAATACGTTTATTTCCAACAGGATGGTGCACCTCCGCACAATGCAAGAGATGTTAGTGCATGGTTAACGGAAAACTATGGACATAGGTGGATAGGAAATAGAGGACCAATACATTGGCCACCGCGATCCCCAGACCTTAATCCAATTGATTTTTTTGTATGGGGTCATATAAAACAGCTTGTTTACCGCACTGTCGCGCAAGATGAAAATGATCTCAGAGAAAGAATCCACGATGCTGCAGATGCAATAAATAATACAGAAGGGATTATGTTTGATGTCTATCAGTCGTTGGTTCGGCGATGCAGAGCATGTATAAGAGCCAATGGGGGTCATTTTGAACATGTTATTTAATATTGTTTTATGTTAGTGTTATTTGTTATGTTGTTATTTACCGTTTTGTATTATTACTTAAAATTGTAAAAACCGTACCTACAAACTATTACCTATTATTAGCATCTAAGATACAGCAATAAGAAAAAGAATATTTCATTGTTTGCTGTTAACATTTTTACATGAAACGTTCCATTTTAATTTAATACATAATATTAAAGTAATATTACTTTGAAATGTATTTGCTATCATTACGAAACTAAATGCTTTATCAGAAGAACGGCCTCCCACATTATTGAGATTTTCGGCAGAACGAGACACTTTACCGATTTCAAACAAGTATTATGCCAAATTGTCCAAGGAATCTAAAAATTTACCCCAAATAAGTATTAGGTCATTGGCGTAGAAGTTGGGGCAAAAAAATCCCGCTACCCTACCCGTTTCTACGCCACTGACCTACAAAAAATTTTGTAGTAAATTATAGACATTCGTAAGTATTAACATCATACCAGATTTAAATCAAATTGTTACAACCATACCAGAGATATCATAAATAATATGATGTAAAAAACCGACCAATACGGCCCTGTAGAGCAAAAACGGTGAGACATAGAACCTTGGTTTATAAGACAATTCTTAATTACTTATCGAGTTCTATCTGTGGTTAAAATTTGATTCACTCGAACTGAAACACCCTGTATATGTAAAATAGTTAAAAATTGCGGCATCTTATTTGTAAAATGTGATTATTCTTCTTTTCTAACTAAATCCCGTTTTGAATCATAGACCAATATTCTATATTTATGGTGATGCGTTCTATAGCGTCGGATAAAAATAAAAACGATTTATTCAATTTATCTTACAACATTTTTCTTCAAAACTGATATACAATTTTTTAACTATAAACTTAGTTTTGTTAGACCACACCGATGCAATACCAAACTATTCGATTCACGTAAACAGTAACTGCAGGTGGAATAGAAAAGCAGTTCCAATAATTAAGTATGTACGCGGGTACTTCGCAATCAGTATGATTTAAATCGATTCATCGATCGCTTACTTAATAATCCGTGACCATGATTCAAATCGGCCTGCCGCGGAACTGCCATTTTATTAAACAAATACACATCGGACGTAAATAGGTCACTTGATCCTTTCCCAGTCCCACGGCATTTCGACCGCACGGCCGCAAAACAAATCGAGAAATAAGCGTTTTTTTGCCGGGATAATTTAGTAATTTAGGAGTTGATTGCCTTTTTAGCCCGGGGGCATCTTCTCAACAGGTATATGCTCTTAAGGCTGTCTATCCCTGAAAATGTCACGGTGATGTGGCGGTTTCGCTGTGGCCGATCACTCTTGCGCCGCTCTCGGGTCACTTAATGACAGCTCACCTTTCAATTAATCGTACCGTGAAGTTGTGTAACGGGGCAACGGGATATACAGGGTAGGGCCTCTCTCAGAGTTGAGCGTAGTTTATTTGTTTGCATTTGCCGCTACTCAACAGAATATGTGAAATATTCCAACTACGGAGTTACACTTTGGATATTATACGAAATGAGAAGAAAAAGGAAAATAAACCAATTTTTTATTACTAAAGAAATTTTGGAGGCTGATATAGCTTACCTTGCAGGACCGCAGTAGAAGTGATAAAGACAGAAGAATTGAATAATAAAGGAAATACCTTTTGGGCAAAAACTTTACTTGGGTCTAGTAAATATAGTTTTAATTTAATAAAGGTTTTATATTACATATTTAAATATATGAACAAATTGCCTCTACCCATCTGAAATTCGTGCACTATATAGATTTGGTTACTCTGGATAAACAAAGATTGATTTGGATAAACAAAGATAAGTCGAAAGTCAATGTTACAATTACATTTTGCAATAGTTTGTACCTCTTCAAATTGCCTGGCTAAAGGCATTACTGAAAACATTTTCCAATGCGATGTATATACGAAGAGTGAAAAAAAGAAGTGGGTTCATATGAAACCCTTGGGGTACACCAGAAATAACAAGTATATGTGAAGATGTACAATTGTTAATTTTTACACAATGAAATCGATTGACAATGTAAAATGAGGCTATTGATTATAGGATTTTAAAAGAAACTATGACTTTCAAGATAGGTATTTTATTACATGAATCGTTCAAATGATCATTTTAGATGAAAAAACCGCGGANGGGTCTAGTAAATATAGTTTTAATTTAATAAAGGTTTTATATTACATATTTAAATATATGAACAAATTGCCTCTACCCATCTGAAATTCGTGCACTATATAGATTTGGTTACTCTGGATAAACAAAGATTGATTTGGATAAACAAAGATAAGTCGAAAGTCAATGTTACAATTACATTTTGCAATAGTTTATACCTCTTCAAATTGCCTGGCTAAAGGCATTACTGAAAACATTTTCCAATGCCATGTATATACGAAGAGTGAAAAAAAAAGAAGTGGGCTGATATGAAACCCTTGGGGTACACCAGAAATAACAAGTATATGTGAAGATGTACAATTGTTAATTTTTACACAATGAAATCGATTGAGAATGTAAAATTTGATCCCTCTTTAGGCTATTGATTATAGGATTTTAAATGAAACTATGACTTTCAAGATAGGTATTTTATTACTTGAATCGTTCAAATAATCATTTTAGATGAAAAAACCGCGGAGTACTATTAAATTAGAGAGGGTGGAAGTTGGAGATAGGGGTGAAAATGCACCCCTTTCAGTTTTTTAATTGTAGCTCGAAAACGAAGCAAAATTTCGTTATAGTTCACAGGAAAAATTATTTAGAGAATTGAATTTCCCATCGAAAAAGCTTATTTAAAAAATTTAAAAGGAAAATTTTATGCAAAAAATCGTTTATAAACAATTTAAAAGAACGCAAAAAATTCGATTTTTTTATTTTTTTACTTTTCTGCCTCTAATTTTTTTTTTTGAGTAAAGATAGGCATTGCTTCATAAAAAAAAGTAGATAAAATTTCCTTCAAAAAAAGATTGTACAGTACTATTGGATGAAAATTGACTGATATATGGCCGCTCAAACTTAGCCAATTTTTCGATTTTCGTTCAAGGATTTTCATCACACGACTTGCTCGAAGGATCATTAATAAAAAACCGCAAGGTGCTATTAAATTAGAGAGTTGAAATTGAAGATAGGGGTGAAAATACACTTTTGCAGTTTTTTAAATATAAAACGAAATTGAAGCAAAATTTCATTATAGTTTATAGGAAAAATTTTTTTGAGGATTGAATTTCACATCGAAGTGGCTTATTTAAAAAATTTAAAAGAAAAATTTTATGCAAAAAATCGCTAATAAACAATTAAAAAAAAAACAAAAAATACTCCGGTTTTTTTTTCATTTTTTATTCAGTTACTGTTGTTATAACCAACAATATTAATTGTTCATTACTTTAGATCAAGACTTTTTGTTCTATGCTGTTTAAATATCCCCTCAATGAAATCCAAAAGACCTACGTACGCCTCTGGCTGTCACTTAACACGGAATCCGTAATGGTGGTCTCTAGACCGTCCTCTAGATAACATGGTCTTGATTGACACGGACTTTTCTTTTTACCTGATGCCGACGTGCAAAACTATTTTTCTCACAGTGAATATGTCGACGGGAGAATTTATTTTTTAGGTGAAGTTACACTCCTTTATTGCGAAACTAAACCGCTAAATTACGCTGCCACCCAGCATTCTCTTTTACTTTTTTCCCCGGCTCCAATTGTGCGATTTTGAATCGAGTTAATTTGTTATGGTTATTGTGCAACATGCATATTGTACCTACCGGACAGTATGTACGAAAAAGAAAGTAATGCGAGTGTGTTAATTGAAAAACCTGAAATATCCACCTGTATTCAAAATAATTCTCATTAAATGATGGAATGAATATATGAAACATGTCTAGGTCTTCAAAATTGGAAATTAGCTTTAAAATTGTATACCTGAATAGAGGCGTTCATAATTATTGAATAAATCTGACGATAATCTTTAACAAAATTAATTCAATTCATTTAACTATGTATTAGTTGAATGCTAGTTGGCTATATGTATTATGAAATATAATTAATTTATTTCGAAGAATTCGCTAACGAAATAGATTTGAATAGATAAATATGGAATTTTAACGGTAATGTTCTAACAGACACATAATTTGTTCTAATATTATTCTAAAGTAAAAGTAGTATACACTAGTATTCTATTGATTCGTTATTGAATATTTTTATTTAAAAAAAAATATCAATTAATCTCTGTCGTCGTTATTAAAAACATTAGTCAAAGCGGTAGCAAATATTTTCTCTCAGGATTTTTTCTTCTAAATAAGTATTATATAATTATTTCCGAGAAATTTAAAAAAAAATACTAGTCAAATTAGTTCCACAAAAGGTGGTTAAAATCATATTATTTTAATTACAGTTATATAGTTCACGCAACTATTGTTTGCGACAACAAAGTTGTGTTAAAATCACCTTCTATGTGTGCAGATAATGTCGATGTAATTATAACTTTCTCCAGATTTTCAATTCAATACCTGAGAAATAAATTAATATCTGATTTAGAAATGTTACATTGCAAAATTTGCAATTTTTCCATTGCAATATGGTAATCGATAATAATTATCGCCAATTTTAACACGCCACATGTTCTTGTTATGAAATAACTAAACCTATTTTCAGAAGCTAATTCAATGTAATTAGTACTCAATTTAAGCAACCTTTTTATGAAAAAAATCTTGTTGCTTTTCATAATGCGTCATTTCGTAATATAGGTATATTGTTAACGGTATTTATTTGAGCTCTCATAGAGGGTGTCCTAGAAAGATTGGGACATCATTTGACCAAAGACTTTTGGAATCAAAATAAAACGACCTAGTTCCACTTATGCCTTTACAAAAGTAAGCACCAACTACGATATAACCTGCTGATGTTGTACTACGAAACAACATTTTTTTAATATCTATATGATACTTGTCCTTGTTTGAGTGTAATTCGTTTTTCTGATGTATTGATTCCAGAAGTATGCCCAGCCATTCTGAGACTTTTTATGATCTGAAACTGTTCTATAGAAATATAAAAGGTATTATTTATTTTATTCTGTTTCATCATCATCTGTAACCCTGCATCCCCAAAGACATCAGTCGCACGGAAATTCATCGACCTCAGCGACCAAGATAGAAGAATCTTGTCCTCTACATAACCATCTTCCTGGATATACTTCATTAAGAAGTTTATACATTCTGAAAGAAATGTTCAGGAGCACCATCGTGCATCTCCATGGACGTTTATTGGCAATTTATTTTGATAGACTCAGTAACATACGTGTTGAATGAGATTCCAATAAACATCATCATTGGGATTATGAAGTTATCTGTCTGGACCAATTAAATAGTCATTAACCTATCCACACGTTAAATTTGAATTCATGTTAAAAATTACTTTCATTATAACGAATAGCGTTAGATTTTTAGTCATCATTGACATATTCATTATGAAAATTGGTAACTCCTGTTAGAATAAAACATAACTCTTAGATAAAAAGAGTTTTCGTATACAAATTTAAATCGTTTCTATAATCATTTCTAATGGTACGAACTATCAATATCAAATTAGTCTTATACTGGTTGGACATAAGTCCTAAGAAGTTGTTCATCATCCGACTGGCGATGCTTTTCAAAACTCTCATTGCTTGTCCCAGCTGTCCTATGCTTGTTGTCGGTTCTTGTTCGACTCTTTGTAGGATAATTTCCTCAGTATTTGTCAGTTTGACTGCACATCGTCCGTCGTCCACAATTATTTTTTCTTTCGATATCAGTGGACTAGTTTCTCGAATTTTCTTCTCAATATTAGCAAAGGTTTATTTACATTCACGTTTCCTGTAATTACGAATGGTTTGCCCGATTTGAAAGTGGTTATCAGTCAATGGAAGATGATTCTCGACCAGGAAGACCTTCGACTTCAACTGATGATTCCCAACGTTCAGAAAGTCAAAGATCTGGTGCATGTAAATCGGCGATTGACTCTATCAGAGAAACTGCAGAATAAGTTAGCTCTTGCCATGAAAAGACTGAGAAGCAGTAAGAAAATCGTGTGAATGTTTGTCGGCAACTTCTTGAACAATCCAATGACGATGAAACATTCATTGAAAGGATCATAACGGGAGAAGAAAGATGAGTTTACGGCTATGACATTGAGACAAAAGTTCATTCATTATAATGGATTAGCAAAGGATCTCAAAGTCCCAAGAAATCACGTCAGTTTCGATCCAATGTCAAGTGATGCTAAATCCATCAGTGTATTGTCTTCCTTCACCCTCCTTACTCGCCAGATCTGACTTCTTGCGATTTTTTTCTTGTTTCCAAAATTAAAATCAGTGCTGAAAAGACGCCGTTTTCATACTATTGATGACATCAGTGCAAAGGCCACTTCAAATGAAGCTATCCAGAACTGCTTCGCGAAATGGAATATATCTCTAGGATAACTGTGTGAATAGGAGACAGGACCAATAATGTATAAAATTATTAATAATGTTTAAAAAAATAAGGTTGGGTACAAATGAACTACTGCAACTTCACTTTACTGAAGTTGCGGTCGATCTTAACCTTAAAAATTACTTTGTTTGCGTATAAATATATATATTTTTAAGAGAGGAACATCAATCAATGTTTTAATCTATAAATGCCAAAAATATTAACCTATTGGTAAATGTGCTACTCATTTATTGTTATGTAATAACTGTACAGTCCGAAGCAGATATCAAAAATGAACAAATATATAACTTCAAACCATTAAAGCAAAAGAAAAGACAAGCCATAACGTGAAATAGGATCTAATATCTCTATATCAAAACCTCCCTCAGATCGCCTAGCCTTCAGCACACATTCTTCCGGTACGTTTATAATACGATTTTGTCTTTTCCTAACCTCTCAGAAAGATTCTATAAGCTGTTCTGATGACATCAGACTCGGTGGTAAAAATTTACAATTCCATCAGATTTTCTGCATATAACGCAACATCACAAATTCTCAACATAATTGACACATTATTCTGAAAACGATAACGTAACAATTCATGTCGGAACAGAATGAAATTAATATCAGAACAATATGTGAAACCAACTTCAAACATAGCTTTCAAAATGTCTGATTCTATTACCTTAAATAATATGCCTACACTTTCGTTTCCATATAGGTAATAATGTTTAACTTGACAAGAAACGCCTTTGTTTGTTTCTTAATGGATTGTAATATCTACTATTATCTTTTTAGCTCTGTTAATAGATTTCATGTTTTGTGTTAATCATAGACCTAAGCTGTCAAAACAATTTTAACCGTTTCAAATAAACGAAAGGAATCGTTCTAATGTAACACAATATCAACTCGCACAAAAAATTAATTTCTATTTGTAGATAGAATTGAATTGTTCGATGTCAATCAGTTGTCCGAATCCTTTTTCGGTTCTTGACAGAATCCCGAGATCGAGGTTCCCGATGGCCGGCGGCGCAAGGCGTATGTTTACTCAACACGATCGCAAATTTCGCCATTATACTGATTGGTGGAATTAAAAATATTTACGGCCGTCAGATTTTGATTTGTTGGGCTTGTTCGCGAAATTACGGGCCGTTATGGGATGCCTTGTGAATAATCGCCGAACTGAAATTTATTACGAATTAAGTCATTACGTTAGAAAGCTGGGAAATCGCCGTTTCATTGAATATTCTTTTCCAGACGGACCCGTAAAGAAGGATATCGGCTGCAATGGACTGAGAGGATCCGAGATCACGCTTTACGGAGAAACGCCACAGATGCAGATCGAGAAAGCCGACAAAATGCAACCCAGAACCAAAGTCAAAACCAATGGACACTTCACCACATACATGCAGGTAAGTTTCAAAGTAAAACGATAGTGGATAGCTAATCAAGAGTATTCCTCACTTTATCAAATTTGCGCTATCGTCTAAAGTAACACTACCCCAAATTACATTTGCACTAAGTTATATCCTAAAACCACGGAGTTCAGGTAGAAAATTTTCGAGCAAGTCTCATATCTGAGTTACGAAAACTAGCGACGTCGCACAGAGCACAGCTGTGTGTGAAAGAGATTGATGGATAATTATATTTACGGGGCACAAGGTTAGGTTAGTGTCTATGGGCATAGCTAGGATTTTTGCTAGGGGTGGGCCCAGAGCTATTAAGCTCTATGGAGGCCTCTAAGGAAAAAAAGAGCTTACGAACTGCAAATCATTAACACTTTTTCGATTGATTCTAAATAGACAGGGTCACGCCACGCAATCAGCGACTTAACGACTTACCGATATAAAATTTCAAAACCTAAACGCTTTTTGAAACTTGCAGCATGCACTATGCTGCAAGAATTGGGGGAGGGGGAGTTTAGATGGGAGCTAAGTGTACTAAAACGCTGATGGCATAGACAACAAAACATTGAATAAAATTAAAACGTTGTAGCGTTCATTCAAAAATTAAATATATAGATACTATGAATAAATTGTTAGTTTAATTAGTTAACACTAGAAACTGAAGAAAATGACCCCCTACCCCCTGCCTACGCCCATGAGTGGATGCATTACAATCGTTTAGTATGTTTTTAAAAAAATTTGCAGGAATCACCCTCATTGTTTGATTTATTTTATCAGTGCCTTTAAACGAAAAATGCAAACTGAAATCAAAATTTTTTAAAATGTCAGCGCGCTAGCAAACTAACCTGTGCATCATACGTTTGAGTATTAATTTAATCCTAGCTGGTCAATCATTTCCCGATTGTTATAGTATTTCTACACAAATTAGGCTTGCCTGAAGTTTGAGCAGCTTCTTGAAAGGGGCTATTTAGCTACAGCAACTTTTTTACCATACACTGTAAAAAAGTTTCACTCAAATTTCATTCAATTTTATTCAATAATGTATCAATTTCTGTCCACCCACACCCGATTGATTGAAATTTTGTATAAGTACAACTGAGTGAAACTATTGCATCAGAAATTAGTGAGTGTTTACTCAAATCCAAGTTACTGCTAACCATCAATTGAGCGACTTTTGACTCTATTCTGAGTATATAAAACCAATTTAGAGTTGACTTTTTCTCTAATATGATTTAAATTTAACTATTATTTAGTCATTTTTTTACTCAGACTTGGTTTTTAATTAAATAAATATTGAGTGCAAACATAAATCACTCATAAATGATTAATTAGGATATACAATGTCAAATTAATTCACTTCGCGGGGCCTTCTCCTGTCCTGGTTGAGACCCGCCAGCTGAGACCCGCCGCCGCCGGCTAAGGCCTGTTCTCCTGGCGATCACGCTCTTCTGAAGCATCTAACGGGCTCCTATCAACTGTGGTCAAGATTACTGAAACGATATGTAAGTGGTGCCATCTTCAAGGCGCCATTCAAATTTCTTGAAATTAATATACATTTAAACTCACTCAGTAATGACGACATTTACTCTGATGTATGTACCAGACACGAGTTTACGTGGAGAATTTATTTAAGGAGTATAGTAGTATAGTATATATAGAATATTATATTTGAGTGAAAGTACTCAGTTTTAGTTTAAATATAATCACAAATGAGTAAAATGCCCAATATTGAGTGAAAATGTACTCAATAATTTCACTTGATTAATTCACTCCGAACTTTTATTGCTTTCACTCACACCGATTTTTTACAGTGTAACGACAACATTTTGGAGGCGGCGCTATTAAGCCTATGCTAAACATATCGAAAAGTAGTCAACTTTGATTAAGCATAACTCAGAAACTATGTGGTAAAATGTGCTGAAATTTTGAAAAAGTATCTATCAGGTGCATACTTAATTAATTATGCTGAAAGTTTCATGATTATATTGAATAATTTTGGTGATAACTACCTTAAACACATGTACAGTCATATTTTTTTCTTAAATCGTCAATAATAAACAAAAATGCAATTACTAAAAGTAATTTTTTGAATAATAATTAATCTGTGCAAGAACAAAAAATATATTACTACGAGAATTATTAGATTAGATTGAATATCACAATTGTCTTCATTTTGTTGGTACCACAGCTTTAAAAAAAAAAACACGTTTGGCGCTTCTTTGTTAATCTGATATCTTATTTCAGTTCTTGCACTCGCTGAAACTATCTAATCTATTAGGTTTTTGCGGGTTATAAGATTAGCCTTATACTTTATTGTACATTGTTTTGAATAAGTCGTAATTTCTATCTGCTTCATTTACCCACACATCATCTGAGCAAATTCAATTTATGTTTCCTTTATAAATAGTGGTTTTTTTTACATAAAAATGCAAGTTCATCTCTCCTCTGTACAACTGGTCCAACTACCCTCCGAAGAGAGAGTTAGACCATCATATTACAAATAAACAATGTTTTAGGGTGTCCTAATTCTGCCTTATTAAGCAAGAAGATTGTAACAGATATTTTGTTGGTTTTGGATTATTCTCAATATTATAGACATTTTCACTCACAGATTCATATTTTTTTGTTTACTTTATTTGAATAAATCCATCCAGGGAAATGTCAGTTACGACTTTCTTGTTTAGTTGGGCAGAATTGAAGTTAGATATATAGAATGACCCAAAACTGATCATTGGTCCCCATTACAGAAAAACGGAAAGAGCAAATAGGAAGCCACAAGCGCGGATCTTTATTTCATGGAGATATAAGTATTTGAGTTAAAATTTCATCGTATAATAAGTTTACCACCCTAAAAGCTGTAGCGTAATTATTATTTCCCCAACATTTTTTCCTATTTTACATACATTTTTTATAGCATATAAGAGTTCGTATTTTCCTCAACAAACTTTTATTAAAAAAGTTTTTTGATCGCTTTCTCTTCAAAAAATCACGACACATGACAAAATAAGTAGAAAATTGATCTGCTAATCTTTATTTTCTCTATACATATCGTCTTATACCTTTTGAATGAGAGAAGTCGAAAACTTTTTTAATACATTTTGAGATAATAATTTCGATGACGTTACAGTCCTTAGAGCGGTAAAACAAAGATGGAGTTTTAAGTCAAATACCACGAAGATCCCCGATTGCGGTTTCCTATTTGCTACTTCCGTGTCCCTGTAGTAGCGGCCAGCTGTCATGAGTCATCCTGTACATCGACCTTGAGTTGATCTTATCTACACATATATTTTACATGTACACACATATATTTTAATTTATCACCCCTCAAACAAATATTATTACAAATCACCTGTCATAAATTTTATATTTAGGTAAGTTTCAGTGGTCCATCATTTCGTAGAAGTGAATGAAACATTGAAGTTATTTTTTACAATAACACCGTATGCGTATACAACTTGATATATCTCATAGAACATCTAATTTGTTATCTTGTATTAAAAGTTATTGCTGGTGGTGGCTGCAAAAACTTTGTAGGAATGCAATTTATTTTAAAACTTTCACACATACAATATCACAGCAAAAAAGCGTTATAAATTACTGTAGAAAAAAACTATTTAAATTTGCGCCACTTGGCGTCCAATAATTTTAATATCCTTGACTTCTTAATGAAAAGCTAATCCACTTAATTTTAATAGGTTCGCGTCTGGATATCCTATCACCAGCACCTTCTCACACAATTTTAATCATTGTGGGCTATAATTTCGTTTTGACATGTAATCTGAAAAGGTTCCCATTAAACGTGCCCAGAATCGGACTGGAAGATTATAGGAACACCTAAATTAACAATACTATCTCGGGCAAAAAAAACACTGCATCCCTAGCGTCTACCCTAGAGGCAGATGTTCCAGATTTAATGACTCGAATTTATACAAAAATAAGCATGGACGAATATAAATAAACACTTCAGAAATAGCACGGACATTTTCCGGTTTCGCAGTCATTTATTTTTATTTGGCGGGAGTTCAGGAATGTTTTTGTACAAATCTTTGTATACAGAACAATACAACGGAGTGCCAAGCCAAATGTATTGAACAATCGTTACCAGCATCAACACATTTTAAAAATAGGACCCTGACTTTCGTCTCGCAAAGATTTTTCAACTGTTGAACTATAAAAAATATGCTATAATAAAAATTAGTAAGTAATAATGGAAAAATCTACACTTCGTATACAACAAATTTTAAACTTTATTTAAGTGTATTCTCTTGAATGCAATAATAGCAGATAAAGAATGGGTCGGAGAAAACGCAACCACCAGAAATAAGATCTAAAAAAAAATTTTCTTTGAAACGTTTAACTTTTGGATATGTCCATCTGTCTTCCAATATCGACTTATACTTTCCCTGATTCATTCGTTATTATTATTATTAATCATCGCTATTATCAACATCACCTTTAAAGGTTGTAAATTATTTCTAGTTAATTTTATAAATTTTCCTAAATTATCATTAAATGAAGTTACGTAATATATCTACTCTTTGACACAGTTATCTAGGTATACTAAACAAACAACTCTATAAACAAGCTAGTCATTAACAGTTATCTAAAATAAAAAATAATACATATATCTAAATTGTAAGTACTAATAAAGAAACACATACCTGACATGTCGAAATTATTAAATAATATATTTTCAAAGAAATTATGTACTATTTTTGTTTGTAGTCGCTGAACGCGATAAATTGCTTACAGTCCTTACGATATTTGTTAAGATAGAAGTTGAAGAAGACCCCTGCATCACTTTTTTGGAATTAACCTCATTCGACACCCGAGGTAGAAAGACATTGGTGGACAATTTCAAGGCACTCCCCTACCGCGGTAAATTGTTACAATAGTTCCGACAACAGAAATTTATTGGCTTACAATTTTCTTGGAAAACTAAACAAATATTGTACGGGCTGTAACTTATTCCTACATTTTCAGAATCAACAAACCTGACCTGTCTAAATCTGAATATATTTATAAAGTGACGTTACAACTATTAACAATAATAATATGAGATAATTTCTTTGAAGGATTGCATTATTATTTACTGATTTCATGTAAAATAAATGATTTTATTTATTTATTTTTATTAATAACTATTATTTGAATATATTACCTTTTATTTTAGATAATTTTAATGACTGACCATGTCTATGGCTTCTTATCATACCCAAATATTAGCTAAGAAAAATATAAATTAACTAAATACTAGCCCCTTGTGTACCTCAAGGTTCCGTTCTGGGGCTATTATTAATATATAACCTTGTTGGGATTATGCTGATTTACCTATCTTCACATATGTTATATAGAAAATAAATCGCGACTTACAAAGTGTAACATTATTTCATTTACTCGCAGATGATCTCCACTTATTTTTAATTATAATTGAAATAGTTCCATGTTATGTAAAACAGTTAGGACACTTTGGGATCTTTTCTTTTGTTATAAGCTAACAAGATAGTGTGTCACTTGTGTAGTGTCCCAATTGACATTCATATAAATATCTTAGAAACTCAAAAATACATATTACCTGTATATTCTATTATTAGGTCTCACATGTTTTTACTTATTTTATAAACTATTAAGATAATCCACACAAATTCAAAAAAAAAACGTAAAATTTTTTTGGATTTTGTGTATTAGCCTAATACCTACCTTAAAAAATGAGTAAAAACATGCTAGAAACTATTCAACGAAAACTCGTGGTGTATACCATCTAGTGAATAAGTCCATGAGAAATGCTTATTTTTTTTATTCGATTCCCACCTATAAATTGCTGCTGGTTCTGAAGGACGGTGTAAATAAACGGATAAATATAGGTACAAACATTTTGCTACTTTAAAAGATAGTTGTCATCAGCGTCCCATTGTTAGCGTTCATTTTAAGATCAGCGCAGCATCTGCGGGGTCATACACTTTGTTACATATCAGAATCGGGTCAACATCTCCGTACCTGGAAACCACATCCTGCACTTTATGTAATACGGCGCATAATATGGTTCATGAGGCTGAACTCCAGGACATCAACTAGAATATTTTATAACGGCTTATGGATACATTAAACATAAGTTTACCGGGAAAGCCACAAATGCATTGGAATTTATACCGGCTTTAGTCGATTTCAGTGAGAAATATATCGTGTATAAGTTGGCTGTTTATGATAATGGCTGGACGTTATATTTTAAACTTAGCAGGATGCGATTAAGATCACGTTCATGTCTGGATCCTATTTTTACGTAGATTGTGAATTCTACAGGGATGTTTCACAAAACAAGATTTATCTGTTCGTTCATAACCCTCATAAATTGTCTGTATGAATAGTGTTTGTTAATGGTACCAGAGCTGAGATATTTGCTCTATGCTTCCGACAATTTGTACATGAAATGAGTTAGTTTTTCAACTTCACAGTTGAAGGTCTCTTAGCGAATGGTGCAAAATACAGTAACGGCTCGTATGTTATCCATAACAAAATTATACAAACAAATAACATTGGGAAATCGTTGTAGTTTTATTCTCTCCATTGAAAGAATGTCATCAAAACATAAACGAGTTACTGTGGTTAATCGAACCCACCTTTTGTTTTTTCTATCAGTTCATTAGCACTTATAATTTTGTTTAATAATGTAGGTAATTCCTATGTTTATTTGTGAAAGTGCATACCTGATAAAATAATTTATTTCTATGGCACATTTTCTTTGTCATTATCACAGAAACCACAATATTTAACAGGGCGTGCAGCTGCCCCTCCCTGCGTAGAACAGTAACTAGTAGAACACTTAATACCGGTGACATTTATACTAAGAATAAATTAACAGGCAAGTGTTGGTTTATTTATTGGTATGCATTTGGTGTACTATCAGAAACAAGTAGCATTACGCTTCAGAAATATAAATCAGATATCGGTCATTAAAAGTCCAAAGATCCGGTAAACGAGGTGACATGAATTCACTTCGGAATACTCTGTCAATCAGAAATATATTTTGAATATGTGTAATATATATATTTCTCTCTTTCCTCATTTTCTACAGTTTAATTCCTCTATTTCCTTCTCTTGTTCTCTTTTTTTGTTTTTCTTGTTAGTGGTCTTGTTTAATTCATAATACACTATTTATGTCTATTTTCTTTGTGTCTAATAGTTTCAATTGTAGTTTTATTCCAAATATTACAATTGAACAACAAGTTTTAGAACAGCTCTAAATCTAAGTTAAATCTAAATTCATAGCACAGTTATATGTTGCATTTCTTGTACCTGTAGAAAATGCTCTATAATGCTGATAGCATATAATTATGTATAATTATTACACCATTTTGTTTTATACTAAAAATAATTGAATATTAATTTAGATTTCTGGTACTAGAACCAATATTTAAATTAATTTCCATTTGCAAAAAAAATCGTCGGGCATAAAAGTCACAGTCATTTCCTTTAGAAAGCTATCAGTAATTGCCACACTACGATTTATTTTAAAAACGACTACTATTATCTGGAATTAATTACACGCAGTTATTGAAAGCAGCTATTTCCAGCTATGCATTAGTTGCCTTTATTACCTATTCGATCAACACAACAGGAGGCGTTAAGTCCAAGGAAGCAGATAATTTTAACTTCCTTATGGGTGTCGCATCTGTTGACATTACTTTTCGGAGAATGCTACTCCTTAACTCTTCAGGTTTAATTAAAAAAGACTAGGACTTTTATAGTCAGACTTGAAATAATTTAAATCCGATAATACTCAGGTGACGTTTATAGCAGCGGATGTGTTGATGAAAAATGACAGTCCTAAGCTGTATATTATTTGGAAGGATCAGGAAAATTGTTAAAAATTTTCTCTCAGTTACGTAAGAAGTTTATATCGAAGAAGTAAACTTAAAATACTAATTAAGTCTCAAACATAGCAAAAATCTATTTATATATGCACCTTGTTTGTTCTATTTGACCACAACCGAAGTAGTGTTGAAAGCAGTCTTCATAAACACCAACGTCTTATGACACACCATCTCAATGTACATAAAAGATATTTATTTAACCTGTCATTTTAGGAGATGCAACTTGATTTGGGAATGAAATAAAGCAGTATATTTTTTTACGAGGCCATTAATGGATCATTAAATATACATTATGTTTAAAAGATTTGCATAAAACAATTTTGTAACTTCCATTATTACGAGGTCTGTTCAGTAAATAATCGAACTTTATTGTTTTGGTGAAAGTGTGGGAGGACAATAATCTAATTTTTAGCACAAAACTGACAAAGCTGAGTGTGCGGGCGCATTGTCATGGTGCAAGAACCATGAGTTGTGGTGTTTTCCTTGCTTTTATTGACTCGTGTTCCCAATGTACCGGTACAGTTACCTATTTATACAAATATTGTTACGTCCCTAATTAATCATGTGATATTCAAGGCGACTAAACCGCTCGCTAAACCATTTTACCTGCATTTGAAGTAACAGCCAGTAAATGCATAAAAGATGAACTGCCAATAGCAACAATAAAGAATTTCTTGATAAACAACGACAAAGATTATGTTTTATGTATTAATACTGATATAAAGCGGCAGTAATAACATTTAAAACAATCAATAATTTATCACAATAAGCCGGTTATTATCGTTATGTTGAACGTACACCGTCATGTTTAATTGAAATTCCTGAGTAATGCGATTTATGAGTATGGTTTATTTGTAAATATTGCATTGTTCAGTGTTGAAGCGTTCTTATTTAATCCATAGTATAGAAACGTAAAAATTTCATAATGTGTGCATTTACTTCATTGTCTTGAGGATATAAAATGCATTCCGCCTTTCAAAAAACCTTCTAAATGTTGTTCCTCAACGGAGTATTCAAACTATTACAAACTGAAGGTATATACATATTTGCTTAAACCATCATCTTCAAGGGGCTGTAAGGTCAACTTAAGTTGGAACTAATTGTGCAGTACTTAGGTGTTTCTTAAATAATCTGTAAAGATAATGTCCTTAATTATTACTTTTGATTCAAATCAGTTCTTGGTTTCATGAACTGGATCAGTAAAAATTCTTGCTCCAATTGTGCCAGCTGAATAGACCTCAGTGTGTTTAGACTTTTTCAATTCTAAACAAAACACGTTCTATTTCTGTTCCATCTGCATTTGCTTTTTCGAAAACAATTCCGCGATATCCGATCAAAAGTACAATTTGTTTCCTGGTCTCATGCGATTAGGCCTATATTTCATAATTCCACATAAATCTCTAACCTTATCTGCCAAGTTCTCGGTAATGTTCTTAATGTTATCAACGGAATTATTTTTACTCTTGGCATTTGCGATATAAATAAACCACAGTGGAGACATCTTTTTTTCATCTCAATAGCAGGCTTATTTGTGCTCGACAATAAGCTTTTGTTATCCGCAGCGATACATCAATATCAAGTCGGTCGCCTTCCTCGGGATAAAAATAATGTCGACATGATATCGTTGCTTTTCCATTCATTATCATCTGTTTGGTATTTACGTTATTGCAAATGAAATTAATTGATTGTTGGCGATATCTATCGGTTTTGTATTGCAAATGCCTGTATGATGATAGCAACTTATTTAAAAAAGTAATGATAGAGAAATAATATTTAACTTTGAAAACAAATTAAACGTTTTAATTAAATCATATTCGACATATCAACTGCTTGGATTTGAAGCAGACTTTTCTTCAGTGGTACTATTTTTTTCAAACAAAAACCATTTATTAGTTCTTCCTTTATTGAGAATTGGGTAAATTGTTTCCTTTAAAAATGAATTCCATGTTTTTCAGAATAATTAGATTAAAGAATCGAAATCGGTAATTTTTCAGAACATAAAGAAATCAAAGAACCCTAATGAGATGAAAACAAAGTTTTTTTAAGTTGCTTGATGCTTACGTTGCATTCGAACCCGCTAATTCGAATAAAAAACATTGCTATGAGCTCAAGAACAGTTTAGAAGTTGACCCTTGTGGCAAAATTACAAATATATTTTTCGCTAATTTCTAGTAATAATTGAATCTTTATTTTTTATCGAATTATCATATATTTATGTGGAAGGTCATTGACCAAACGACCCTATATAGAAACCGCCAGTGGTTGAATCAATGTTAATCTTGAATCACTCAGCATAATAATTCGCATTGTACTATTCTCGTTATCTCCGTTTATTTTTAGACCCGCCAAGACTTATCGGCATCTGGCGTCGAGGCTGGTCACCCGGAAAAACTACCAAAGACTCGTCCCACCAACCCCAGAAACCGACTGGACCAGGGAGTCATGACCCAGAGCTGCCCCACTCCCCCGCAATCAAGGAGGAAATTCTTCTTGAGCCCCAAGGGTCTCAGGAGCCCCTTCGTGAGCAGGAACGCTAGGCAGCAAGGCGACGTGGCGGCCTTATCTGGTAGGTGAACGATAATTTTAAGTGTGCATTAGCAGTTTCAATAACTCATCGGGGAATTTATTTTACTTGTATCTCCTAGCAGCGTGTCGATTTTTTAAACAAAGTGTCACCAGAGAGTGATATCGGAACATCGGAATTAGCATCCAATTTTGTTGTTAATGTAGGAAATGCTATAATTTTGAACGAAAGCAGAATCTATTCTCCCATACTGTTAGCATACGTCATAGTGAAGATTCCAGGCTCTCCACTATTTCCGTACCTTTATTCTTACCCACAATTAATCAAGTTTACCCCATCGCTAATGCACTTTATCAAACAATTGTAAAATAGAATTGTTTATTTCTATGGAAATAACTGATTTGTGTGACTATATACACTGCTCAAAATAATTAGAGGAACACTTATTTAAATCTCAATAACTTTTTTATTTGTAATACTATATAAATCTAATAGTGCATAGCTTAAAGACTAACATTTTGTTCGAATAAATTTACGAAAATAAAACAAATTTACATAATCATTCTTGAGACAATAGTACCAATTCAAAAAAACTACAAGAAATAAAATGAAACATACAATCAAAATTTCAATTTAGAAATGTGCTGTGCCTTGGAATAGTAAACAATGTTGACAGTTCCGCATAAATTGTAAAAAATGAGGCATCTAAGTGAAGTTGAAGTCGTTCGTGTTGTTGCTAGTATAGAGTATGGTACCAGTATTCGACAGGTTGCAAGAGATTTTAACGTAAGCCCTTCTGTCATCCATCGCGTGTAGAATCGTTACTGAGAAACCGGAGGATATAAAAGACGCATTGGACAAGGTTCTAAAAGGAAAACAAACCGAATTCAGGACAGGTTTTTAGTCATATCCTCCTTGCGTTCTTGTACATCCACAGCAAAAGACCTTCAAAGTAGGCTCAGAACGACTCATGGGTTGGAAATTTCCGATCAGACGGTTAGGAATAAACTGAGAGAAGCAAACTTGAGACCAAGAAGACCCGTGCGAAAACCTATTTTAACTCCATATCACATAAGGTCTCGTTTACATTTTGCACGTGAGCATGTGACATGGCAACTTCGATATTGGAGACCAGTACTCTTCACAGATGAGTCACGATTTCGTTTAAGTCGTTGTGATTGTCGAGTACGTGTATACCGACGTCCACATGAACGTCATTCTTCAGCTACCATAGAAGAAGTCGAAAGATTTGGTGGTGGGTCAGTGATGGTTTGGGGCGGAATTAGTATTGATGAAAGAACCGATCTTGTCATAGTTCCAGGGACTCTAACCGCTGAACGATACATTGATCTCATTCTAGAAGATCATGTTATACCAGCCGCTTATGGTATAGGTCCAAATTTTCTGTTTATGCAAGATAACGCAAGGCCACATACTGCGATTATCACCATGAACTACCTTCAACATCACGGGATTCAATCCATGGATCGCTAAGTCCTGATCTAAACCCCATCGAACATCTTTGGAATTTGTTAGATAGGCGTGTTCGGAGGCGCCCAGACCCACCTCAGACTCTCCAACAGTTAACAAATGCCCTAATCGAAGAATGGGAGAATATACCACAAGACATTCGTAGGCTCATCCGAAGCTTACCACGGAGGTGTCAAGCAGGAATTCGTGCTAATGGAAGACATACACGATATTAGTGAACCAAATCTCACCAGGACCTTTATGTTATACAGACAGGATCACAGACTCTTCACTTTACTTCTTGTAGTTTTTTTGAATTGGCGCTGTTGTCTCAAGAGTGATTATGTAAATTTGTTTTATTTTCGTAAATTTATTCCAACAAAATGTTAGTCTTTAACATATGCATTATCAGATTTATATAGTATTACAAATGAAAAAGTTCTTGAGATTTAAATAAGTGTTCCTCTAATTATTTTGAGCAGTGTAGTTGTTAAAAAGATACTTCTAATGAACAATCTTCCAGAAACTACATTATTTTCACGTCTTTGCACACATCTTTTAAAAGAATATAGGTATTTAAAAAATAGGAGATATATCTACCTACCTATTTAAAGATTTCTGTAAACTATAAGTAAATAATATAAATAAATGTCACAATGTCGTGCGTCTAGTGTTGCAAATGACACATTGCAACAACAACAAATATGTCGATAATTTATTCCTACCCTTTCAATTAGCGGTCTGTCGATTTGTATATATTTTTAAATAGAAAGATACCCACTATCCATTTCAGTCGTCGCCTCGAAATAAATAGGTAAGTGTAAGTGTAATCTCAGGCCCCTTTTTCCGTCTATTTATAGACGGTGTAGTCGTCCCCCTTCGTGTCTCGCGCCTCGGAGACACATTTCCTCGGAAAAAAATCCCTCTGTCGTCTGCATTTTTACCTGCCCACCGCGCTGTCGCGCCAGGAGTACCCACGGAGCGGATATGCGCTGTCCCACGTGCGACGCCCGCGAGATAATCGACCTTTGACCCCACGTAAATCGCGGATCACTGAATGTGATGTGCGACGCCCAGGCAATGTTGCCATATGCTAATCTCCGAATGTCAGGAAATTCACCAAAATTCTGGGCAATTTATGTATATTAAAATTATTGATAAAAAAATACGATTATAACTAGAACTACGACGACGTCAGTACAAATTAAAAAAAAATACTAATAATACACTCGTATTCTGTACAAATTCGTATTTCGATACATTAATTCACTCTTGTTTAAAATGTCGATCTTTTTAAAACCTGTGATCGTTCTGCAGCGGTAATGACCTCCTCAACAACTTCAAATGAGGGAAGACACTGGCCCAGCGTAGTTTTAGGGAAAATTCGTTCCTTATGGACAGCGGGGGCCTCTACTGCAAGCGCCGGCTTGAATCAACTAGTAGCATCAGGCACGGAAAAAAGTCATTACATTTCTGTTTTCCTTTTAGTCTTTATTTTTTATTATTTTTTTGTTCCCATTTTTTCGTTTGTTTGTTTATTATTGTTTTGAGCATGATTTTTTAACACACCATTAATTGTTGTTTACACTTGACAAGCGTGATATACAATATATGTGGTAACGATATTAATATGCGGTAATATTTATAGTTGCTCACATCACTTACTGTGGTAACAGCTTTTCACATTAAAGCATGCAATATTTTTTATCCCAAATGCATGTGAAAATGTACCACTGGCTGAATATATTGTAAACGTTTTGTCAAATCCATCTTTTTCTAGCACTTACACTTAGACTTTTTGCACTGTGTAATTTTTCTGCAATGCAAAATCATAACAATAGTTATTTCCTTCTTATAGATGACGAAGCAACCTTGAAACCTTCTGCAAATAAAAAGTCCTCCGAAAATGACATGTATATGAGACTCGGTCTCCTTCTTGGTGATGGCGCAAGACGTTCTAAAAGAACCCAAGGACGAAATCATGAATCATGTTCGTCATTAGCAAGCTACGAGACATCAGCCATGTTGTCAACTAACACTAGCCCTGTTTCAACCCTCACAGGAAGTTCTGAAGATCAACATAGAACAAATCCAAGCTCAGATAGCGTCGCATCATTAATGTCGATGTCGATGTCTGGCCAAAGTAACTGCAGTTCAAGCCCTGTTAGTAGGAGGCACAGTGTCACAAGTAATATATAAAAAATAATGATTTTTGTTGAAATTTCAATACAATATATTTTTTTAGCTACTCAACCTGGTCCAGTAGAAGATCTCAACATGTTCAGAAATAGGCGAACATGCATAAGAAGATCGGCGAGAACGGGAACAGTAAAAGGTCCCGTAGACCCGAAAATACGTTTTGCTCAGTACAGAACACCTCAACTTACCCTCAAACCTCTATTTTTCGAAGTCCCACTTCAAGAACCAGATCCTTTATTCCTTGGAAGACACTGGCTTATAAAGGAAATTGAAGATATTATTGGTAATTTTGTTAATCATTTTCTATACAGTTCATTCAATATCGAATTTTTCAGCTTCTTCCAGCCCTGGTGTCCTCCTCACTGGTAATCCAGGAACAGGAAAGACTGCACTTGTCCTTCAGCTGGTAGAATATAGTTGCTTTGGAAGAAGAAAAGAACCAGTCTACCAATCAATTCATTCCCCAGATCGATCTCGAAGTCCACAAAGTATCTATTATCAAATTGACCTTGTCTCAGAAAAAATCCGACAGTTAGCAAGCTGTATTGTAGCATATCACTTCTGTCAAGCCGACAACAACAACACCTGCTTAGTACCTGACTTTATCCATTCACTTGCTGCCCAGTTATGCCAAGCTCCACAGTTGACTGCGTACAGGGAACACCTGCTTAGTGAGCAACATTTGCAATCTGTGCTGTCACTCAAGGAGTGCATAGCTAATCCAGATATAGCTTTAACCAGAGGTATACTGGAACCACTAGCCAGCTTGAAAAGAATTGGTAAAATTGACAATATCAACTGTGTAATACTGGTAGATGCACTCTGTGAAGCAGAATACCATCGCCCTGATCATGGTGATACCATCACAACATTCCTTGTTAAACATATGCCGTCTTTCCCTAGTTGGTTGAAGATTGTGGCAACAGTTAGGACACAGCTACAAGAAGTTACCAAACAGCTGCCCTACACTAGGATCTCTCTAGACAATATACAAGCTAATGACAATATACAAAAAGACATTCTGGGATATATTAACTTTAGACTTCAGAACAGCCCCAGTATACAAAGCAACATCACCCTATCAACATCTGGAAAACTGGAAAGTGGAAGTGTGTCTCAACACAAGTTCTCTCAACATTTGTTGAATTTAAGTCAAGGTTCCTTTTTATTTGCCAAGTTAACTCTGGATCTGCTTGAAAGAGGCCAGTTGGTTGTAAAATCTTCCGGTTACAAAGTACTTCCAGTTACTCTAGCTCAGATTTACCTGTTACATTTTAATCTAAGATTCCCTACAATTCGTTCCTTTGAAAAAGTCACTCATATTCTAAGTGTGTGCTTATCTGCCCTATATCCGTTGACTCTCTTAGAAATCTACTATTCTGTAAACTCACTACTGGTAGACAACTTCTTACCCTGGTCCGAGTTCCTACAAAGATTTAAATTGCTCTCTGGTTTCTTAGTGAAACGTTTAGACAACACCTACATGTTCTTCCACCCTTCCTTCAGGGAGTGGTTGATTCGTCGTGATGACAATGAAGCTACAAAATTCGTTTGTGACCTTAGATCTGGACACGCTGGAATTGCCTTTAGACTGTCCAGAGTTCAAGCTCCTTTAGATTCTGAGAAGACCTTAGAATTGGGACATCACATATTAAAAGCCCATGTATACAGAAACATGTCTTTGCCAAATCTCAGTTCAAGAGACCTCCAAGCCAACTGGGTAGCGGAAAGTTCTGAAAATGTCTCGGCTGCAGTTTGTCACTTAAGAAATATGTATAGTCCTAACGTGAAAGTATCTAGGTTGCTGCTTCTAGCTGGAGCTTCACCTAATTACATCACTGACTTCCTAGGTAAGTAATTATTGGAAATCTGATGTAAAGGAGAAATCTATGTATTCTTTGTTACAGGAAATGCCCCCGTTTTGTGCATGTATGCCAATGAAGGCATAGTTCCAATGGTATCCCTTCTCCTTGAATTTGGAGCTGACGTGGAGCTAACTAACAGCCAAGGATGTACAGCGCTTTCTCTAGCTTCAGCAAAAGGTCACTGTGATGTCGTTAGACAGCTAATTGCTGCTGGAGCTTCTCCAGGCCATGCTGATACAGCAGGGTTCTGTCCTTTAGTTCATGCTGCCCGAAATGGTTGCCTCAATGTTGTTGGCTACCTACTCGCATGCGATTGGATTATCAAAACTCCAGAGGATGTGGAATTGACAGAAGCAGCTCAGCAAGCTTTGGTGGCAGCTGCTGGACAGGGACATACAGAGATTGTAGAATATCTACTAGATATGGCTGAAGTTAATGCTGATGTCCGTGACACTATAACAGGAGAGACCGCTTTGACTGTAGCTGCAGCAAATGGTTGCCATGCTGTTTGTTCAGCCCTTATCAACCGAGGCGCCAACATTTCTACAACCAACAAAAAGGAATTGGCACCTTTATTGTTAGCTGTTAAAGAGGGACATTGGGCTGTGGCTGAAAGACTGATTCAGAGCTATGCTGCTATTGAGCAGTGTGACAATACAGGGAGATCACCACTGATGATTGCTTCTTCTGAGGGTCACCTTGGACTAATTGAACTACTACTTGACAGAGGTAAGATACATTTTTCTTTGTTATTTTTTTCAAAGATTGTTACAATTGTGATTATTTAAGGTGCTGATATAAACAAAGAGGATCGTGAAGGCCTTACGCCGTTGTGCTGGGCTTGTCTAAGAGGTAAACTGCAAGTAGCACAGAGTCTGATTGAACGTGGTGCCAGCATCAATCACACAGATAAGACTGGACGTACTCCTTTAGATCTGGCAGCTTTCCAGGGCAACCAAGCCTTAGTACAGTTTTTGTTGGACAGAGGAGCCGTTATTGAACATGTAGACGTCAATGGCATGAGGCCTTTGGACAGAGCTATAGGTTGTAGGAATATTCAAGTGGTTCAGTGCTTCTTAAAGAAAGGAGCTAAATTGGGACCAGCGACTTGGGCCATGGCTGCAGGCAAACCAGAAATAATGTAAGATAATTTTAAAGAAAACTCTTTTATATGTGGGTAATAAATGATTTGTATTTTAGGCTTATACTTCTTAATAAACTTTTGGAAGATGGTAATATTTTGTATCGCAAAAGTAGATTAAGAGAAGCTGCCCATCGCTACCAATATGCTTTGAAAAAATTCCCCACCGATGACCAAGGAGAACACAATAAAGCTTTCCATCAACTACAGATCAACTTTTTACTTAATTTCTCTAGATGCAAGAGGAAATTAAACGTAAGTCAATAAACAATTAATGAAAATAATACAAAAGTAACAGTAATTTATATTTCAGGAAGCCGAAGAAGCTGTTAGCTTAGCAAACGAAGTTATCGACATGAAGCCAGAATCTTATGAAGCTTACTATGCAAGAGCAAAGGCAAAGTTAGACCTCAAACACTATGAAAGTGCCTTCCTTGATGTTAAAGAAGCTCAGAAAAGAGCTCCAGCTCAGAACACTGAAGTTAAAAAGGTGTTGAGTTTTCTACATGAAGAAATTACCAATAAGATGTCTTCAACCAATCGAATTTCGAACCACCGAGATCTGGCCATCTCCGTGGATACCTTACACGAATAAGATAAATTTATATGTAATAATAAAAGATAACCCAGTGCCTTTTCAAGTGCATTTTTTTGGAAGACTGATAATCAAAATTAATCTTTTGTGAATATTAGTATAAGTATGGCTTTGTAAATATTTTAAATTAATTTATTTTTGACTGTTGACAGTTTTGGGTTCATCTCATCATTCCCGAGGATAAAATATCCTAATTGTTATTTATTTATTTCAATATTCCTAGATATTTTTTTTTGAAAATAAGACAAATAGTAAAGGACTAAACATGTAATAGTTAAAACACCCAGGCTCAGAACAATTGTGATTTAATACTTATCGTGTCAAACTGGCTATAAGGTGAAATATTTTTCCATATATTGAAGATTTAGAACAAATCAGACCAAGGTATACAATCTTTTACCTGGGATTATTATATTTTTTTTATTATACAAAGGTGGTAGACTACTATATTAGTCAGCGCTTTAATAGTTTGATTCGAACTAAGGCAAAAAAGTATTTAATAAATAGGTATATGTTATAGAATGTTTTTGCCTTTTTCATGATTTGTATATATCAAAAAATAAAGAAAAAACTGCCGTATATACTAGAATTGTTCCTTATTGTTAATTTTATTTTTAGCTGTACTTTACACAACTTGTTGCAGTTAATTAAGGTTTTTTATTTTCCATTTTTTTCAAGATTAAACTGTAAATAACAGATATGAAGAAAAAATATGCATTGTATTTAATACAACAATTTTAGTGATCTAATTTTATTTTCATTCTTGCCAAGCATGCAATATTTTTTGTTCGTCAGTATTTTCTATTTATTTCTTTGGCAGTATAACTGTTTTGTGTGAAAAATATTTAATTTATTGTGTAAGATTATAAAGGTGCTATATCTATTAAAAAGTGTATCAAATATATAAATTTTACAATGCAATAAAGAGTTATATTAATTTTATTTCTGTTTGCTTCAATTACTAACACAAGAAGAAGGGGTTTATAAAAAGTATACTTATCTACTAACATTGACCCTTATTTCAATATGTTTCCATTGATATGAGGATATACAAACATGCATATGAAATCTGAAAATTTGAGAAAATAATGTTTTCAGTGAATAATGTTGAATTGTTGAATATCCATTACTCCATTTGTGCGTGCTTGTTCCTGCTTCATGCTTCATCCACAAAACTTTATTTATTTTAAAAACTATACAGTATGCACCCTCCATAGTGTCTAGAGACAGCCACTTCATGTTACTTAATTTACTATTGAGACGTCCAGTATGTGCATATCACTTATTGATACTTCATAATAAAGAAGAAAACTGAAAAGCACGCCTGCTCTAAGAAACCTTGAAGTAAAGTAGATTTTGCTATCTCTGGATTTTAGTTATAGGCTCTATAGAGCCTTCATAAGTGATTTTAAGCCACGTTACCAGTAATTTTATTTGAAACAGTAACTTTATTTATTTTATTTATTTATTTTTTATTAGTTCTAAAGAAATGAAATGAGACTCGCGCCCTTCTCTAGTCCTTCCGTCGACATCCGTTGCGTTTATCGAATTCCTATTGGTCAGAATTCAAACTGCAGCCCTGTTATGAATGGAGCGTGAGTTGGACTATTCTATCATGTGCGTCGCCTGAGGGTATTCGTTACATTGACCTAATTTCCAATTAAAAGAACGACACTATTTTTAACCGAATTTTATTTAATAAATATGTAGTATACAATTTCTGATTTTCTAAATATTTTATAACGCTTAAAAATGTATGTACCGTAGAATTTTCGTGAATTATCACGTAAATTTCCGATGCATACCCGACACGCCACTGCGTCATGGATAATGTATCTAGGTTTATGAATGACATATCTATGTTCAAGGTTAAAGACACAAATTGTCCGCTCTCTGCTAATCATTTACAGCTTTTTAGTTGGCAGTACCAATCGTGCAATATTGGCTGCCTAAACTCAGGAGTAATCATTTACAAAGGCACTGTAGTCTGTAGTAACTTGTAAGTAACTTAGTCACTACTACTGCCTAGACTAGACTCTAGATTCACTTCGCTTCAATGCTCTCATTCGCATGCGCATTTCATATAAGACGTTAGGCCATAGGAATCATTTTTAACATTTAACATTTTTTCTTCCATTCTACATACAGATAAACCTAGCCTGACCTAACCTATCAGTTTACATTTTCTCAATAAAAGTAGAGAAAAGGATAGTAGATTTGCCGTCTTTACTTATTATTTTATTTCATTTATTATTTATACAGGGTGATCGAGAATGATTGACCGTGCCGCCTCATACTGATTTTTGATGTGCGGCATACCAGTTTTTGATACCAATACTAGAATCATGAGCGCAGGTTGAGGGATTTTAATGGTAAACAAATAATTACGTTCAAACGTCAAATAAATTAGGTTACTGTCAAAATGGAAATTCATAATAAAAATATCAATTATTTAACAAAAATCAAAGTTATTTCACAAATTAAGCAATACTGATGGACCAATAAATGTTATTATTGTTATTATTATTAAAGAGGATGACAGAATCAAATGTAGGTTTAGCCTAACTTTTCCAAAATTCTTATTTCATTTACAATTAGAAAAACTTTTAAATCAAAGTTTGATGTAGCTAATTTTGAATAACGACTGTAAGTGCTTCAGCGATTTTATTTTTAAAACGTTATGAGTTAATTTTAAAACAGAAGCACTATTGTGGCTACATTCTTGGCATCTAAGACGATTCAGCTATACAGCGATACGCTGCAAGCTGCTGTTTTTCATCAAAGCAAACTGCTGTATGCTTATAAGACGACTATTTTGCAGCTACTGCTTTCACACTTCTGAATATCCAGCGCAAGCGATCCAGCCCAAAAATTTATGCTGAACATTTTAGTTAGCTGTCGAAATTCAGGAAAAGTGTCTTAAAAAAATTTGCTTCAAGCAAATGCAAGCAGTTGGAAGTGCTTGATTATGTTAGATGGTAGGATTGTCTGTATGACCGAGAGCAATAAACAACAGTTACATGCAATATATAATAACAGAGTAATTGGAATTTTTTCACATTTTATTGAATATTTTACCTTAAAATTACATAAAATCCATAAAAATATCTATATTTTTACAATAAATGTTCAATATGATGTCCATTGTTGTTCAAGCAGGTATTAATTCTTCTTTTCATATTATTAAATACATTCTGTAAAACATTTTGTGTAATACTCCTAATTTCGTTTGTAATTGCCTCTTGAAGTTCTTCAATCGTGTGTAACCGTTGAGCAAATACTGAATTTTTTAAAAAACCAAATAAATAATAGTCTAGGGGTGTAAGGTCAGGAGAACGTGGTGGCCATCTATCTCGACTAATTATTCGATCATCATAATACTCTCTAATCAACTCTAAAGTTTCGTTAGAGGTGTGAGCTGTTGCGCCATCTTGCTGAAAGTATCCATGATGGATTTCATCGTCGTGAAGTTCCTCAAAAAATGGTAACAATATTTGCTGCCGATATACCTGCCCAGTTACATTTTCACGGAAAAAATATGGTCCGATTATTCTTCTACGTGACATAGCTACCCAAACACCAAGTTTAATAGGGTGCAGAGTTGTTTCACGCAAAATATTAGGGTTTTCTGTGTTCCAAGAGCGATAATTTTGGGAGTTTACGTACCCACTTAAATGAAACCACGCTTCATCAGAAAAAAATGTTAGATCTAGAATATCGTCGTCATTCAGATTTTCGTTAAACCAATTACAGTATTGCACACGTTTTCCAAAATCTAACGGAAGTAGTTCCTGCACAACACTAACTTTATAAGGATGAAAATGCAACTTCTTTACTGCTTTATGGCATGATCCATATGATATTCCTATAAACAATTTAGGAATAATGATACAAATTTTAGAATAAATATTTGTTATTAAGTACCTGTTTGAGCAGATAACCGACGTAGTGATTTGGTTGGACTAGCTCGTAAGCGGTTTTCAACATCTTCCAAGACTTCCTCTGTAAGAATAGACTTTCTGCCTGGAGATTTTCCTCTACAAACACTTCCAGTGTTATGGAAGCGTTCCACTAATCTCTTCACGTGTCTCGAAAAAATTTCATAATCAATTTCATCATTTGGAAATTGTTCTTGAAATTGTAAATGACACGAATTCATCGAATATTTCCAACCATTACCATTGTTTTGTCCACTACGAAAATAGGCCTCCAGAAGAAATTTATCATGTTCTAATGAAAATGCCATGTTAACCTAAATTAAAAAACCGATTAGGTTAGAGAACAACATACGCAATAAATTAATTACTCACGTATAATATCCACCTACTCTAACTGTAGTATTGAAAAATACTGTTTTATAATGTCGCAAAATATATCAGGTAACAACAAAATCTACAAAATAATATTCAAGCCAAAAAATCCGTGCGCCAATGAACAGAACGTCAAATTGTGAAATCGCCACAGAACACCATGAAATTGCACGGATAAAAAAGTAATTTTAGCAAACGGAAATCAGTTTTGATAGCAATTGAGACAGGGTACGTTCAGAATCCGGTCAATCATTCTCGATCTCTCTGTATCTATTTTTAGTTTATGTTTTGCTTATACACGCTGCACATACAGAAAAACAGATCATAAACATATGGCAACTAACTTTTGCTACTATTGATTATTTTCATATAGAAAATAAAATTTATCTCTTATCATAGATCTAATGTTCTACAATTTCTACAAAGCTATGATAAGATTATACATATAATCATGGCACAGAAGATAAAGCAACATTGTTTTATCTTCTGTGCTCAATGGTTATCATTAAAATTCCGAACGAACTCCTTGCCGAAAATTTATTATCTTTGGTTAGTGGTTATCTTACAAACTAGATGGCGCGGTCGTCAGTCATTCTGTTCTACTGTAATTTTTAAAGTTGTTTTAAAACCAAAACATTCTTTAAAAAAAAATCGGGAAATTAGTTCTAATAAAAAAAAAGTGAACATGTGAATCAAGTGCTACAGACAGGTATCTCCGGCTTAAGGTAAGTCGAGCAAAAGTGCAAAACAAACTACAAGACCATCGTTTTTATATCGCAATATTTAACATTTGGAAATTACATATTAATTGTTATTAATTAGAGTGCGTAAACTTAAAACCAGTATCAATAAGAACACCTATTTTTTAAATCAGTAGAATTTAAAAAAAAAACACAAAAACGGAGGATGTTTCCGCTCTTTCGAGTGTATAAAATACAGAATCCTTATCGAATCGAACAAATTACCGTTTCTCGGATCAGGAGAACAGGAAATATTTGACGAAAATCTATACGTTTGCAGCGTATAGCGTGTGGATTTCAATTTGAACGTTTAATTCTAATGTACAATCCCTTTAAAAAAAGGGTAAATTACCAGTTTGCATACCTTCGCCTAAATCTGGCGATAACACAGCAGTATACGCCGAGCACCAAGCAAGAAAGTTTGTTAATTTTGTATGTTCTAGAATCTAGAATCTAGATTCTAAAACAAACTGATTTAAGATTAGTCAGTTCTCTATTCAAGTGGTACTTAGGTATTGAATTTTCGAAACCGAGAGAGATGCACTAACCAAATTTGGAAAGGACATGACTTACGTAATACAATGCTGTTGAAAATGTTGTCTTGTCACCGACGTGCTTGGTGGTAAAAATTGGATATATTTGGAGGTATTCAATTTTCGTGGCTGAAAACTTATATAAGTAGGTATTGAATTTTCGAAACCGAGAGTTGCACACTAACCAAATTTGGACAGAACATAGCTACCTAATACAATGCGAAACTTCGCCTTGATGTTAAAAATGTGTCCACCGCCGTACTTGGTAGTGAAAATTCGAAATATTTGGAATTATTCAATTTTCGTGGCTGAAAACATACATAGGTATTGAATTTTCGAATCCGACGGAGTTGCACTAACCAAATTTGGACATGACATAGCTAATACAATACGAAATATCTCCTTACTGTTAAAATGTTGTCACTACCGTTATTCGTGATGAAAATTCGAAATATTTGGAATAATTTAATACAATGCGAAACATCGCCTTGATATTAAAAATGTTATCACCGCCGTTCTTGGTGGTGAAAATTCGAAATATTTGGAATTATTCAATTTTCGTGGCTGAAAACATACATAAGTAGGTACATGTACAAGATTGCAATTTGCAGTAGAAATAGGAAGAGAAGTGCGACCAAATTTCAATCCATTGTTGTATATTCTATGGTTGTACTACAGTATTTTGCGATTTTGTGCGACATGACGGTTTTGGTTCCACACATTGCCATCTCTAAACACTATTAGGTGTTGCTGATTCACATAAATTCGTTGCACGGTATTAAATTGTTGGTACTTTCATAGATCAAGCAAACTGCATTTTTGCAAAGAATTTGAGAGCCTAAATCTCGAAAACCGTGGTATTCTTTTCTGAATGTATATGTACATTTAACCTTGCGCATGGTATATCTGTCTGAACATGGAACACCCACATCACTTTTAAATAAATGCTTGGTACCAAACAGTTTACATTTCTCTTTCTAAAGATTGTTGGAAAATAAACGGCATGTATAAAAAACAATAATACAATTTATTCAAATTCATAATCTATACTGCTAATTATACAGATTATATAAAATATGTTGAATTGCTACATGCTAACAGTTCACAGACTCGTTGGTTTCGACAGCGGTAATATAACACAACAACTTCTTTAAACACTTGCTATTGCAACCTTCCTTTATTTTCACATCACTGTCCCTGACCAGGAATCGGTAATATTGCCACATGAGATCATCGTCTTTGGACATTTTCTCTAGTAAATCTTCAAAACTCGGCAAACTCATGTCATGTAAATTGTAGGCATTTTTGAAGGAGTACTGTTTATACCATTGCGGAGGTGTTGTATTTTGGTTCGCCTTTGTCAAGTTGAAAATGTATTGATCATAATCTAAGACCATCTAAAAAGTAAAATAAAATTATGACATTGATATAAAGGACCTACAGCATGAGGGACAAAAGGGGAAGTTGCTCCTCCTCCTAGAAGTTCCATAATAGTTAAATACAGGGACAGGCACAACAGTAGATTCAAAGTTATCACGCAGCTCAAGTAGGTACTTGTATTCTCATTATATTAAAAAAAAACATTCAAACGTTACGTTGCTTTATAAAACATGATTGTGTATTTTTAAACAGAATACTTAATATTTATTATATTTTCTCATTAACACGGATCTGTCGAAATATCCCACTTCTTGAATGTAAGAGGGGGCAAGCTAATTTTTGCTGGAATGCCTTGAGTACAACTCACATAATAAAAGTGTAGATCTCTAAATCTGGGCGAGGTCCGGGACATTTTCCAAATTGCAAAAATGTTAAAAATTTTAAAAATACCTATTTTATCTGACTTTATTACTTATCTTGGAGGAACCTATGCATTTTAGAAGAATATTGAAGAGGAAAAAAAGTTTTAGAATTGAATTTTGCACAATAAACTGTTAAAGTTAAAAATGTTTAAATTTATTACCGATGTTGCAAAATAGCAATAATTATTGATGAAAATAGGGCAAAATAATCAAAATTTTTGGATAATTTTTTAAAATATTTTAATTGCTCCGAGAGCATTCTAATTTTGGTAAAAAAAAACTTTAGAGTATAATAAAACAACACATCAAATTTCATTAAAATCGGTTCAAAAAAATTTTGAAAAAAAATTTTCGAATTTTCAAAATGTTGCAAGCCTCAAATAAAACATCTCTGTTTCCTTTCAAATGGTTTTTGAAAAATTGAAATCGGTTGATTACGACGGCCTCAGTAAATTTTTAAAGTTAACACTTTTTTTATTTTTAAACAATTAGATTACAATTTAGTTTTTTTCAAAAATTATATATGAATTAGATAGAAACAGTTTCCAACCTTATGTAGGCATTATTGCTGTAGATTAAATATTTAACTTTTTGTTGTACTACATTTTCTTTGATCGATTTGCATTTGAGAAAATATAATTTGTTTACAGTTGTTCAGTTTTATTTTATGAACTTACGGCACTTGAAGGATCCACTTCATAGATTTTGAAGTTAGGGTTAAATCCTACAAATGTTGTAAAACTTGCACCATTGAAGGCAACGTTTATGACTTTATCGGTATCGCTTTCATCATCTTCGTCGAGAAACACCTTCAGCTCGTCTATATGTGTGTGACCGTTGAATTGCGCTGATATTATGTGAGCAAACCTGAAACAATAAATTACTATTTCCACATGTTCCAAAAATTTTAACTAGAAAGATTTATTTGATATTAAAGGATCAAGTTTTATTCTACAACTACTCACATATTTTTTTACTTTACCTATTTATTATCTTGTGGAATTGATTGCTCCATTGCTTATGGCATAAAATTTCTCCAGGTGGAATGTGGGACAGGATGTGAACCCTTTCTTTGTTTTTCTCTGCTTTATATAGTTCCTCAACTAACCAGGCCAGCTGATCTCGAGGGTCTTCATCCTCGTACATCAACCACCTGAGGACATGTCTTTCTTATATTAAATAATCATTAACCATGCACAATTATTATAAATTGTATAATTAGCACAAATTTTTCTTTGAAAATTGTTTTTCGACAAATGATTATTTCTTAAACTTTTTAAGTGGCTCACAACTTATAAAAAAAATATGGGATGTACAATGAATCCATACAAATGTCATAGTGTAAAATAGAAATGAGAAAGAACTCTTCGAAAACCATTAAAAAAAATATATCTACCCTCCAATGAAGTTTGGTCGACTGTAATACCTTACCAGTAGGTTCAAACAGAGAATGAGCTCCGGTGCTGGTCTGGTAACGTCCCGATTGCGCATAAACAACTCAATGAAATGAATTTAATCAACCATTAATTAGTATTTTTAACAATAGTACCTTCATGATGTTGCAACAATCGTTCAAAATTTTGTTCACCACTCGTAAACACATTTTTACCACAAACCAGTTTTAAAGAACCAAGAGAGAAGATATTTCTTCATCTTGCTAGTATTGAATTCGTAAATTTTTGGCACCAACTCTAATAAGTTCACGTCAATCATGAATAGTTTCCATTTTAGTACAATACACTTCGTTTTTTTAATGTTCCCATAAAATAGAAAGGATTTAAGACAAAAGATCATACAATTGTTTCTACTCGTAAAATCTACCGTATATCTTGAACTTCATTAAGGTATTTGCGATTTTGTCGAAAATGGAGTGCACACCATCGTGAAAGAACCACAGGAATCGCATGCAGATACTCAAGTTCCCAAAAATGTATGTTGTGAACGTTATTCCATTTGATATAAACACAACTTCTTCTGTATCTAATACATCGTATATGTATAAATCGAAGATATTGAGTATTTTGTTGTAACAACCATTCACAATAAAATTTAACCTGTAATGTATAAAACGCTGGTACTAATGCTTAGGCGTACTACGAGACATATGAACAAAGTAAGAGTACTCAATTTTTTAAAAATAGAAACAGCATCGGCAGTATGTATATTTATGAAGAATGTACAAGTACATATTCAGAAAGGTACATCAAACATTATTTTTCGACGTAGTCGACTTCAACCTCAATCCACTTTGTGAGCCGAAAGATGAGCTTTCATATACCCTCGTCAAAAAAATCTCCCGCCGCTTCTCGGGCCCATTCTTTCACGGCATTGCGGACCTCATGATTGAGAGAAAATCTTTTTCCATCCATAAACACCTTCAGAGAACGGCAAAGATGAAATTCAGAAGGTGCCAGGTCAAGGCTGGGCAAGGCGCAAAAAACTTACTATAAGCTGCGGTCGACCAGCTTCGTAGTGCTTTTAAAAATATATTTTAGTAAATGCTCAAATTTTTTTGGATAAATTGTGAACCATGTACTTACAAATTGCTAGTAAAGCAGAAGTTACTGTTTATCGCAATAATCCTAAATCCTGGTTTTATCAGAACCGAATAATATCCTCCTTTTAGAATAGTATCTTGAGTACTCTCTGGAAGCCATCTGGACCATTCAGTAACAGATAAATTGAAAATCCATTGAGTAGATATTTGATTTTGCAAGACATCTTCAGGCGAATAACTAGATGTAAAATAGAAAATGTAATAATTATTTACTGTATTAATTTTAACCTATAAAAATTCAAACTCTTACAAACTCTTTTACAAAGAAAAATACAGGGTGTCCAGAAACTCTTCTGCCAAATGGAAACTACAGGTACTAGAGGTTATTTTATGTCGATTTAACTCAAATTACCTTAATCCGAAAATGCTTCCTAAGTGAGCTACAGCCCTTTGAAGAAGACATCGTGATATGAGTTTTCTTTTAATTATATTGAAAGATGCCTTTACTTAAAAATTTCAAACTTTGTATGATCAATAAACGGATACAAACCCGTCATTCGCTGTAATTATTTTTTTTTTACAACCACCACAAGCGTATCAGTAGGGGGAGACAAACGGGTATTTTTATTAAAAATGTTTTATTTTTTACTTTTTTTTGTATCCGACACCAAATTTGAGAAATTCAAGATAATTTTCATAAAAAATGTCCTCTTCTTTGAAATCGATATCATGAACCGTTTTCGAGAAAAATAAATTTAAACTTTTCGTGTTTCTAACATAACATAATGTTGTATTATAAAATTGTATCTGTAATATCAAGTTGGCTTTGAAAAATGAACAAAATTTACAAATACTGATAATAAAAGTCGTAAGTATTAAGTTGTTTACATTGTTTTGGAAATTTTTAAATAATTTTATTTCGTGAGGGTATAAAACAACAATTTAAATACATAAAATAAAATTAAAATAAAAAACAAAAATAAAGATAATTAACGACATAAATAAGATAATTAATTTTACAATAGATGCACTACATGACGACCATTTGTCTCAATACATAAATTCATTCTTTTCTCTAAAGACCGTCTAATTTTTGGAAAAATGCCTGCATTATTTCTAATTTCATTACAAGCGTTTTGAATTCTTTGCCACAGCTGATTACGGGTTTCTATTGTAATAGCATAGACTAATGATTTTAAATAACCAACTGGACCACCTCTTCCAATCCATTTGTCGTCATAGTTATTGTCGAGAAACTGACGAACGTCTCTACTAAAATGAGCTGGGCAGCCGTCGTGCATGAACCATAAATTATTTCGAAGCATCAGGAGAACATCATCCATTAAATCAGGTAAAACATTTTGTAGGAAATTAAAATACTCTTGTCCTGTTAAACGGGTAGGAAGCTCTACGGGTCCCAGAAGCTGATTACCGATTAGACCTATCCACACATTTATGTTAAATCTTTGCTGGTGCTCTACTATTGCATGAGGATTATCACCAATGTAGGCATAATGATGTGCATTATGTTAATTAAAAATCTCATCTCTGGTAAACGTAGCTTCATCGCAGAATAAAATATTGGAAAAACAAATAGGATCCTGATTTTTTTTATTCCGCAACCAGTTTGAAAAATCTACGCGGGCAGGGAAATCACCGTCTATCATGGCGTGAACTTTTTGAAAATGAAAAGGATGAAGGTTTTCTTTTTGAATAATATTGCGTATGGAAGACTTGGAAATGCCAGGATACACAGCAGCGAGTCTTCTGGTACTAACCTCAGGATTATTGTCGATTTCAATTAAAATATCGTCTTCATATTCCATCGTAACATCAGGCCGTCTACCAGTTTCAGTATTTTTAGGTACTACTGAGCCACTTTCTCTTAATCTTTGGTATACGGCTACAAATGTTGCGCGAGTGGGATGTCTTCTGTTTGGAAATTTTTCCGCATATCTTCGCTCTGCTGCACGAGCGTTACATTATACTTCCCCATAAACTAAATGCATGTCAGCATATTCTTCGTTCGAAAAATGAACCATTTTGATCAAATTAACTATTATTTTTTTAACTTTTCCACGCAACAACAATAATAACTGTTTATGATCAAAATAATTTGACACATTGTCAGATTTTGTTGTTTTTTCAAAGCCAACTTGATATTACAGATACAATTTTATAATACAACATGATGTTAGAAACACGAAAAGTTTAAATTTATTTTTATCGAAAACGGTTCATGATATCGATTTCAAAGAAGAGGACATTTTTTTTTTGAAAATTATCTTGAATTTTTCAAATTTGGTGTCGGATACAAAAAAAAGTAAAAAATAAAAATAATTACAGCGAATGACTGGTTTGTATCCGTTTATTAATCATACAAAGTTTGAAATTTTTAAGTAAAGGCATCTTTTAATAATTAAAAGAAAACTCATATCACGATGTCTTCTTCAAAGGGCTGTAGCTCACTTAGGAAGCATTTTCGGATTAAGGTAATTTGAGTTAAATCGACATAAAATAACCTCTAGTACCTGTAGTTTCCGTTTGGCAGAAGAGTTTCTGGACACCCTGTATAGTAAAGGGTTACTTTGAAAAACTTGATAAGTCGTGGAATATTAATTAGTACAGTATTGAATTTCTTCGGAATATTAAAAAAATCGTTGAGTTTCTTAAGAGATCTGTACTTATTTATACTTTATTTTACTTACAAATCAGTGGGGTGAGGTTCATGGTTTCCTAATATTGGATATATGGTTGTATTTGGGAAAATACTAGCAAATAATCCGTATATTTCTTTAATGGTTTTTGTATTTTCTGACTTGGATGAAGCCCACGATTTGTGACTTATGATATCTCCTGTGTAGTAGATAAAATCAATGTCCTTTATCTGAAAACGATGGACAACATTGGAATGATAATAAATCTGTACTATTCGTTTCTAATATAATTACGATATTGTAATAAATACAATGTTTCAATTAAACCTTACATATTTTTCTTTGATATGGTTCAGCAAATTTAAAACCGAATGGCGAGGCATATCGCAGACATTGTAGTCTCCCCAATATCCAGCCGCGTTTCCAGGTTTTGAAGGAACCCCACTTTGACAACAAAGAGGGTCTTTGCACACAGCGTTACTTCCAGGTTTATAGAGAGGATCGTAGTGGATGTCCGTCAAGTGGAGAATTCTAAGTGGGCCTATTTGGTCATCATCCTGAAAATATAATTTGTTAATGTATATGAGGAAAAAATAAACAAACATTCCAATCGCAAAGACGTGTTGGACATTGGTAATATTCTCAGTACTCACATCATCTTCCTCAATTTCCTCATTTTTCTTTGGAGGAGGCGGAAGGGGGATGATCCATTTCTTTGCATCAGGATCGACGCATTTTTGTGCTTGGAAATAAATTGCACACACTCTCTCTGGAGTTAAGTCATTCTTATTGTCCATCATGTATAAAACTGGGTCCTAAAATATCGAGGATTTATTTTCATACATAGACATTTTGTCAGATTCAATAAGATTTATAAATTTAGGAAAAATGTTTAAACAGAATATTCGAGGAACGGGAACATTTTACTATTAATTTCAATTTCCTATAACATTTCAACTGAGAACTAAAACGGTCAATATTATAAATGCTTATTTATTTCGGTATGTAAATTCAAAACATAAATTTACTTCATATTTTAATCCATAACGTTAACGTGAATAGAGGAATATCGTATAACAGTCTATATAAAGTAGTTTATCTGCTCCCACTATAGTAAATAAACTATTCATACATTGTTTTTAAGGAGGTAAGTGAATTTTTCCGTAGAAGTGGAAGTTGCTATGGACAACGGGAGGTAAGTGATATCTCCTTAGGGCTTAGGGAAATAAGAGATTTCGAATTATAAACGCATATTTTATGAACAAATAAATAGAAATATTTGGTAAACATTACATTTTATTAATTATGTATTATGAATGAATATTTATAGTAATTGTACAGTTATTACATTTAGTAACACTTAATTATTCCCCTCGCGTATACTAATTGTCACATTTTTCTCAAAATGATTTGACCGCTCCATTTCAGTCACCGCAGGCTCAATATTATCTGACTGATTCATTAAAACAGCATGATCCGACGTACACTGCCGGCCCTTTGAAAGTGGATGATTTATTTTTCTACTGTAATGTGGTATACTTTTCTTATTATGATGTTATGAAGTTTTTATATGTCACTGTCATTAATAATTTGCTTGGTAATTTAAGATGCCGCGTTTAATGGAACCAGAGAAAGTGAGAGCTATAACTTTACTTCAGAATGGTTGGTCATTGTGGATGATCTGTATGTATGCAAGAACAGCATATTTAAACTCAAAGAAAAATGGAATGCTCACTAGAACTAGTATGATAGACACACATTAAATTTGATATAATGACAGTCGATTTGAACCTCACATTTTCAGGTGAGCTTCACAAAGGCCAATTATAGACAATTTGCTTATAAGAGTCGTCCACTTTCAGAGGGCCGGCACTGTACTACTAGAACATGGAGTTGAAGTGTAATTGTAAAGAATCCTGTTGGCCACTTCATTTTTGTTACTTAAACTGTCAGCAACATAACTTTCTGCAATTGTGGCTGATTTCCACCCACCATGACTCTTGATTGCTAAAACATCAACTCCTGTATTAGCCAGTAACGTTGCCGATGTTCTTCGGAATTAATGGCCTGTATATGTTTCAGGATGTTCTAATTTCAAAAACTGTGCAATCTTATTAGGAATCATAGAAAGGGTATTCTTGCCGACTGGTTGGTTGTAACATCTACCTGCTTGATAGCGCATAAAAAGCGTAAAAGCGTTTTAATTTCCAATCTAATCTTGATGTATTTCTTGAGAATTGCTAGGTGAGAAACAGAACCCAGACAGGAAGTAATTGCAAACGTACGTGACATACCATTTTTAGAATCTGGAATTGTAACTGCAATAATGATGTCATCGAAATTTTTGAAATTGACGTTTATTAGAACGGCATGCTTCTGCAATGTCTAAGACCGGCACTACCTTCATTAACAAATATGTGTTATAGGAGTATTCACTCCACAAACTCGCCGGTGACTTTAAAGTTCCTGACCTCTTCGTGAAATATGCTCAGTGACATTTCAGAAACACCAGTATTTTTGTTCTGGCACCTTTCTTTGAAATTTCTATATGCTCGTCCGTAGCGCACTTTCGACTACTCGGGCAATAAAAATTCGCAGGCAGTATTTGTTGCACTTTCTATTTGAAAATCACTCGTTTAGAAATAATAATTCAAAACCAGCAACATTGCAACTTTTATGTAGCTTTGTTTATAAACACCTTAGGAACGACAAAATTCAAATAACCAACCAAGGCGACTTTACAAAAATAAGTCAAAATGTATCGATTAAGAAATGTCAAAAAATAAAACCTAATCTTTATTTCATGAACCGTAAAGAACTGTGGGAGCAGATAAAATGTTATACACCACGCAGCAGTTAAGTATAATTTACCAGTCTCGGACTCTATTGCCAGCCCTCGCTCCGCTCGGGCGCAAAATCGTCCTCGGCTAGTAAATAATACTTTATGGTGTAAATAACTATTGTAAATACTAGAAGTAAAAAAAATACTCAATTTTAATTTAAATTCTGTTTTTAAAAATATTTATGTCCTGATGATTTTATGTAACTATAGGTAGTATCCGTCACTTATCCATGTACAGAGTGTCCCAATATTTAAGTGTATAGGCCATTATAACAAATAATTAGTAAATAAATTAAAATAAGAACGAAAAAGATCAAACATTTAGACCCTCAGAATACCTACTATGTGTATTCTTGGAGATTATAACTTCACAATAAAAAATCATGATCCTGCTATGCTTATTTTGGGTGCTGTTTAAAAAAATTCATAAAATACAGCAAATTCAGAATTTCCTCTTTAGAAAGCATACATGTTCTTAAGTTACTATATTTATTTAAAAAATACATCATCTTTTTTGTTTTGTATAGTTATTGTATGAATGGCCTGTATATCAATGATATACTGCATAAAAATTGTTGTTGGAAAGTATACAAATATTATGCATAGAAAATTATTTGTAACAATTGTCTTGTGTAACCATCTATTTTTGCTAGTAGATTTTTTTCCACGTTTTTTAGAATAATATTTTGAAATCACAGTATAATATAAATCAGTAAAGGACACAGGATAATGGTTGACGATAACAATGTTTAGCGGGCGCCCACAATCTACTTCCTTACAACATGGCGGTGTTTGTTTACTTATGTGTAATTTGTATTTTCTGTCGTTAGTTAATTCACTATAAATATTACTGCTGTGTTAGTGAATAGTTTTCAATTTTATTTTAAATATAGTAGTAACTATATCTATTTTGCGTGAAAAGATACAAAGCAATAATTTCCATAAGAAATATAAAAATCCCGGCATGTTCATAAATTCACAAAACAGTGACTACTCCTTTTCAATTTAGCTGACTTTCTCTGTCACAATTTTTTATCCCTTTAAAACCTATTTATAAAAAAATTATGCCCTTAGTGATTTGTATTAACCGTAGTAATCAATGTATAAATCCTTACTATCTCGATGTCTATGTATCCATGGCAAGCCGTATTTCCCCACCCTGTAAAGATTTTGCACAATTTATTGAAATAAGTTTTCATCGAATCTTTATTTGCTCCATTTCTTCTATAAGTAAGTACTTGATGCACGACTACTTGGCATGACTGACAAATAGTTTCATCGGACTCCAAGGTATCCTTAATTTTCGAAATATTTTTCACCGCTTTTGTAAGATAGTTCGGTGCACGATCGGCAGTTAAAAGCTTTACCACGCCGTTTCGTACTGCCTCCAAAATTCCTAAAAAAAATTAATCGAATAATTTAAAGTTAAATAATTTGATTTTTAAATTCAAATAACTTACATATTTTAGAATTTTAAATTATACAAAAGAGCAAATATATTATAATTTCTAAATTCCTTGAAATACAAAGCTTTGAATAGGTATTTAACTGACGTTTAGTCGAAGGTGAAAGTTGTCAATGTCAATGTCTAAATATTACACGAATTTATATTATTTTCGGAAAAAATTAAGTAAACGTAGTTTTGAAAATACGCCGCATATAATAAATTAATAATACTTATTACTGTCGTTTCTTGGTTATCAGATTAATTATAAAAAGTAGGATTTTAATAAAGTTTGCATTTATTACTTACTGTCTTGCTGAATGGAGGAATAAACTCCAATTATTGAGAATGTACACAGCACAAGTATAAACAGAGTTTTCTTCATTTTTAACAACTTTTAGAACCGCAACCACACGTTGACATATAATAAAAGACTACGGGATTATTTCACATTATTTACAACAAAAATAACAACAAAACTAAAGTCAAATTCCTAAACAATTGTATATTTATAACGCGGACGTTGGCAGAGGCGGACTAAATAAGAAGGGGTCTATTCAATTAGATGATTGCAAACCCAGAATTATTTGTCTGGATGAGGTAATGTTTTACTCTCGGTTTTAGTTTAAACCTGTTAATATTTTTTGCGCATTCTGTTGCTAACTTGTTAAAATGAACACCTATGAGGCAAGTATACAGGGTGTCCTGAAAATTAACTGCCATACTTCATTAGCAACACAGGACAAGAGGGTCCGCCTAATTGTTGACCTTGCCCAGAGTTTTAAGGGAAGTTAAGCTGACTGCGACCAGGCAGCGTGGTCAACGCCATCAGATCTAAGAAAGTGTGCCTCAAAAAGAGGCATTCTGTTACTCAAACTATTATAAAACTGTAGTAAAGGTAATAAATGTAAAGTACTAATGATAATTGCATAATTTGTCAAATCTGAGATCGTCGATCGCAATGCCCACTAGATCCCAACGGCCTACAAACGTCAAAATTTGTGGGCAAACTTTAGCTCTTACATTCGCTTATCCTTATCTGTTAGCATTGCTTATAAAATCATTGCCATACTTCAAGTGTAGCTTTCCTTGTCCATAAACTTTGTACAGGTGCATTCTATTTATTCATATTTTGTTCTATTTTAACCCTTTAAAACTTTGTTTTAGGATTTACATCAACTTACCTCTATTTAAAAGTCAATGTTTACCGAAATATAGCATACGAACGTGGTTTCACGGTATGACATTTAGAAGGACATTTCAGTAAATATTGACTTTTGCATAGAGATAAGGTTAAGTTAATCAAAATCGTAGAAAATCTTATCCGCGAAATACGAAGATCATGAAGAGAATTCACAGTAGAAATGACAAAGACTGACTTAATAACAAGATAGAGATAGTTCAGATAGAGAATGAGCTCCGGTGCTAGCCTGGCAACGGTATTACTGCGCAACTGAACTCACGACAAGGTGAATTTAGTCGAGCTGTAGCTGCAAATTTAGCAAAAAAGATGAAGTTTAAATAATCTAGATAGACTCCAAATACGCGGTTGTTTGTAGAAGTATAATACCTAAATAAAATTGAAATCCATTTTGAAATGCAACACGAACTTACACACTTACAAGTACATGAAGTGGTTTATGAAAAACTACTTGCGTTTTGTAAAAATACCTTCACTATAATATGTCAAGTTTCCTTGACATGACTTAAAAAGTGAAGGAGTAGCTGCGCTGCCATCATAAGAAAATAAATAAAATTCACGGGCAAAGCGGGATTTTGAAACTTTTTGAATAAAAAAGCGGGATTCTTTCATCCAAAAAAAAAACCTGGAGAAAATAATTAAATAATTCAAGAGCGGGAAAAGCGGGACTGAACGTGTCCCGCGTGGGACATTTAATTTTGGGTTAAAAAGCGGAACGTCCGCCAAAATCGGGACGTCTGGCAACGCTGGATTCTCATTTCTTTTAATACAGTACTGGATATGAAATTAACAGCTACTGGTACTATCTACACTGATTTACATACTAATCTCCATGAATGTTTATAGTTATAACTTGTAACATGGAGCAATTGATGCGTCACTTTATAGATTGACAATGCTATAGGTATCTCTGATTTATTGAGAATGTGTCAATATTTGCAATGATTATTGTGGAATTTATTCAATTTTTCTTTGTCTTTTTAAAAAAAAATCTACGAAAATGTATAATATCTTTGCAAATTTCTAAATAGTGAGGAAAGAAACTTTATAAAATCTCTGATGTGTTGGCATGACATTTCACTTTTCTCAAAATCTCAAAATGTTTTTCCTAAACACAAGGGAAATGATTACTTGTTTTAAGAATACCGACAAATTTTAAAATGATTTGATAGTGATTACAATAAAGAGAAAGTCTTGTCAACAAGCCAATAAAGGCAGCATCAATGAACTTTGATCCACATCAGGATCACCTCACATATCATTCCATTCAATAACATAAACAAATATTTTGTTTATTATGTTATTTCAACTATTAATAATTTAGATTATATCATAATAATTTTAGTTAGGCAGGTGTTTTTCATTTTTTAACACAACATATTATCTTTTAAAGAGGTTTTACATAGCACCAAAGGAACTACAATTTTTTATGCGTTATAAAACCTGTGGGTACATGCTTTTTTTATAAACTGTTTTTATGATTTATTGTACATACAAACCCAAACCGATCCTCATTCAACTGGAGTTTGAATATCTATAATTGGATGGAATATTTAGTGTTATCAACACAATTTACAAGACAGAAACAAAATTTAAAGATTATTCATTAACAAACATAATTATTACATGTTGTATTACTACTACTTATCTTATTTATGATTTACATATACAGGGTGTCCTGATTTATAATTACTTACAGGTCGTTAACACAGTAAGTAAAAATTAAATAAAAAATGGCGTATACCTATTTTTTATTCAATAAACCAAAAGATTGTTCATATTCAGAAACTAGGTATAATATATTACAATTTTAATTTAAATTAATTTCTACTATCGAAAAAGAGCAATCCTACAATTGTATATGTTTATCATAATAAAAAACAATAGTATACCAAGCCAAGGGGTATACAGTAATATTGTTGTATTGTCAGACTTTAAATTAAAAAATTGCTAATACAATTTTTCAAACATTGGCACCTAAAAGAAATAGCAGGCTTATAATTTTCAATTTTGAAGTTTATGGTTTCCAAATATCCTTAATCTTTATTACAACATATTTTACATTTATTTGTATCTTTATAGACCACTAAAGTCTGTTTTACAAGGTGACCCAGCCCAGAACTGATGGTTCGCCACCATTACAGAAAGAAGAAAACAGCAAATAGGAAATTACGTAAACATTTGATTTAAAATTTCATCTTGATAAGATCCTAACGGTGTGACATCATCAAAATAATTATTCCCTATTTCACACATATTTTTTTACATATTATAAACATTTAAATTTTTCTCTACATTTTTTATTAAAGATTTTTGACATCTCTTCCAATTAAAAATACCTACAGGGTGATTCAGAACTTATCAAAAAAATAAAATAAAAAATTCTGGATGTACAGGGGATGTACAAATATAATTTTGTAAAGAAAAATCAATAAGGGCAGTTCGAAAATGATTTAAAAATACACACACTGGAAACTGGTCCACCGTAAAACTTGACCTCGCACAAACGGACAAAAAGTTGATAGAATTTCGGAAGGAAAGGAATAAATAGAATTTTATAGCACCTATTTTATATCAGTAAGTTCAATTTTTGCCGTTATTATTATTATTAATTAATAAAATTTTTGGTTTTAATTAATAAAACAATTTGACATACCTGATGTTACAACTATTCAAAATTTTGTCTACCAACATGTAAACACATTTGAGCCCATATTAACCAGTTTCTACGAACTAACACAAATGTTGTCTTGCTTCACCATAACACAAATGCTTCACCATAATACAAATGTTGTCTTGCTTCACCATAAATTAAAACGATATCCACCAATTCCGAGTTGCTATACACGCAAGTCATTTCTGACACTAACTAGGTACTAAAAAACTATTGTAAACACTAACGACGATTGTATTGCGAGTCGCTGAGGCCATGTGGCTCTCCACGCGTATTGCGAATGACGCGCTAGAGACTACAGTTGTCCAGCAATGTAATACTTGAAAGTAGTACAACTTCAATAATTTTTTTCTCCGAAACTAAGGATTTTACAATTTTTTTTTACGATATTGACTCTATTTCTCATGTTGCATCTATTCCCAAATTTTTTTGAAGTTAAGTAAGTTGTGAATCACCCTGTATAGTAAATGCTATGTATAGAGAAAAACACTGGTTCGATCAAGTCTGTTACTTATTTCATCAGCATTGCCGTGGAAATCAAAACTTCTTCGAATCTTCCCCAGTTTGCCCATAAATCAATATCATATTTAATTTTTCATCGACTTTACTTTTTTAAATTTCCTAAATTTGCACAATGTTCAAGTAATTAATATAAACATTGAAACTACCTTGTTTTCCACAGCAAAACTGATAAAATCAGTGCCGACTTGATCTGCTAGTGTTTAGTTTCCATATACACATTATCTTATATCTTTTGGAAAGAAAAAGATATCGACCCTTTTTCTAACAAAAGTTGTTGAGAAAAAATAGGACTTTCACATGATGTAAAAAAAAATAATTGAAACTGGAAAAAATAATTTCTATGATGTCACAACTTTTGGAGTGGTAACCACATCAAGAAGAAATTTTGAGACAAATATTTAAAGGTCTCTGCTTGTGGTTTCCTATTTGCTTTTTCTGTTCTCCTGTAACGGCAGCCACATTTTCAATTTTAAGTCACCCTATAAATAGGAACACCCTATATATTTTTCTGCACAACAAATTACGGACTAATTTTAAAAAGAGAAATAGTATGAAAAAACCAAAAGGACGTAAGTATGTAACATATTTTTAATGTTGCCAAATTTTTATCTAAAATTTATTTGCAGATTGTCTTATTGTATTGAACGGATGCAATATTTATATATATACAACAAATCTTTAGAGATAATGAATGACACAATGAAAAATTAAATTTCATTTTTATTTATAAACCACATCCAACAAAATAATTATATTTAATTCCATAAAATAATTATTTAAAGAACAATAGATGAATTATGCCACTTCTTCCATTTCCGCATCATCGATAACCAAATCATCCAACATTTCTTCTAGGGTAACATGAGGGATAGTCTCATCATACTTATCATCAGAATCGACTGGAATCTGTTTTGTTTTATCCTTAAAAATGTTAATATTTTGTCTAAGTGTGGGATCTTCCTCCAAGTCATCCATAAATTCGTGGAAATCACTAAAATATTCATTGCAGTCAAAAATTTGTTTAACAGAAGCATCTTTAGAAAAATCTGTATACAAAAATAAAATAACTCACTTTGCATCTGGATCAAACGCGGTATCCCCTTCGGCCAGACGTTTCAGTTTCCAAATTCTTTGTCTCCTCATGAAAGACCTATCGCCATAGTGTTTCTTCACTAAGAGTACATCTGGAATATTACTTCTATCCAACTTGTCAAAGTTGACATCATTAACATTACTATCTTCCAGATTGTACCTGAAGTCAGACAAATAAAAAAAGGTGGTTAAAACTCAGAAGCAGCTCGGAAAAATTGAAGTGGTTATGGATACAAAGACTGACAGAACAAAGAAAGGTTAGACAATTTTTTCTTAGGGACCATCTGCCTATCGTATTTTGTTTTTGATATTTAGGATGTCAAAGATAATTTTTTAAAATCAAATTTTAACCACCTCTTCCAAAAATAAAGCATAATGCATTGCTGCAAGTAACTCTTTGGAGGAGGTGCTAAATCTACATCAATCCTTATCTAGCGACATTTTATGACAAATCTTAATTGAGATTAATTTTTTACGATTTATGTTTTGTATTAAAATTTATAATTTCGTCTTACATAAGAACAATATTCTTGTTGAAATTGCTGAAAACACGTTTTTAAGAAAAACTCAACTGACTGTCCCACAGTCAACCAGCTTTAATATGCAGGGTGTCCCAAAATGAACGTACTTCAAGGGCAGCTTGATTGGATGAAAATAAACCAATTTAGATCAAATTACTTTCATACAATTGCTTCCCTAAAAAGTATAAGTCTTCGAAAACATACTTTTTATTCCATTTTAACTAATCCTAATAGACAAGGCGAAAACCTCGCATTTGTGGGAGAAATTTTCCGACTCGATTTTTTTGCATATTCAGATTCGTGAGATGTTCCATAACATGAATCAAGATGATGCCGGCCGGAAATCTGGTGTCTATTTGTTTCAACAAACTTTTTTTAAACAAATTGTAAAAATTGGTTTTTCCACTCCTGAAATTTTTTTTAGGTTTTTTGGCACATTATAAACAAAAAAGTTCCTATGCACTATGCCTCTAAAATTGATAGTTTTAAAGTTATAGACAATTTAAGTTGCTAAAAATGCGAAAATAACGATTTTGAACGGCCGATTTCCGGGTTAAAAATTGTTATTTTTGATGTTGCCAGATACCTAAATTAAAGTTTAAACATCCCCCTACAAGATGCTGAGGTGTTTTTGGGACTCGCATTATTCTAAAGCCTTGTTTTTTACACCACATAAAGGTACATACAAGTGACAGTTTTTCCTACAGGAACAAGCTTAAGTCTTACAGTTTTTTGTACATTTACAAGTCTTTGGGTAATGGATCTTTGGTAATAATTTTAGGTAATAATTCACCTGTTTCATTTTGATAACCAAATATTGATATTGAGGAAAAATGGGACTTTTCTATATGTACGTTTGTAAAGAAGCTCTTAAGACGTGTAATTTCAATGCATCGGAAGAGTATGGTATTTTACTTAAATTAATGCCCATACCACTACTATGAGAGAAAATTAATTTTCTAGCTTCATCTGCTGTTTTGCCTTGTTTATTTAATATTTTTAGGTATAATCTTTGCAATGCATCAAACTCTTCGTTGCTTAATTCAGACATAAAACATAAGCTAAAGTCGCTAGACGAAATAGCGCTTTATTAACAATTTAAAAACAAGGCTTTAGAGTAATGCGAGTCCCAAAAACTCTTCAGCATCTTGTAGGGGGATGTTTAAACTTTAATTTAGCTATCTGGCAACATCAAAAATAACAATTTTTAACCCGGAAATCCGCTGTTCAATATCGTCATTTTCGCATTTTTAGCAACTTAAATTGTTTATAATTTTAAAACAATCAATTTTAGAGGCATAGTGCATAGGAACTTTTTTGTTTATAATGTGCCAAAAAACCTAAAAAAAAATTTTCCGGAGTAGAAAAACCAATTTTTACGATTTGTTTAAAAAAAGTTCGTTTAAACAAATGGGCACCAGATTTCCGGCCGGCATCATCTTTATTCATGTTAAGGAACATCTCACGAATCTGAATATGCAAAAAAATCGAGTTGAAAAATTTTTCCCACGAATGTGAGGTTTTCGCCTTGTCTATAACATAACTTTTTAAGGAAGCAACATAGATACCCAGACACCCTGTATATAATGGAGTCTGGTTGATTTTGAGGCAGTCAATAATGTTTTTTCAAAAATTATGTGTTTTCAGGGATTTCAAGAGAACTCTTTTTAATATAAAATGAATTTTATATTATAATATGACATGCACCATAAAAAAACCCTCAAAAAAATAAAAATTATATCTAGGTAAGGTGATCAGATAACTAGCGACTTCAAGCAGATAGTTAAAAATGAATAACAGTGGCATATTTAGCACTCCCAAAATCTTACTTGTACCAAATTTCAATGCACTATACTATTTTCTGGGAAAAATCATGGCTATTTTAAAAAATAATTTTTGATATTCTGTATCTCAAAAATAGAAGGCGATAGACCTATGGTTCTTATTTGTTTAAGTTCTATCAACACCTGATTTTATAGTATTTTTTCCTAAAACACCCTGTATATTGATCACAAAGCTTTTACTATTTTTTAGGGAATCATTTCTAGATCCACACAAAAGGCCTAAGAAATTTCCAAAATAAAAAATTAATATAGGGCTGGCCTATCCTGAGATCTTGAAAAGGGATGCATATACATATCGCACCCCCACAAAAAAAGAGTCACAAATCAAGTTTTGTTATTTATTATATTATGGTTTATACTGTTATACATCTATAAAATGGTACATTTTATATGCAGAACTCTTTTTGTGATCTCAAGGTTGAACATTTATTTAAATTTTTATTGAGAAAAATCCCTTTGATTTTTTTTTCTAAAAAGTCTTCTATATGAAATTAGAAACCACCCTCTAAAAAATATAACGGGTTTTACGCTTCATTATCAAACTATAGCCACTTCAATTTTCACTCGCCGCTACTGCTTCCCATTAAAAAATATTCTTTATTAAATTAATGTACTATTTTTTAGTTTTATGAAAATATACGAACATTTCTTACCCCAAGACCGAATCTCCAGGTTTAAGGACATGGCCCAAATGGGTTCTAGTGTGAATCGTATTGTCATTCATACCCAGCTCTGATGCTTTCACAACCCATATATCAGCCAGTACATGGCGGTTAGAAATCGCACCTTGTCCAGGAAAGACTTTGCGTTCCTTATCCATAATCGGCTCGATATCCATTACTACATACTCCACGAGCTGTTTTGGATTACAGATGGCACCAAAAGGATAGCGCCAATATGTGGTGCTATTTAATTCGGCAACTAAAAATGAGACAAAATCATTTTAAATTGTATCGGATTTGGTTTCGTTGACAAAATACTTACTTTGATTTGTAGCTGGGTCAATTAAATGAATTGAATTTGTAACTCTGTAAACCAAACATATAGAAGAAATTCCACCCAATTGCTGCGTTAGTTTCTTCGGCAAGCAAACCACACTGTCTTTTGATATAGGTACTATTTCTACAGAATATGTAAATTTATAATTATAAACGTTGCTGTGTATATCATGAGATATTAGTTTCTTTGAGTGCTGGTACTTGCATGGAAGAACAGCAGAAAGAAAGTCCACCATTTTCCTAGCATTACCCTCAGTTGTATAAAAGAAGTCCAGGCCACCTAAAACATACAAGTATTTTGTGATTTGTAATATTTATAATTTTTATTTTATATACATAACATAAGGAGGTAAATGCTTACCGTGGATTGGTTTTATGCCTAAAGTATTTTCATGGGCTTTATGTTTTAAAATGAGCTGTTCGAGGTAATAAAAGGTTTTCTTATTCTCTGCTTTTTGTCGTACTTGAACAGATGCTCTCCAAAAGTTTTTTGCTTCGGAACGATGACATTCGTCACACATATGATGGGCTACAGTATATTCCACAACAAATACCTGCTGGAGAACAGCACCTCCAACAACTTCTCCATGAACCGTTAATTTTACCTATTATAAAAATTTACTAAGCTTATTAGTGAACATTATTAATTACTATTAAAAAGACTTATTAATATTTCTTAAAAGCATATAAATACCTTGATGCGTTTTGAATGAGGTTCGGTCCATACAAAACTAGCATCCACAAGCTTAACTCGATTTAGGCCTTTTAGCTTTTTCAGGCACAGCGAAAGTAATTCTCTAGATTCTAAAGCACACTGTACCCACTCTCCAGGTGGTTGAAGGTAGCGCTCACATCCTCGGCAAAAATAAAGTGTAGCTTGTTTTGGTATACCTTCTGTAATATCAGCTTGTGTTCGTAAGCAAGCTACACACATATTTGCTGGATTTGGTTCTATTGGAATTCCACATTCGCAACATAATCTAAAAATAAAAATGTTCTTAAATCAGGTAGCAAGGGTAAAAAAACGTGGACAAATTAACCTCAAATTGAATTTTTACTTACATTTTGTTTGGAATGGAATCGGTTGGAGGAATATTTTGAATGTATTCCATTTTAGACAACAAGTAATATTTTCTTTATATATATATATTTTTTTTGTTTAAATTAATTACAGAATTTCACAGTAAACCATAATTGAAAAAATGACACTAAACTGCCGCTTGACACATGCTACTCTTCTTCTTCCTCAGTAAAATAGTACAAGTAAATATTGTCGCGTATACTAGTCGCGTTCAGAAGGTAGAATAATTACTGAGCGTGGGCGATTAGTTATTATTAAAGGCTAGTTTCGATTCTGTCGATGGACAGTCCTAGAACACGCCATTATTCCATGGCTAGAAATTGGCCTCAATGATTTGGGATCGAGGGGGATTATCCCTCTTTATCCTGCCTCATCTCGTGTAGGCCTGGACAGCTTTCGTAAGTGGGCCCCATCCGTCGTCTACCCCGACCGCAAATGCGGCCGGTGTAGGCGCTTTGTGGGACCTCCTTTTGTCCTGGCTGGGCCCCAGCCGGCTAGGGCCCTTTCTTCTGGCACTCTTCTTGCTTCGCCGGCACGTCTGTGTAAACCCTGGGGGTGGTGTCATATTTATGTGTGGTATGGTTGGGTAGGGCAGTTCGGCTATGCAGCCTGCGATGCGCTTTGCTAAGGTGGCCCTTAGGCTAGCGCGGGAGGGGAGGGGTAAGGAGGGTATGGGGGTGTGTATGTGTGTGTGTGTCGTTGTCTTCGTTTCTTGATCCTGGATGTCTCTGAAACAGAAAAGGTTAGCGGGCAAGGGGGGGGATGTCGTTGGGGTCACCCAGGGTCAAAAAGTTGGTGTCTAGGTCTTTTGTGTTTGTCGGTCACGTCGGGTACGTAGTCAACGGCTTGCCTGAGGAGGGGATTGTCATGTCTAACGGCTACGTCAAACCGTTTCTTGGCGTTTTGTCTTATTGTCTGTGTAGCGTTTGTGTATTGTAAGTCTCCTATCGGAGCCAAAACACGCCACAAATTTATGCTTTATCAGTTCCATGCCGGAACGGCATTGATCGTTATATTGTTTAATCAATTGTCGTTATTTAACTTTTCCTATAATATTCGCTAATAAAATTATGTATGTAGTTCGAAAATAATGATTTATTAATTAGCGTTAGATACCCATCAGTGAATGTTCAATGTGCTGAAGCGATTACTATTTTAAGATTCTTATATCTTCTAACAATAACTAATTCAATAGTATCATAATATATTACTATGATTGTTAAAATAAAGATTAAGGTAAATAAATTACAGTTTTGGAGAACATTTATTGACGAATAATTTTTCTAATGTAGGTACCTTAACTATCGCGCTGTAAATCAACCTTTACAAACATAAGTTAAGTGAAGCGTTTTTCTTATGTTTGTTCTTGTTTGAAGTTAAAACCACTATGATTAGGTAAAATTAGTTTATTCATATGGGTAAAACTGGGTGACCTAGGTAAAACTTTGTAACATATACGACGAAATCGTTTGACGTCTTTCTTTTCACTTATTTAACACTAGAACATTTGCTCTTTGAACTTTACTTAAAAAATTTTTTGTTATTTAATCGTTGCCTAATAAAAAAAAATAAGGAAGTCAAATATGGTTTTTCCGATCTAAACAACTAACGAAGTTTAAATCATTAAATACCAGAATACCAGAAAATGGTCAGTTTAAAATAAAAACGCAAGAGATTTTCTGTGAAAAAATATACGAATTTTATAGTTATGGTTTTAATAACTGAAAAAATTTTACATAAAAAAAATAGGGCTAAACTTTAGTTTGGCTCCCAGTTATCTACGTTGTAAAGTAAAATATTCACTTATTTATTTTCATTATGATTTCAAAAATTTCAAACTTAATATCCTAAATCTGTAAAACTAATCTCACTTTGTTTCTTATTTAAAGAAGTTTAATCACCAGGTTGGGCTTATGTAATTCGTAAGACCCTGTGTTTAGTGCACTCTCATCCAGATGTAAAAAAGTATAACTATCAGTTCATTTAAAAGTGCTTGAGAGTTGAATGAACTCCGACTGTGATGAATTCATCATTAACACACATGCAATTAATTATTACAGATGGAGACTTTTTATTTTAATATGCTTCTAATAGTAATAATTTATCAGTTCACAAAATCACAAAAATATTTATTTTTATTTTATATAAATTAATGCTACGCCGATAAAACAGCCAAGAAAAAGCGAGTTCTCATTAGTCAACTTCATTGATCAGTATCGTTGAATTTATGCCGTTGAAATAAAATAGATTAATGCAAGCATCCGTTCAACGCTATTGCTCGATAATATAGGGTGTATCTGAAATAATAAGTACTTTGTTTTGAAAAGGTTGATAAAAATGAGCAATTGATGGTCTAAGTGCTTCTGTTTTCGAGAAAATTAATGAAAAAAATGAACCATAAATGTAAGCCGACCCTGTGCATCTTGTGCACGTGCGTTATCGCCGAGAAATGGGTATTTCTAGCAGTACCGTGTGGCGTGTAGTACGGGAACAATTATTACACACCTTATGGAAACAACTTTGAACAATTTTTGCAGAGCATATTTTTGTGTTACTTTGAAACGAGATTTGAATAAATTTCGAACACAATTTTTAAACATTCAAAACCGCCATCAGCGCTTTCAAACTGCAGCGTGCAGCAACTTCGCACCAGGGACGACGTTAATTTGCTTAAACCTTCATGCGATTTTTTTTTTCAATTTAAAATGTTTTGGACCATTGTGTTTTTTAGCTAAAATTTTAGGAAATATTGTTTTTAGGCAACTGTACAGTGCACTCAGAGATAGAAACGAATCTCCTGTGGCTAAATATCTTAAAATTACATGTAATTTGATACTCACACTTTCTAAACCAAGAATTGGTCTTGTTTGTAGACTATATAATCAAGGTTCTTGAATCATGTGAACGAATTTTACATCCAGTTCTATGTCCAGTTGCGTAGATTCAATGATAATGGTCAATGAAGTTGACTAATATGAGAACCCACCTTAATTTCATATGCACCCTAAGTCTACAGGGTGTCTCACAATTAGCTGCCAACCCTGAACAGGTCGATTCTATGATCAAAACTAAGTAAAACTTTTCTTAACTGCGGAAATTGAGTGAGCGTAAAATTTAAAAATGACCTATACCATGTCTTTGACCATGACCTAAAGGTAACTGTAACGTCAAACCTCTAAATGACCTTGACTGTCATAGTCAAGGTCATGGTCAAGGTCACCGTTGGATTGCTCACTCAAAACCCTGCAGCTTTTGTCCTAATCATTTTTTTGTTTGAGCAGTATTTTCTGAGATAGAGGGGGGTTCCAAACTTTCCTGTACTATAGTCATACATATGTGTTTTTGTATTTGTCTACTTTTTTCAGTGTGAGACTTTTGGTTTAGGTAAAACTATTTTCATGAAGGTGAATTTATTTAATTAATTTTTTAAATTTTTTCAGAGGTGGCAGAATACCCAATAAATATAAAAAAAAAACGAAAACTAGGTCACAAATAAATAACTCCAGACAATAAAATACAAACATGAAACTTTTTTGTTATAAAAAATCAGTTTACCTATTACATTTTTAGGTGAAACGCGAAATAAATTATAAAACTTCCTAATTTCACTTTCTAATGGAAAATTTCGGAACTAGATGTGACAACATGACCCTGCCTTTTATTTGGTCATTCCACTCTCAAGCATTTTTAGATTTTTAGATGAACTACAGAAACTGTATAAACTCGAATATTTATTTTGTGGAATCGTCCTGTAAAGCAACAGGTTCTTGAGCCTGCATCTCAAGCAATGCAAAGAGGTGCACGCAGAGCAGCAACGTAACAATCGCGCAAAGCCTGATGCCTCATGATTCGGCCTGCTCTGTAGTACTCGGAAGGCAATTTAATCGTTTCATTCCGATCCCTCATTCTCATTCCTCATTCCGTCTTCGCTCTTTGTCGCGTGGAGTGGTGTATTTTCGTCGTCGGTGTTAATTCCAGTTTGTATGTTGGAATCCACGTGTTTTTTTGTTTATGTTCCGCAATCTCAACAAATTGGATTACCCATTGGATTGATCTCGGATATCTACGTTCATAGATAAAACGTCTGAACTGCAAGGTACCTACTTAAAGTCTTAAAATACTTGTGTCTAATATTGGATGTACCACCTTCACTGATCAGTGACGATCACATAATCAAATTATTTCGTTAAATTAAAAATTATTTCGCAAAATGTAAAGAAATAAAGAATTTAGATCTCGATTTGCTCTGTTAAAAACTTTACAGCAATAAGTACTTATATTTTTATATTATTTTATCTTTCTATAAATTATTTTTGCCAATTATTAATGACAACTATATCTGGCAATGTTACAATACTAGTGAATGTTTATATCGCATGCTTATTTTTTACTACCCTATCTTAATGGCCGGTGATTATTGCTTTTTCTAAGGTGATACCGATGATAATTCAACCTGTGGCAGTGTGTTTTGCTGTATTAGCACATTTATTTTTTTTTACTTTGAACACACTGCTTTAATATTTATGTTGCCTTTAGAAAAATTTTTAACTGGCAACATTTGTTTAGTACCTCTTTGAAAATTAAATTACGTTAAATGTAATCTTTACAGCCTAAAAGAGCGTTACAATGTTTAATATTTGTCATCCAGCTTAATTATTCCTCACACACACATTATTTCTTAAGTTAAATATTTAATTTCCTCGAATGAACGTTAGATTACAGAATTAGTGGTGCGTTTGTTTATTTGGATTTATTGTCAAGTTTTACTGTCCTAGATTTGTGTCACACTCTTGTAAAATACCATTTGTTAAGGATATATTTTTTATTATTAATGATTGCGTGTTTTAGGCAACATGAATTTTACATTTTATCATATTTGAAAACAACGATTTCACGATTTAGTCCGTATATATGTTTCTTCAAAATGGGTACCTACTTTGAATGTGTGATTGAAGCAGCTACACCATCTTTCTCAATCAAAACTGTCTATACACTGGACATAAATTTCAAATATTTGCCATTTGTAGACAGGTAATCTTTCTTATAAATAAAATGAAAAAAGAATTCAAAGTATTCATTTTGGAAAAGAATTTCCATGGGCCATAAACTATATTAATTTCCTTCCCATAGTTGTAATATATTGTATATATTGAAATTGTATGGTTTACCCCTATTCAAATCGAAAGGTAACAAAAATTTAACAATTTTTTTTAACAAACTTATTAATTCAATTCAATCAAATTTGTTGATATCTTTTACGAAAATAGCACTTTACTTATTCGTGAAATAATTTTTTGACCTAGACAGGCTTACTTACTGTTTCAGAACAAAAATATCTATGTATCACATTACTCTTTAATTAAACAAGGTGTTTCCTATAAGGCCAAATTTCAACAGAATGATCATCGTTTACACCTGTCGTTAGTATGAACTGGGGACAGACACCCTGTACATATTCAACGTTGAAAATGTAAAATCAACCACTAGATTTCTGGACAATTTAAAATAACATTTTGTATATTTGAATAAAACAGATTTTTCTAACAAGCTTGTTTCCATAAAATGAAATATAAGAAAGTTTCCCCTCTTTTCAACACGATCCGTGGACACACTGTATTTTTTAATTAATAATTTTGTAATTTTTTTTTAGTACTTTTTTAATGTTATCACTTCCTAAACTTGTAACGTACCTGCATAATACATGAACTCTAAGAAATGTGAAGAATGACACCACGTGCAAGTTGTTGGTTGATAACCCTAAAGAAAATATACTTTACGCCATTTTCTTACACCGTGTGTACCTGTACTGTACGGCACTTTAGACGAGGTTAATGGATGCCGACATAAATACCTTCGAGTTCGTGCTGTGATTGTTGGTCGATCTCGTTCGTTTTACCTAAAAAAGTAGGCATTCCTTGGCCCCAGGTGAAAATCGGATTCTCGTGTGCAGCTGCTGCATCTTCAGTCGTTATAAAGAACTTTCCCAAGGTTATCATATAGAACAGAGGGAAAGAATCTAGAAATTATAAGGGATCCCATTCTTGCCTGCAGTCAGGATAGCTTATTACGTCCTCGATTATAAAGATACAAATTAAATTATAGTCCATCCGAATAGTGATTGCATATAATAAAATTGGTGCGGGGATTTTGGATGAAAGCTACACGAAAATACTAAAATAATTTCAAATACACAATGTTTCATTTTTTTTAATTAGTAGTCGAGGTATACAGACAGATAGACAGCAATATTGATTTATTTTTTTTATTTATTATTCTGTATTGTATCTAATATTTTTTGAATCATAAAATAAAATCTGCTAATCTGCACTCCTTTCTGTAACACGGTGTAATATGTTTGTGATATTTAGTTTACATATTTTTAATATAGGTGTATAAATCATTGGGGATTAAATGGTATTAACTTATTTGTAGTTCATTTCGCGATTTATTTGTGAATACCAAGGCTACAGCTTTTGTTCCGTAGATATTTCTTTGTTGTCGATTCAATCAAAATAGTGTATCCATGATACCTTGAATATTAATTACTTTATTGAACTTTATAACCTTTATTTACCTTTAACATTTCTCTAAATAAATTTTAATATACTGGGTATGAGGTAACAGCGAATTTAATAGTTTATTTGAGACAGTTTTATAATTTTTTTTATGAAAATGTATGTACAGGAAATGCAGTGTTTACTTTATCATGATTTAATAAGTTTTTTTCTTAGATGGTGAAACCGTAGTTTTAACATGTTTTGTTTTTTAAATAGTTTGTGTTTTTTCGTATAAAACTACATACATATCGGGATTCATATTACTAATGAACAAATAGAAATTTTTCTCTATCTAATACTCATTATATAACAGATTATGAACTAACACATTAATAATTACTTTTTTGAAAACGAAGAATTTGGATGTTTGACAGCTGTATTGAAACGGTTATATAAATATTTATGAGAATCTTGCATATTTTTCTAGTAAATTTCAATTAAAATTGAATCGTAGATCGTTAAATTCAGAAAATAATACATTGTTGTATTTAAAAAACTGGCAATCGTGTGTCGTTAAGGCGCCAAAAAGTTCAGCTTTTTAGAACCATATTCTATAGCCGCTATTTTTGTTTTTCAAAATCGGTCCAAAAATAGCAAAGTTATAAGCTTGCGGTATTTTATATGAGACACAAACATTTAGATTTTTCATACACATCACTAGATCTAACGCAAACCGGAACCTTCGCCATTTTTGCGTATTTTGGATTTTTGTCATATTTGTCATATTGCTGTTACAAGTTGTATTCTCACTTTTATGTATTTCAATATGTTAATTCAAACGCTACCTTTAAAAATGCTTCATTAAAGCGTGACACTACCACCCAATGAACAAAGCAAGAATTAATTAAACAAGAGCTTGTCTTAGTTTTAAATAAAATGACACTATTACTTACACAGGATTTTAACAAATTGAATAAATTCCGATAATGACATCAGTTTCCTAAATTCAGTGTAGAGATCGCTACAATATGTTTATGCAATAACTGTCGCAAGTTTATTGCTGGTGGATACGCTTCTGTAACACTTACGCTGATACTGCAATATTTATTTTTTTATTTAATGTTAAATTGTGGCAACCTGTCACACAGTCTGAGATAATATTTAATGTAATTTAATTATATCTTTTAATAACAATTTTTTCAACAAATAATTGAACTTAAACCTTTGGCGTTATATAAAAGCATAATATAATTGACCGCTATTACGTTAACAACTAGGTATATTAAGTAATTAACAATAGAAGGGATACAGTTAAAAAATAGTTAAAACCTTTGTTATGCAATAGTTGCGATTCAAGACAACAGTTGATTTGCATATTATCTATCTTTAGTGTATTTTTTCTCTTTACTAATTGTTCCGATTTACGTTTAATGCATAATTTGCACATATTTAAATATTTAACTCGAATGTTATGCTGCTCTCACCCAGATTTTACGTAACATCCTCGATAGTGGTTTATTAAAAAAATTTAATTCTTTAACTACTTCTGTTTATTATAAAGTTGTTATGGTATGTTATAAAATAAGTTATTTAAAAACTTGTTTTTATATATGTACTTAATTCTGTAATACGGTATTATTTTAGTTAAATATTTTTATCCATAATCACTTTATAATCAGACTTTTATCCACACATATGAACCATCTAAAGTGATACTTTATCCAGTAGAGAAATAAAGTAACTTTATTTCATTAGTAGAATAATGAAAATATAATAAACCTATAATAAATCAAATTTAAATTATTTACTTATTAACATTAACATTTATAGTTATAGTAATAGACATTTCGTTTTTTGTTTTATCACATTTAACATCCTTTCCGTTAATAACAACATTGTTGCCATCATTTTCGGAACGCATAATATCTGCTGAAGTTTGTGAAGAATTTGCACAAGTTACGGATGTCTCTTATTGTAAGGAACAGCTTTATTTTATCAAGTTTGTTAAATATATACTCCCCAACATAACTTTCTGCTACAGAGGAGCTCTTCCATCCACCATGCCGTTTGATGGTTGTAAGATCAGAACCTTCATTAGCCAATAAATTTGTTGGAGTGCGCCTCATATAATGGCCAGTATACTATTGGATTTGCGATATTCAGAAATGAAGCAACTATTGAGGGTACCTTCGTCAATGTGTTGATTCCAACAGGCTCAGAAGTACATTTTTGATTGATGTATTTTAAACAGATCTGTTCTGTGTTAGGCGAATTGGGCGGGGAGAAATGTATTTTCTGCATATATCAACAGCATTTACTCAAAATCCTTCTTCTACAGTTGTAAATTTTCTTGAAATACCTGTCTTGGTGTCAGGTATTGACACAAGTAGGTAACTGTCAACGTCCTGTAAAAATTTTAATATGCTACTTTTGAGATTCCATCTTTTTTACATTTACTTAGCCAAAAGTAGTCAAAACTTGAATAATCTTCTGTGATTAACAATTATAATATTTATATCGAAAAGAAAGGGTTTTAATTTAAATTCTCAGGTATATTTATGTGTGAATAGAGGTACTTTGAAGGAAATAAGGACCAATAGTGTATAAAATTAATTATAAAGTTTAAAAATAAAGTTCAGTTATTTTCTGAAGACCTCGTATATAAATATTTCCATATGGTTGTCATTAAATTGCTCGTATGCTGAATTTATGGACATACATCACCCATAAGAAAATAATAAAAATAAACGATAATATATTTTGTTTTTGCATGACATGTGTGAACCAAAAATTGTTTAAACATAACTGTACATCAGTAGTATAGTGAAATTATCATTATTTAAGCAATATTGATACAATTATATCTGCAGGTATTACGAAACTTTTTATTAACGAACCTTGTTCATTAGACTGTTTGAAAATTAAGTTTATTATTAATTAATTAAAATTCCTTTTAACAACTCAACTGACAGATGTATAATTGTCAAATCAGTCAATAGTAATGTTTATAAAATATGTATTATATTTTTTATTTTATGATTATGTGTGCAATGAAGGTATGAAGATATCGACAAAGATTTAATAAACTATTAATTTATCTATTTTTATTTTCAGGTTTCAGTGGAATAGTTCTGTTTGTATAATCAGAAATTTACAAAATGGTTTACGACTGTGGGTCCTTTATGGCCAAATATGTGCTTTGCATATTCAATTTCATCATATTCGTAAGTAGAACAATTTATTTTTATCCGTAGTAGACAGACATTTATTTTGGAGTTGTTGATAATAATTGGTAGCTTGTATTTTGCTTCTTCTTCCTTGTATACTTACTTATACATGGTGATTTCACTTTAAGTAGGTACATAAACTGCAGGAATATATTAGTTGCCAAAATATATGAAGAGTTTGCTCTATAAACTTTTTCTGGGGACGTGGTATTCGAGATACAGGGTGTTCAAGTTTCCAAAAAATTATATTTTCTGTCATATCTTCATATTGCGCTGAACTATTTGAATGAAATTTACTGCAGCGTATTCACTTAATTAGACCTTTTATTGAATGTAATATTAACCTTGTGGCGTTAACCAGTGGCGTGCTACTTACTTAATTACTTACTCAACCTATTTGCTAATGTTATTTTATTATTTAGTTTGATATTTTTTTTCAGAAATAAAATAATTTCTACAAAATGACACCACTGGCGTATTGATTTCTTGGGAAAAGTTGTCGAGTGCTTTAGTAGCACGTCACTTGTTAGAACCAAAAGATTTTCATGAAATAAAAGGATTAATTTATTAGGAAAATTCAGTAAAACGTAAAAATAAGCCCAAATATTTCCTAAACTGCTGCTACTATTAAAAAACACCAAGAAACATTTTTCATTCATTTAACGCAACAGTATCTGAATATGACATTATTTTTTTCTACCGCTAGTGGCGTATTTTGTTCTTAGGAATTGGGGCGGCACCCGCAGTAGAACGCGGTTAAAGCCGCGAGATTAATATTACATTCAATAAAAGGTCTAATTAAGTAAATACGCTGTAGAAAATTTAATTCAATTCCGTCAACGCATTATGAATATATGGCAGTCCCGCAGGAAAAAAGTTTATAGAGCAAACTCTACTTATTTTTCGGTAATGAATCTAGTCCTGAAGTTTCTGTATTTAAAGTGAAATCACCCTGTATAATGCTAATGTTACTTACATATGGTTAAGTGTAACACCTAGACAAAGTCTATATAAATTGTGTTCTTCGAACACATTATATGCACTAAAATCGATAGCTAATGTGTACCATTGTCATTATTACAGTGGTCAGATAATGGTAGCAATTTATGAGAAATGTATATTTTTACTGAAAATCATTAGGTATACTCGTACAAATATTTCACGTACAGGGTGATTCACTATATTTTGACCCCCCTTTAACTTTTTTGTTTTGAGAGTTATAAAAAAATGTGAAATATAAAAGTTTTTATGAATTTTTCGAAAATGATATTTGGATAGAACGTTCCCTGTCGAACATAGTCATGTAGGGTTTGTTGGGTCCATCGCTAACAATAAGCGAGATACTATTAAAAAACGAAAAGAAGGTTTTTTATTAAGAAAATAAGACATCTTGTAATTGTTAAACCTTTTTCAGGCATTTCTGCCTTTTTCCAGTTACGTAAGGGTTTACAGATTTAGTTGTAATATATTTTGACAGATCAGACATTGATATGGTCCAAAATGCATATAGGTATTTTAACTAAATCTCACTAATTAGGCCGTGAGATGCCTAATTACTCATGGACAATGTTATAAGGTAGGCTGTGACAGTGACAGGTAATGTCATGACAACATTGTTATTGTTTGACAGTTTGTATTATTATTTAATAGGAATTAAAATAGAGCAAAGTTCTTCTCCATACTCTATTTTAATTCTAAATAATTTTCTACTTCTGTGTAACTTATTTTAATTAAATAATAATACATACTATCAATCAATAACAATGTTGTCAAGACATTACTACCTGTCACTGTCACGACCTACCATATAATGTCCATGAGTAATTAGACCTCTCACGGCCTAATTAGTGAGATTTCGTTACATTACCCATACGCATTTTGGACCTTATCAATGTGTGATATATCAAAATATATTATAACTAAATCTGTAATCATTACGTTATTGGAAAAAAGTTAGAAATGCCTGAAAGAGGTCTAACAATTAAAGGATGTATTATTTTCTTAATAAAAAACCTTATTTTCGTTTTTTTAAAGTGTCTCGCTTATTGTTAGAGATGGACCCAACAAACCCTATACGGCTATGCTCGACAGTGAACGTTCTATCCAAATATGTAAAAATATACAGTGTTCCATTTAACTTAACAAAGTTAACATCCGCGGCCATTTTGTTTGGACTTCATATATTTTTCTACTATCATTTTCGAAAAATTCATAAAAACTCGTGTAACTTTTATATTTCACATTTTTTTGTAACTCGTAAAACAAAAAAGTTAAAGGGGGGTCAAAATATAGTGAATCACCCTGTACATTGTGTATACCCTTATTTTAAAACCAAACTTACTACTACCAACTTTATAGAACCTTTTTCGTCTATTGGACAAAAAAATATAAGCGTTGTTTACCTAATATTTAGCCTAAGTAGACTGTATTTCACTGAGGATGTGTGGGTTTAATAGAATAATTTGATAGTGACGCATGACAGATCTTTGTAGATTTTAATCTGAAATATTTAAAATTGTAAATATATTTTAAAGTCGACAAGATCACAACTTGTTTGTCAACTATGTGAATTTATTAGTCATTTACTGTCTCCAGGTAAAAATAAAAATTAGACAAATAACACTGTAATTCTTTAAACAAAAAGAAATTCCAGAATAAATAATATTTCATTAAAAAATATAATTGTTTTACATTTAAAACCATGACTTCCAAAGTGAACTCCATTACTCTTTGTCAGGTACAGCTATTGGGAATACCTTTAATAAATAATTCAGAACCATATGGGAAATAAAACTAGACACTATTAACCCAGTGTCGCAGTTGCAACTCGCGTGATTATTACTGTATTTTTTTAGCTATTATAAAGGTACGTGTTCCTGCATAAACATAAAATCGTGTAACATGCAAACAATCCGGTTATTAATGTTGTGCATGGTAATTTATAACGAAACTCGATTTTTCTGTCAGGGGGTTAAATTAAAAAATAAATGTTGAGTTTTGATTATTTGTTATACACATCAACGTGTTTTTTCTGATTTTTTAAATCGAAACTTCTCTATTTCTTGACAGCTTTTAAAAGAACAAATATTGGAAAGGGACTTCCATCACTGTATTTTTTTAATAACCCCGGTGGCATTGTCTTATCGTTGAATGACATTCAGGAAAAATATAGCACATATTTATAATACCTTCATATACATTCAACTTATTTATTTCTACTGTTTTCATCTAGAGAGTAACACTAACAGTTCATTGTACTAAATAAGGATTAATTTGACTAAAGCTGAAAAAAAATAGTCTAATCTGTACCTAATTTGGATTACAGTTTTTATACAAATCATACTAAATTGATTGTTATTTTCCAAAAGTCTAGTGATCAAGAAATTTCTTAAAACTTCATACAATAACTACTTTTTACAAAAATGTTTCTTGTGCAATAGAAAAATGGTACAATATTTTTAGTCCCTCCCTTATTGCTCTATGTGTAGGTAGGCGACATCGTTGGGTTTATAAATATTTCTTTCAGAAGAAACAAGGCTATCAACACTACCCGAAGACCTTGTATTAATTGAATAGTTGTGTCTCTGCTGATAATCTAATCCACAGGTATCTTGTACAAGCCCAAACTGTGTCAATTTGACATGTTTTGTGACACCTACACAATTTATCTAAAGATTGATTTTATCATTCCATAAACATGTTTGTTTAAAGAATATATTATTTGAACCTAATTTACCTAGATACCAAAATGCACCCCTAATAAGTTACAGCCTCTTAAAATTGAAATAAAAAAATAAAAAGTAAATTTTTTTCAAATTTGACCACGACCAATGCTAATAAATAGCTACGTTTTGACGTACGTACGCTCTTCATTTCATCCTGTCCCTGTCCATGTTTTGATGGCTGGACAGATAATGTAATTCTTAAAGTTTTTTCCCTTGACAATTTTTGCGTCCAATATTAAACGAGCAAATTAGAGCGGATTCATCGCACTTCATTTAATATTGTTAATTAATATTATTAAATAAGTTTAAAGTAGGATGTTTAAAGCAAGCTTATTAAAACTATTGAAAAGATTACTGATAGTAGTGTTAATAACTAAGGGTGTTAGTTTGCTTAAAATATTATACTTATTTATAAAAACTTCTAATTTAGTTTATAGAAAAATGACAAATTTTATATACTTTTAGTGAATAGGCATATACACTGTAAAAAAAATCCGTGTGAGTGAAAGCAATAAAGGTGCGGAGTGAATCTATTGAGTAAAATTATTGAGTACATTTTCACTCAATATTGAGCATTTTAATAATTTTACTCATTTGTGATAATATTTAAACTAAAACTGAATATTTTCACTCGTATTTGATACACTTGTACCTAAATCGGAGTAATTGTCCTCCTTATTGAGTGACTCCACCCCATTCTATGGTTGTCGTGTGTTGTCTTTGTCTATGCCCATCATCCCCATTAGGTCATCTCGTGGCGTGGTGTACGGCGGCGTGTAGTGCTGGACAAGTGTCTGATAATCGGTTATTTTGATGGCAATTGTGTTTAAATGCAGTGGTTTGATTAAAATAATTAAAAACAATAGGTAATATATTGAGTCCCGATTAATATTTCGTTAAGTAAACGTATACTTAGTATACTTACTTCCGTATCTGTAACGTACAATAAAAGTTATGGCAATCTATTCCGATGATCAATTATTTTAATCGAAACCTAAGTATCTATTATCTCTAAAACAGATCTATCTAGAAACACCACTGTGGCAGCTTAGAAGTTTATGACTTTAATACAATGATATTTAAATTAAAATTTAAAGAGAAGAAGAATGTTACAAGTGTTAAACAGAAATCGTAATTTCTCTAACCTTCTATTATTTATTGATGAAGCAACTTTTACAAGAAATGGTATTTTTAATACCCATAATATGCATATCTGAAGTAATGAAATCCTCATGAGATGTGCAAAATCCACCAGCAGCACACAATCACTCTCAATGTATGGATAGGTATGACAGGATATTACCCTGTAGGACCTCATATTATGTTGCGTCATCTAGGAGATTGTCTCAGGTTTTTAGAAAACAATTTAAACGACCTTGTGGTTAGGTTACATTAAAAATTGTTTCCAGAAGATGGACAGGTCGTGGTCAAAATTTGCCAATTACTTGGCCACCGCGTTTTCCTGAACTTAATGCTTGTGATTTTTACCTTTGGAGCCACGTCAAAGATCAAGTTTATTCTTCTCCAGTAGATAATTCCAAACACCTCAAAGTTCGTATACTGAATATAGTAAATGAACTTTGCAATAAAATTGAAATTTTTAATCGAGTGTATAATTTATTATATTATTATATTTATTACTACCTATTTATATATAATTTAGTGTAATATTTTAGACGAAGAATTCGTTCTCGCCTTCAGGAAAGAGGCAGGAATTTTGAGAATATGCAATTTATTAATATTTTTTTTAATAACAAGCGTTCAAATAAAAACGTGGTCAAGTTGGTTCTGAAAATTTGGACGTAGGGCGTAGCGTATAGCAAATGAACTTAAACGTCATCTGTCAAAGCGCTATATCGCCGCTATCAATTTGAATATTTTCGTTTTAAAAAGCGTTTAAAATGGTGTTTTCTCAAGAACAAAAAGTGTTTATCATAGAGTCCTACTTTAGAAATGGACGCAAGATTGATGGAATATGGAAGTATTCTATTGAGGAATGTTTCATAGAATTTCAAAATCAATTTCCCGGCGTTGTTGAGTACAAAATTTTTCAAAGTGCAGTTCAGCGTTGTGTTAATGTTTTTCGTGAAACGGGCAGTGTAACAAGAAAAGAAGGAAGCGGCCGACCTAAAAAGCGGACTGAAGAATTAAAAGAAAATGTCCAACAAATAATGGAAAATGCGCCAAGAACTTCTGTACGTGTTTTATCACAAATGGTGGGAGTATCAGTCGGTACCTGCCACACAGTGTTAAAAAAAGATTTGCGTTTGTTCTCCTATCGTTTAACTTGTCAGCAAGAACTTCATGAAGTTGATTTTCCGCGACGGGCTGTATTTTGTGAATGGTTTTTAAACAACTACGGTGAACTTCATAATATCACCTTTTTTTCTGATGAAGCCTGGTTTCATTTAAGTGGTTACGTAAACTCACAGAATATGAGAATGTGGTCTTCTGAAAAACCAGATAACTTTTTTGTCGAGGGCCCTCTACACGCTCAAAAAATTGGAGTTTGGTGTGCTCTCAATCGAAGGAGGATTTATGGACCTATTTTTTTTAATGGTACTCTTACTGCGCAAAGGTATAGAGAAGAAATTATCGCTCCTTTTGTTAACCAGCTGGAAGAAAACGAAATTACAAACTTTTACTTTCAACAAGATGGCGCAAGGGCACATACGGCAGGCGAGACGATGAATATGTTGAGGGAAGTTTTCCAAAATCGACTAATAAGTCTCAATGCTGAACATGAATTTCCACCGAGGTCATGTGATATTACGCCGTGTGATTTCTTTTTGTGGCCTTACCTTAAAAACACTATTTTTGAACTGCCTATTCCTGATTTAAACCATCTGCAGGCTCGACTTATAGACAAGATTCGTGAAATTAACAATACCCCGAGCATCTTAGAAAATGTCTTTAATTCTTTGAGGAACAGGTGTGAAAAGTGCTTGGAACAAGGAGGGGGACACTTTCAGCAGCTGCTTTAATTTATTGTTATAACAAGGAGGGGGACACTTTCCGCAGCTCCTTTAATTGTTTGTTATTGTTATCACGATTATTCTTTAAAATAAAGTTATATAGTCATTAACGTTATTGAAACTGACAGCTGCTATACAGCTCGTTGAGAAATGAGGTTAAGTTGGTCGCTATAAGCTACTCCCTACGTCCAATGTGTCAGAGCCAACTTCGACCACGTTTTTATTTGAACGCTCATTATAAATAAATTTTATTGATGTTATCAATACCTATGTACTTATACATTTAATACACTTATTTGTTATTCGTTTTTTTACTTTAATATGGTCAATGCAATTCACTTTTCTCTTTTAATATTAGTCGTATCATAAAATTTCAGGAAAAACAAATTTTTGGATTTACATTATCTGTCCACTGATGCTTATCTGGTAAATATTAGTTGATACGTTATTTTCAACTATTTTTTGGCTGTTATTAATACCTTCAACCTGTCGGTAATTGCAGGACTTTTGCTATTACATATTTTTAAGTATTTCTTGAACCGTAGAAAGTTTAACGGTACGCCTATGGACGTTCGGGTATTTCCGGAAATTTAGCTGTTAACTTTTGGCTACCAACTTCACACCGGTGATATTGTACAAGCCGTCAAATTAAGGAGTATACAAAATTCAGGGTGAAATAAAACATAGTTATTTATAAGTATTGGTCATGTGCCCTGTTTGAAAAAAATATCTTCAGATGTTTAGGAATAATTTTTATTTTCACTTTTTTATTTCAATTTTAAGGGGCTGTAACTCGTCGAGGGTGCTTTGATATCACGTAAATTAGGTTCATACAATCTATTTTTACCTCTACATCCGCTGTATAAATTTGGCTATACATTTTAGAATCACCCTGTATTAAAAAATGAGATTAAACTCATTAATAAATTCCGTTAACGATAGAGATGTTAATGATAAGAACTGGGTCAGTGGGAAATTGATTGGTTTAATTTAAAACGATCGCGTGTTTACAATAGATATGTTACAACTGTAACAATAGTCTCCAAGAGGCCATTGCACCTTTGATGCTGTTAATAATTTAGCCTTTTAGATTCGATCAACATAATTATGTCATAAAGAGAGCAAATATTGCATTATGTATTGGTCTGGGGTCTGATACTAATATTACCGTGAACCAACGAAGTTAGAGGTAATTTAAATATTGTGAGTGGTTTGTAATTGAAGCTAATCAGAAATATCTCCTCTCTGTAAATACAGAGTGATCATACAACCTCAACTTTAAAGAGTACCTATATCAAAACCGTCGCATTTTGGTCTATATTGTGTAACAGTAAAGAATATATTATACCTCGGTAGCAAATAGCCTTTTTCATTAAATTTCGTCAGTTTTTGAGATATTTTAATGAAAAGGGTTTTTTGGGGTAACCAAGAATAAATATAGTCTTATTTTTACATAGAAGTCAAAAGTACAATGATTAATTTTTTGAAAATGCAGGTGTTTTATGAAGCTTAATATAATTTACTGTTAAAAAGGTACATTTACTGCTACATAGCTTCGTTTAAGTTGCAATTTGTTCACTGTAGTTATCAGAGTATTTAGGGATATTTTTTTAAATATATATCAACTTAAGTCTATTTGAATGTTAACGCCTACTGTTATATCTATGCCTCTATATAACTACGTTCCTTCAAAAAATAGAGAACGTGAAAATAATCAATTTTTATTAAGGAACCTGTAAGTAGTCTAAAGTGTCATGTGTTTTAGAAAATTAATCGAGATGTATTGAGCGAAACTTACGCCGTCTCTTACTCAACTTACTCAATTGATCAATTGTTTACAGTGCAACTACTATAACTAGCTCAAGTTCGTGGTTATGTGCACGGCGCAGGCGCAGACGTCTCTTCGACTTCGAATTTTTGTGGAATAAACTGACATGAAAATTAAATATCTTTTAGAACTGCGTAAATTTGCAGTAACTGATGGTGGTAAAAAAATTAATTTCTTTAATGCTACAAGCTACAAGATGCTCAAAATTGTGATCACGTGATTAAGAACTCATTGTGACGTCATTTAGTGCGACCAAGAACACAATCTGTTTCCCGGATGTCTGGTGTCTAGTTTACAATTTCCGTGAGACGGAACCTAATCTAAAGAAACGCGTATGCGAGGAGCCTCGAAGCGGAGTTAGTTTGGCTGTCTCTAGACCCTAGACCCCTAGACTCTTGTTACAAACTTATGCTTCTCTATTCTCGATCGCACTAAGTTAAGTTACGAATTGGCACGGCAGCAAACACCCGCTGACAGCATTTATTTTGCGCAGAAAACTTCTAATTATTTCTAATATTTTCATTATATATTATAAGGTTATAGATTATTTCTAGGCATTTGATAGAATATATGCAAGTTGCCTATTATATAATATCAGTTTTCAATACTATAAAGTATTTTAAAATATGTACTACGTGAACTTTACGTAGCAGGGTCGATTTCAAAATTTTCTGTTTCTTCGATTTGACAATTTTTTATCTTGAAAATATGATATTTTACACAATTTGCTTAATGAAAATTGTTTATTTTCATATTCTCTCTTACCCCTTTGAAGTAGCGGCCTTATTTGAGAAACTGTATTTTGTTCTTACACTGTATTTTCAAATTAATCAAATAAAATTATATATACGATTTTTAACACCCTATTATTTTAATGAAGCATGGTACTAACAATAAGATATATTTAATTGTTTTGTTTTGGTCAAAAGAAGGTATGGTCAAATTATTCACACCTTACTATGTCTCACTGTGTATTGTTGTGACTGATTATCTGAGCATAAAATTCATTGTTATACTTGTTTTTTCCTTGTAAATAATTTCGGTGAATTGTCTCAATAGGATTTAAATTACTTCTAACAACATATTTAAATTTATTCAGAAAAAAAAATAGATAAAATAACAAAAATTTAGAAAGTAAATTCCTTTCTATATTTCCTGCAGCGTTTCGAAGCTAAGAATAAAACCGCTGATTTCTTTGGATTTAAATCCTAGGAGCTATTACATATAGGCGTATGTAATAATAATAATAATAATTATTATTATTATAATTTAACTGCGTTGCGTTACTTAAACTTTTCTAACTTGAAGGGATGCTAAAGAGAACTTCTAGTGAAGACGTGAGTTACTTCACGCACAATATTTGCGACGGACCACGAGGGTAAATATACTGTGTACCAAAAGAGGAACCGTTAACCATTTCCAAAAAGTTGTATTGATACCCTATTCAGCGTTCCCTCTAATTTATATTCGAGCAAATAAAGAGGGTGAAGAGGAGTCATTTGTGATACACCCTAAGTTATTTTACGTAATCGTATTAAACTTTACAGAACTTAAAGTTAGTTATTATTCTCTAATAATCATACAAATTGAGTTTGAAATCGTTTTGGGGTTGCCCAATATACTTAAGTATGTAATGGATTATTTTGGTGTTGTAGTTGTATTCTCATTTCTAAATAACTGAAAGGAAACATATTATTTTGTATGTTAAAAGCTTAGAAATCTTATAAAAATCGGTGGTGAAATTTAATAGTGTCACTACCATTCCACCAAGTTCCATTAAAATTTTTTACTGTTGGATTAAAGAGGACGTATAATGATACTAATTATTATTATCTTTAAGCAAATCAGTATTAAGGACTCAAATATACTTTTTGGAATTTTATAAATACGAAACGAAATACACTGATATTCATTTTAACATTAATATTGAATCTACACAAAATAAAAGAGAGGATGAAAGAAATATAAATTGTAGTTACAAATAGGTACAATGATTTAAGTTTTTGTAGAAATACTTTTAATAAAACTTTTTAATACAAGAAAATTATAAATAACTAAGAAATCTCTTAAATCTATGGGTAAACCTACAAAATTAAAAACGTTTTGCTTCCCCTGCAAAATACACAGGTATGTTACACATACAGGGTGTTTCTTAAGTAGAGGTCAAGAATCCAGGAGCGTATTCCGTGGCCAAAAATAAGGGTTTTTTGTTATATAAATGTGGGGTCTTAGAACAGCTATTGTCCAGTTACAGCGTGTCAAAAATTAAAAAAGTTTTTAATGTTTAATTTCTAAATCGCTTGAGATAATTTAACCAAATTCGGTGTACATATTTAGTATGACAGTAGGTAAGAAACAAAAAATTACCAGCTTTAGAAACTTATACGAGTGGCAGAGATGTGAGTGTCATCGATTATTATTTGCCAAAAACAATATATCACCCTGTATAATATTACAAATAAAACAGGTCATCATATGCGCCATTGTATTATCTTCACTTTTTGTTTCTTTATACTTTTTTGTATTCCAAACCGATTAACAACAAAATTAATTTATTTGATCAAGTGCATTTTTACGATACTCATTACATTACTTAAAATAATAACAAAATAATTAATTTTAATCTCTACTTAAGAAACACCCTGTATAGTTAGTTGCACTGTTAAACTTTTATTCCGATTCCGATAGATATATTTTTTTCTTTTTTATTTAAAATTCAAGAGCAAAATTTTTAAAATATGGAAGCATATTAGGTATTTCTTAACATAAAATTTAATATTTTGAAAATTTTTTTGTCAAACAAATAAGTATTTATACTAATTTACTACCACTGTTTTTTTAATATAGTGTTTCAATTTTAAAAATTAATGTGATTGGCGACGCCCCTGAACAGAACTATATATCATAATTGTGTATCGCAGAACTGTATAGCAGAACAGTATATTAAATTGTATAGCAAAACTGTAGCAGAAGTGTATAGCAGATACAACAGAACTGTATATCAGAACTGTATAGCGGAATTGTATAACAGAACTATATAGCAGAATTGTTTGAATTTGCCATTTGAATTTAGTAGTGCTATGTGTCTATCAAAACAAATCCTCACCTGATTCTATGATTTTGATACATATACAGTTTCAGCTTACAATTCATTAATAGTATAGTATTTGGGTTCACGTTTCTTTGTAATTAAATCTAGTATATTGTAGTTTTACACTAAACCAATTTGGTCATCTATAACACAGGGTAAGACAAATACAGAATTGCAGATTTCTATTTAATAAATATTGATACTTTTTCCAAGATTCTCTATTACAGAGAAATTCTCTACCTCTGTCGAAATAGTTCATTATCGTGGTATTCCGATGAACCGATGAATGGAAAACTAAAGAAGTAATTTTGCCACTTATTAATTTAGTTTTATAAATATCTTATATTTTGTAACATTTTATTCGATGATTTTCACCAAAGGAAACGACCCTATTCTGAAACTTCTGGTAATGACGTCATCGTCTCCTCATCTAGGTGATACACGAAAGAAGAAATTGCTATTTATTAACTTGACTTATACTACTGAAAAAAAGCGAATACTTTCAGTGCACTTACAAATAATAGCAATAAAGCCACTCGACCGTAAATGCGAGTATAAAAAAAAACATTTAAATTTCAACGAGTCGCCATGTATAAGGTGAAAACAGTAACCTAAACTGTTACGGAAGCAATGTATTTGTGACCATACCGCTAATTACACCCAGCGACTTACGTAATTTCTTCATAATTGGCCTGTTTATCGTTGCTTTCTAACTTTTCAACAGAATTCGTTGACGGACAGCTCATTTCTCCGTGAGTTTCTTATCGTCCGTTGGTAGGTAACAGAAGGTTTACCTACCTGAGGCACGACTTTAGTGAGTAAAGAGTAAAGAGATAATTAGAATGTTTGCCGACATGATTAAATATCACGTTGCTGCTGTAGAATATGTTCTTGTCACTTTTCTGTGCAATTACGAAAATAGGTACATATTTTCATCTACATAAACCCTTGTATTCACTTAGAACTTAGAAGTAAACGAGAACTTCTTTATAAGACCAATGCAGGTAAAAATAAATATTTGAAAAACATCAGTATTGTAAACAAGAACAACAGTGATGTCACTTCTAAAAATTTAAGCGATCTTAATTATTTACACCTCTATTATAATGGTGTAGTCCTTGACTAAAATAAATCTTCAAATAACCATTCAAATTGGAAATATGTATAATAAATTTTGCATATGCTTGGATAGTGTTAATTCTCTGCAGTTTTTGTCAATTAAAATACACTGTCCCAAAATGATGGAACAGAATTCATATTTTTTTTCAGTCTTAATTTTACAAAGTTGCTGAAACAGGTCAATTAGTAAATAGAAATTATCATGTGTTGAATCATTTTGGAACACGGTGTATATAGTTATCAGAATTTCTCAATGCCCAAAAGAGCCTATATTTTACTAAATACATACCATAAACGTTTGGGAATTATAACAAAACTTAAAAAATATTTTGTTGATAACCTGTTTTTTTTTTTAGGCAGTTATTTCAGACTTAAGGTTAACTAGAGTTGTCCATGCAATAAATTTGATCAATATTAATTAGCTCAATATCAGACACAAGGTCGACTGCATGTAATATTCATATTAATCGCTTCTGTTATTCACAGTCGGAGGAAGAATTTCGAGGCCTTCCTCAAGATAATTCTTAATTAATTACAATCGCATGTATATTAAGTACGAAATGTTGCCAGCCCTGATAAAACTGTATGCTAAGTATAGAAGATAATTAGTTTTGTCTCTCCTCAAGTCTGTGGAACTTTAAAAATATACGGAATTATTCAGGTAAAATTATACCTCTTTGTTTTGTTTTCATACTTACTTTTTATGTAGATGTTGTTTTAAAATCGCAAGAAATTTTCTGAAATTGGTGAATATGTGACTGTTCTAATTGTCTAATAATTATTTATAAGATACATTAATAATTTACTACTATCAAGATAGTAAATAAAAACGGTAAATATTTCGATTAAAAGAGAGATAAAATTAGAGAAATTTAACTGTAACATGCAAATATTAAAACTTTCTGATATAAATATCACTCTGATGTTTAATCCATTACTAAAATTAGTTTTGTGATTAATATTTCTTGAATACAATGCAGTGCTCTATTATCGAGTGTTTTACTTTTTCTTTCATATGCAAAACTATGTTCTGATTTCCCAAATTTATTTTAATTTCAAAGGTTTTTAATTTGAAAAACATGACCGTCCTTGGTTAAAAGAAAACGTTGAAAGCGTTGGGATACAATGACACAATAAGTAGTAGTTTCCTGGCAACTTTTTGTTATTCCTGGAAACACTAATAAAAAAATATATAACAAAAATAGATTTTATTTATGTGTGTTAATTAATTTGAAGTAACATATTTTTTCTCATTTTGACTAAGTATATGCTATTTTACTAAATTCAAAATCGTTTACTAAAGTGGCACTTTACCACATGAAATGTCACTTTACTATACAGGGTGTCCCGCCAGGAATAGCCACTATCGATATGGCGGAAAGTACTGATCCAATAAATCTGAAAATTTGGCAACCTATCAAAGGCAGTAGGAGCAACACAGCTAAAATATTTAGAACTTTCCTATTTTTAGCACTTCCGGTTATACCAGAAGCCGACATTAACTTTCTTATTTCAAATATAACACCCTATATACAGGGTGTTAAAAAAAGAGTGTAAAATATTTCAGGAGGTAATAGTATGAACCAAAATAAGCAGAAAAGTCTTAATAAACATGGGTCCGCAAAGTAACGGTTGCGGAGATATGAACCACTATTCGTTTTTCAAACATTTTATTTTATTAGGAATAAACCGACAAAGGAAGCTTTTAACAAATAAAAAACAAAGTTACAGAAGATGTTCAAAGTGCCCTCCGTCCATTTCCAAGCAGGCACGACATCTTCGTGTCAACGATATTCGAACTCTTTCGAAAACATCCTCCTTGGTTTGGATTTCTTGACATTTTTAATTAATCCGTAGCTGCAACTCTTCCAGGCTTATTTACAGGAGTACCATACACTAATGTCTTCAAATATCCACAAACAAAGAAATCTAGAGAGTTCAGATCAGACGATCTTGGAGGCCATAAAACAGGTCCGGCCCTTCCTACCCAGTGCTAGAATTTCTTCTTCTGCTCTAGGAGTGGATACAGACCTTGGTCTTCCGGATAAATGGCACTGTTTGCTCAAGGAACCGGTATCACGCAATCTTTGGTGAATTCTTCCAAACATGCGTTCTGAAGGAATCTGGCATTTGGATAAGCGTCAACATAAAGACGTCGCGCTTCGGTGGCGTTCCCATTAGCACGACCGTATGGACTTGCTATGCAGACATGCTTTTCATGTATATGAAATGCATGTCTGTTAATACTGCGTTAGAGTAACGAGCCATAGCGAAAGAAAACTTGTGCTCTGAGAACAACTGTCAAATACGTACTGTTTAGTTCACTAAACATCAACCAACTATTATAAGAAAATACACAACGTTTTTGTATATAAAATTTTGTATAAAATAAAAAAAGGGGATAAAAAACATAAAACATTCCATATCTCCGCAACCGTTACTTTGCGGACCCATGTTTATTGAGACTTTTCTGCTTATTTTGGTTCATACTATTACCTCCTTAAATATTTTACACTCTTTTTTTAACACTCTATATTACTCCATTTTCGGATTCTACGTGAAATTTGAGGGTCACTTTATTAAATATTTCCTATATTTAGGAAATTATAGATTTTGAGATATTAATTTTTAAAGGAAAAATTTGACAGATGTAAGGGTCTGCGGACATGCTAGTAACTCTTTTTAGGAGCGTGATAACAAGTGGATTTCTTGTACCTGTAAAGGGCATAGGTAACACTAAATTATGGTATACTAACAAATTAAAGCATTTAGTACTAGGTGTTCCATTTTTGCTGTTACATATTGATAACTTCAAACAGCTATAACTTTGTTAACTTAAATGGAACATCCTGTATTTTTTTACTTTTTTGGTACCATATCATTGAATATGTAGACTATAAACTGGATGCCTTAAGATATTTTGCCCAAAATAACGAAATACATTGTTTGGAAAACACTAAAATATGTATAAAAAAAATGGCTTACCTTTTTATATACCTTCTCGTATTTTTCCTTGAAAGGAAGTATGCTCGAAGATGCTTCTCGAATGGCATTTAAAATGTCTTCAGGACAATGTTCTAAATTTTTTTCAGTCGCATTTGTATAATTAATATATTACTTAGAATCAACTCGGCTCACAAAAATGAAACTTAACTGTTGTTATATAAATAAACAAAGCCGTGTCAGATTACTAGGTTACGGAAATCCTATACAAGAACCTATTTTTTAATTTCTAACTTTGTAAAGCTTTTATATCTACCACTATTTGCTTATATGTAATTACCTACAAATACAAAATGCGAAAAAATAGTATAAAGAAGTCTCGTAAGAAAAGCAGTTTTACAAAGCTTGTTGTTTAATACAAAAATACCATATTATTTTTAATAAAAGAATGTTTAAAATTTAATCTTTCTTGACATACCTATAGTTTAGGAGCTATATCTATTCTGCGACTCTAATACACGCACCTCTACATTCCTTTTACACTTTTTTTACTTTAATGTCCCATCAGGTCAGTTACTTTTAAAACCAATTATTTTGTCCCGCACGCTTCATTGAATTTATTCTAGTTTATAACTTTTTTAAGCCAGTGTATTATTAAACATTGTTTTATTCAGCTTGCCTTTCTTTTTCAGTTAGCTGGCTCTACTGTTTTGGCCATTGGGATTTGGCTAGCGGTGGACAAGAACTCTTTTATAGGACTCAGCAAAATCGTTCCGAGCGATCAATTGCAGGTGAGTGATCAGTTTGGTATAAGTAAACTATCCCAATATACAAAGTGATTCAGTCATAATGGCATTAATTTTAATCACTTATTCGGAAGAATTAATAAAGACAAAAAAATAAAAAAATAAAACATTTAAAATTTATTGAACTTTTTAAAAGATAAGCAAATTTCCCCTTAACTGCCCCTAATACGGTGCACTATTTTGCATAACATTTTCTGATCAGAAACGCACCGGCGGACTACAGAGTGTTCGAACATTGAAGCGAAACAGCTGATTTCCTCAGTCGCACAGTGGGAAATATTGGAAAAAATTCTCGCCACTCGCCAATTTTCTTCGTCTGATTTTTTTTTTAATAATCTCGTGGTAATCTGAATTTTCATATTCCGGTGAGGTTTTTTTGAAAAACCCTTTTTTTTAATTCTTAGGGAGCGCCCCAACCTCAATGCCGAAGAAAAAATTTTTAAATACTCGATGTTCAGTTGTAGAAAAAAATGTAAAAAGTATCTGCTATTAATAAAATTGATTATTATGACCCTTGATGATATATTTGGAGTTAGGTTTTTGAAGAAAAAACATCAGATATCATCAAGGGTCATAATAAGGGGCGCTCCCTAAGCATTAAAAAAAGGGGTTTTCGAAAAAATCTCACCGGAATTATAAAAATTCAGATTACGAGATTATTTTAAAAAAATCACGACGAGACGATGAAAATTGGCGAGTGGCGAGAATTTTTTCCAATGTTTCCCACTGTGGAATATCAAATTACAGTGGATAGCCGTACTGGTATTCTGATGGGTAGGTACCATACTATTCTTTGAAACGCAATAAGTCACTAGTTATACATACTGTAAACTGAATAATGAATTGAACATAATACTTTAAAAACTCATATTCAATAAATTATAAAACATAGTGAAAACGTTAACAGTATTAAAAATAGTAAATTGGAATAACCTAACATTTGAAAACAATTATTATATTTATACATTTGATTTTGTTAACAAATAAATAATACTTGTTAATATTTAAATTAAATTAATGTGTTAAAATATATTTTTTTCAGCGTAAATATGCATTTTAAAATTTTTTTGTCGCTTATTTGTATTCTTCTAATTTCTCTTTATCTTCCCTTAAAATTAATGACATTATGTCTGAATCACCCTATATATAAAAAGCAGGGATTCTCCAATTAATTTAAAGGATAGTTAATAATAAAAATCATAGGTTAAACATAGGGTACATTAAAATTTTCCAATATTATCGCAATATTAGAAAAAATTTCCCTAATTTCTTTTTTTTAGAAATATCCTATTTCTAAATCTGAAATAGAAAAAGTGGACACTATTTCTATTATAAAATATTGCTGTAACCACAGTTTTAAACGTTTCTTTTATTTTATAATTTCCCGGTTTAGCGTTGCTTTTTATAATAATAATGCCATCTGCTAGGCGTGTTATTTTTTATGAAATCACCGCTGAAACGTCTATTTAGTTCCTCTACAGGAAAGGTGATTGTATTTCTTTTTCCGGTATTACTCTAAGGTTGGTTAATTTTAAATTGTAGGGAAGTTACCGGACTTACTGTTGAGATCATATCTATAAAGTTAGAAACGTTCTTAAATTTTATTTTGCTACAGTTTATAGCAGCTTTTATAGTGATGGAAAATATTGTTCCATAAATTCAGTTTTAACTAATTGGTTGTCTGAAAGTCGTCATAAAAAACATTTTATTTATAACAGTAGATATGATCAAAGTAAAAACAAAAACGAAGCAGTACTTATTTGAAAAATTAAAATAAATAATTGAACCACAAAAAGAAACCATGATAGTTTAACCTTAACCTTTAACACTAAATAAAAGATAATGTTCAAGGTCAATGAAAATATTACTACGCTATATTCCGAATATTCCGAGAATATAGCAATTCATAATAAAATACATAAAAAATTTTACTTTTTGATTATGCAAATCCGTTATTGTACATATGTCATGTGCTAATAAATTAAAACGTATTCAAAACGCATTATTAATAAAAAAATTCTTATTCTTGTATGAATTTTAATTTTTCGAAGACAATGAAGGTAGTACGTAGCAATTTAATAAATATAATCCCTAATGCTTTTTCTCACTTTCTCTAAAAAAATATTATATTAGGCTTTGATCACAAGAATTAAAGTATTGCTATAGGTAAACCATATTAATACGTAGGATAATACAAGTGCGATCCAGAAATATATTATTTGTAACTTTTCAATGGAAATGTTTTGGAAAAAGGATTCTGCTATGTAAAACCAGAATCCGCATAACAAACAGAAATTTCTTGGTATCAACTTTTATAGAAAAAATTGACTCATTTTACTGGATGTAATTTACGTAAATCTAATAGATTAATCCTGTTATCTCGGAAAAAATAATGAAAGTGTAAATATTGAATTTAATAACAGAATGTAACGATGTAATTAATTATATCCTTGAATACTTATAAGTTGCGCAAGTGAGTTAATTAATATTAATATCTTCATGTTATAAAAGTTACGATACTATTTTTTTATTTCTAAAAATAAGATAGGTGTTCGGTGTTTATGAGGCTATGTAAATATGATTTTTTTATGAAAGCTTACCTAACCTATGATTACCTAACAAAAGCTAAGTTACGTAAGCAATAGTGCTATAATAGATGGACAGATTTTTTTTGTAATTAAAAACGATCAAAGATTTAATCAGATATTCAATAAATGGAAGCGTATTTTGCATCTTTTTTAGCTTGTTTGTATGTTTGAGTAAAGATTTTAATGGCTAAATGAGAATATTAACTGATTAAATTCTCTTTTAAGTACTTGTATAGAGCTATTATCATAAAATAAATTATTTCTGGGAAAATTAAGAAACTAAATGACGCGCTGTTACGTTTTATTTTAATGCAACTTGGAATTAAATCTTAATCTTAGTGATAAAATATTCGTCGCAGTGAGTAACTGGTTATTTTGATTTAAAAATAGAACTTAGTATTTGCAGTACCTACATATCCCTAAAAGTGAGTTTATTGGAATATTTACATATTATAATAATCCAAAATTACATCATTATAATATAATACAACTTATTTTGTTCTTAGTTATAGAGAAAGTTACAAAAATGCGATTCACTACACTTTTCCTACTATCGAAAAGCTATTTACTAGATAATTTCTTGATATTTCCCTTCTGTTGCAAGGGGTAGATCTAATCATTCTTTTTGACAGTTGTCAGAAAATGTTAACTAATAATTAAATCTCCAAGAACTCTAATTGACGATAAATGGTTATTATCGATTCTCTTGAAAAATTGGCTTCGACTGTAAACAAGGTCTGTGTCAAAAACTCAGTATTTTGATTAATCTTTTCTCGAATTCAGTGAGAAAATCGCGCGAAATCTTTCGATAGAAGAGCCTGGATTTGCTGTAGGTGAAAGGGATAAGATAGTTTTCAAATGACCCATACCAAAATAAAATAAAAACGTTTTTGTATTAATTCGTCGATTTTTTTTATGTTCAGGTTTTGTGGTATTTATTTTTCATATGTTTTCGTATCATTTACTTTGTAAAGTTTATAAAGTCATACCAGTAATAGATACTGATTTTTATATAAATGCAAGCAACAACTCTTTTAATAACATGTGGTAATGCACATTATGTTTGCTTAATTCTCCGCAGAAAACAAACTTTCCAGGCATATGCTTTCACAAAGTGTAACGAGACGAAACAAAAACCGTGTAATCAGTTTCACTCTTAATGATCACCTTTGTCATTAAAAATTCCAGGCGAACACGAATGCATAAAACGTAAACGATAATTGATTATCACTATTCAAAGTGCGGACTATGGCTTTCACTCATGTTGGCCATTATTGGACATTGTTTTATTTCCATAATCAAACCGTACAGGTGATTGTCTTAACTGTGACGAAAGTACAGAAACTCGTCCGCAGAGTTATTTGCCTATTTCTTTCCGTTATGCGTTTTGCATGATAATAGAGAATAAATAGAAATTTAACCCAGATCGGGTGTTAACTCTGTTAAGACCTCATTTGCGACCTGCATACTGTATCACTGGATGAGATGTGTAAGTTGGTGACATCCGGGAGGAGCGTAATTTAACAATTTGAAGACGGCACACATTATGTTGGAAGTTTTATTTGTACCAGGAAATTTTTATTTAAGTGTCTCAGAAATGTAAAAATTTGTCTTGCAACTCGTCTGTGTAAAATTAAAAATATTAACTTGGACATATTTCCATGGTTTTCAAGGAAATTAAATTAAAGGTAATAAAAGAGATCAAAATGTGATACATCAACAGCTGAATAGACACCATTCTTCCTACAGTTTCTCCAAGTCATCAATATATTATCAAAATGTGGACACCAGATAATACGAGCATAATCAGGTCTTAATTAAGCAAGAATCTCGATCATCTTAAAAATCCGATCTTGAGAATTTCTCATTATGTTACTTAAAATTTTGAGTCACGTTTTGATATGGACGTCAAAAGTTGGTTTAAATTCAAATATAACAAGATACGAACCAAATTACGTCTGGATAATACTGAAACGACTAAGTCGTTAAAAATAATATTACATATTTTGATTTAAGGAAAAGTTTACAATCCTGCATCTATTTACATAAAGCCAAAAGTTGTTACCATTACACCAAATGTTGAAATGTTTATATTGCAAAGTGCAGGCTGATACAAAGTAAAATAATCACCCAAATAATTAATACTTTTGCAAAGTTTTGCGTCATTAGCATAAAGGAGGTTGCCACGTCAACATTGACTGTAGTTAATATATATGTTAAAGAACAAGGGTCCTAATACACAACCTTGCAGGACACCTTACGATGCAAAAGAGGTTTGTTGATGTTGATTGTCCCTTAATAAACCCATGTTGATTATCTGTAATGCAGTTTTTTACATGATTGAAACTTGGCTCGTAAATCAGAAATTGGTAGACTCTATAGTTTGTTACATCTTTCATATTACTACTTTTGAAAATAAGAATAAGTTTGGCACGCTACAATACATCTGGAAGTATATATTTTTTAATGAATGACTAGTGAGTAGAGATAGAGTCTGAGAGAAAAAAAGATGGTAGTTTATCTGGAACCCATTGTATTTTTAGTGTAATAATTTTTATGGTTTTAAGGACTAAAGTATACGTATAAATTCAGAAATATATTGACATTGACTTCAATAAAGCTTTATTAGCAGATCGGTGTGTAATAGCAGGCACAAAAAATATTGGAAAAGCATTGCACTTAATCTGCCCTGATGGAATCAATACCATTTTAATGTATTGTTCAGAATGTAGTAGTGCACCATGATGTTCCTAATTCAATTATTATCGTTGTTTAATTATGACAGTTGTTGTCAACCGTTTTCCCACATGTTTCGCCAATAAATCAGAAATATATCTTTAAAGAAAATAATTGGTTATTAATACAAAGGGTCAGTGATAATCCATCAAACAGAGATCATTGGGGTCTCAACATGTATAGAGGACGACAAATTAGTTTAGTTTTCTTTTTATTTTCAATAAATTGCTAGCACTTGTTAGAATTATTTTTTAAACTACCCTCAGTACTGTGGCATCTAATTTTTGTGTGTCCTCAACAATTCTTCTGTGATACCAGACCTTTAAAAAGTTCATAGTTGCGTAATGGTTTATGTTTCAGTCTAACGCATTTAATTTATTGAACTACAGTGGAAACTTTCTGTTACGAATTGATTTTGGTACGAATTCCTCAATTAATGTGTAGTATTTAATAATACATTCCAATTAATAATAGCAATTTCCTGGTGCAGAACAACTAAGTCAGTTTTATTGTAATTATAAACGAAGTAATTTATGTTCCCCTTTAATTTTAATATTTGATATCAAGTTAATAGAGAAACAAATACATCTCAGGCCCCTGTATATCACATTTTGGAATAATGTAGTAAATTCAACAATATGTTATTATAATTTTCATTAAAGTAGTACTGTTCAAATTCAAAAAAATTACAAAAGTTGTTTGAAAAAGAAGACGGCGATTTTGAAAAATTTTTGAAATCCTGAGCAATTTTTACAAAGGATTCCACTACGTAGTCAAATTCTTGTATCAGCGTTGTAGTTTCGAGAAACCGTCATTTCTTTTGCTATTTTTTTATCATATGAGCACTATATTGAAGCATATGCGAAGTTGCAAAGAACATGATACTTCGGAACCGCAACAAACCGAAATTATTTGCATTTGATGAGTATTTAGAAACATTTTTAGAATAAATTTGAATTAACTTAATACTTTTAATGTATAAGAACTAATAATTAAAAAAATGTAAGGCGCAATTAGCTGTTTTTTGTGATGTCAGAGCGTAAATTGTTAAAGTGCATTTTTATGTCAAAGTTCTTGGGATAGCTGGTTGTTTCTGATAGTCGTAATTATTTCCATATACCTACTAATTACAAAAAACGGAAATGCAGCTATAAAGTATCCTATAAATAGAAATAAACTTACGAACAATTAATATTCCAGTAAGTAGGTATTGCAAAGTTTTGTATTGTAATTCAGGGGCATAGAAGATGTAGGATAACTACCATTGTCGCTGTATAATACATTATGAATGATTTATGTTTAAAGTTTTGTGTAATAGTTAGTTGTGATAGAACAGAAACCTGTAATCGCCTTCAATTACATCATGAATATAAAATACTCAATATACTCGTAAAGTCCTATTGGTAAGGTCACCATTGCCGTCTTGTTGAAAAAAATATCTTTAAATGCTTACAGAAAACTGATCCTATTCAGCGTTGCCTATGGAATTAATTGCAGATTTAGTTTCGAAGATTTTAGAATTACATTAATATTTGTTTTAGATATTAAATGACTTTTTTTTTTCTCTGAATGATTGCATTATTTATTCTGGGATAAAATGAAATGTTAAATCAACCATAACCAAGAAATTATCTCAGTAATAAATCTAACAGTGTGTGAAAATGACACACCCTCGACATGTGATGTAATTAAGAAGAGAAATTGCGCAGAGTATAACGGACTTTTGTCGGCATAATTTTAATATCTAAAACGTTGCATTTCAATTCAAAAAAATTTTAAGGATCGATTGATACAGCAAGAAAATAATATCAGTAGTGATAAGAATATTAAATTTAATTTTACTAAGCTATTTTTATTATGAGAAGATCAGGTGCGGTATAGAATGAAACACAGTTAGAAGATAATTTCTATTGTAAATAATCAATTGTGAATAATTATCTGTTGACCGTCACATTGCCAACTCGACCAAAAAATTTGTGTGTATGTACTCGCATCTATAATTAAACTTTTTTAGGAGTCGTATACTTGGCACATTTATTTTGAAACAAAAAGGTTTATAAAAGCTGTTTTACATTGACAATTTATTATAGTCGCTTCATCAAGAAATTGTGTATTGCACCAAATCAGCTGTCAAATAACTTAATGAATTTATTCATCAAGTTCTTGACGAATTCGAGCATGTTCTAATTTTCGTCAATTTCTTCGTGAAGTTCGGAAGTACCAACCCAATAGATTTCCAGCCTCAGATCAGTAATGAGGTTATTTTATTGGAATATGTAAANCTGATCCTATTCATCGTTGCCTATGGAATTAATTGCAGATTTAGTTTCGAAGATTTTAGAATTACATTAATATTTGTTGTAGATATTAAATGACTTTTTTTTTTCTCTGAATGATTGCATTATTTATTCTGGGATAAAATGAAATGTTAAATCAACCATAACCAAGAAATTATCTCAGTAATAAATCTAACAGTGTGTGAAAATGACACACCCTCGACATGTGATGTAATTAAGAAGAGAAATTGCGCAGAGTATAACGGACTTTTGTCGGCATAATTTTAATATCTAAAACGTTGCATTTCAATTCAAAAAAATTTTAAGGATCGATTGATACAGCAAGAAAATAATATCAGTAGTGATAAGAATATTAAATTTCATTTTACTAAGCTATTTTTATTATGAGAAGATCAGGTGCGGTATAGAATGAAACACAGTTAGAAGATAATTTCTATTGTAAATAATCAATTGTGAATAATTATCTGTTGACCGTCACATTGCCAACTCGACCAAAAAATTTGGGTATATGTACTCGCATCTATAATTAAACTTGTTTAGGAGTCGTATACTTGGCACATTTATTTTGAAACAAAAAGGTTTATATGAATTGGAAACGAATTAATTTGAATTTCAGTTTCAGTTTCCGTTGACTGAAAATATTCATATTAATTCCCCACTCATTTACAATGTACATCTTATATCGACTAGTTCTGTTCAAATAAATCATTCATCGAGTTCTCTTAACCTATTTTATTCTCCCTTGGTCAGTTGAGAACTTCTAATACTAATTAACTAAATAAAAATTGAATTTCTACCTATTTCGTAAGTGGGTTACATCCATATTTTATTAGCCGTCCATAGTAACTTAATTACCTATATTTAAGACAAGGTAGCAGTTCCAGATAATTTAGTACCGAAAATTATAAATGATGTTCAATTTTACGAGTATTGCATAGGTATACCACATATTTTATTAGCCGTCCATAGTAACTTAATTATCTATATTCAAGACAAGGTAGCAGTTCCAGATAATTTAGTACCGAAAATTATAAATGATGTTCAATTTTACGAGTATTGCATAGGTATACCACATATTTTATTAGCCGTCCATAGTAACTTAATTATCTATATTCAAGACAAGGTAGCAGTTCCAGATAATTTAGTACCGAAAATTATAAATGATGTTCAATTTTACCAGTATTGCATAGGTATACCACAGGGAAGGATAAAAAATGCTATCAGATAAGTTGAAATTAAAGAAAAGATTTTTGCAACTGCGAAACGATTAAATTAATTATTAGGTCCAAATTTAGGATCGGATACTCATACTATTGTTAGTATGAGTATTAATTAATACATAAAATTTTAATTCAATATACAGGGTGCCCAGGAGTTATTAGCTCTTGAAGTTGAGTGTTGAAAATTAATTTTTCTTTAAAACTTTTTGATTTTCCATTAAATGTTGATAATTTTTGGTAGATAACGTGATTTCTTGAATTATTATATTATCATCATTCATTTATAGATAATCGGAGAGTAAAACTGTGTATCAAATTTTACTAAAATTGCTTCATCTGTTTCCTTGTAATTTAATTTAATAAGCATTTTCGAAATCATATTTATAAGATTTTTTAAATTATTCTTTGACTTCAAATCATCTTTAAAGTCTGGATAAGTATTTTATTCACACTCCCTATGTTGTCCGTTCTTAATACATAATTATTTATTCTCAACCAATATTACTATAGATAGGAATCATACATATATTTTCCTGCAATACATAATTACACTTTCCATAAATAATTACAAGCCACGTGACTTAGGCAACCAACAATGCACAAATGACACTGTCAACTAAAAATTCCTAAATCTTAGTATCATTAGTATTAATGATTCGTTTACAATGGACAATAGGCTATTGATTATATCCAAAAAAACAGGGTTAAAAGGAACTATAACGTTCAAGCAATTTTATTGCATGAATCGTTCAAAGGATCATTTAGATGAAAAAACCGCGGAGTGCTATTAAATTAGAGGGTGAAAATTGGAGATAGGGGTGAAAATGCACCCTTTCAGTTTTTTAATTGTAGCTCGAAAACGAAGCAAAATTTCGCTATAGTTCATAGGAAAAATTATTTAGAGAATTGAATTTCCTATCGAAATGGTTTATTTAAAAAATTAAAAAAAAAGTTTTATGCAAAAAAAATCGTTAATAAACAATTTGAAAAAAAGCAAAAAATTCAATTTTTTCTTACCTTTTTGCCTCTAGTTTTTTTTTTTTTGAGTAAAGATAGGTATAGGCATTGTATCATAAAATAAAGTAGATAAAATTTCCTTAAAAAAAAAGGTTGTACAGTATTTTTGGATGTGAATGGACTGCTATATGGCCGCTCAAACATTGCCAATTTTTCGATTATCGTCGCGTTTACCCTTATTACCCTTTTTTGCAAAAAAGGAAGGATTCGTTCAAGGATTTTCATCACATGACTTGTTCGAAGGGTCATTACAAATGAAAAACCGCGGATGCTATTAAATCAGAGTTGAAATTGAAGATAGGGGTGAAAATGCACTTTTGCAGTTTTTTAATTATAGCACGAAAACGAAGTAAAATTTCGGTATAGTTCATGGAAAAAAATTTGTAGATAAGATTTTTTATTTTTTTTACTTTTTTGGCTCTATTTTTTTTTAGTAGATATAGGCAAAGAAAATTGCTGTACAAAAACACTAGATGAGATTTCCTTAAAAATTATGCGTTTTCAAAAGTTTTTGGACTAATATTGATTGAGTTATAACCGGTCAAACTATTTTTTAGATTTTCGTCGTTTTTAACGTAAATTAAGAGTCAAAAAAGTAAAAAAATCAAATCTCATTTTTTTGCATTTTTAAAACAATTTTTTGCATAAAATTTTCCTTTAAATTTTTTTAAATATGCCATTTCGATGGGAAATTCAATTCTCTAAATAATTTTTCCTATGAACTATAGTGAAATTTTGCTTAGTTTTCGAGCTACAATTAAAAAACTGAAAGGGGTGCATTTTCACTCCTATCTCCAATATTCACCCTCTAATTTAATAGCACTCCGCGGTTTTTTCATCTAAAATGACCATTTGAAGTTCCTTTTAAAATCCAATAACAATAGCCTACAATGACAGACCGTCAACAAAATGTGGCAAAAAATTACGTCATCGGCCGGTGAAGCAGAACTTTGTGTTTGAATATTTTAAGGTAATGTTGATATTATTTTAATAATTTTTAATATTACAAAATTATTGGTCACTTGAGCCATTTATGAAGTCTTTTCAATAGAATTAAATATTATTCTATAAGTATTTCAGAAATTTTTATTAATAAAGTAAATATTTTTAGTATTCCCATAAAAACAGAAAACAGAGTTTCTAGACGTTGCCTATTGCCTTATCCTCTTATTCTTTCTTTTAAAATATCATCTTATTCTCTCTTTCAAAATATCGAAATTTCGCGACAAAGAGGATTTATCTCGCAAAAGCTTATGAACCTACGAGCATTCCCTACGCGTGGCTTCTTTATCTGTAAATACGAATCCAGTAAATCCAAATCCAACTCAAGTCTTTCATATCTCCTGCCTCGAAACGCGGAATGAGGCACGTGGCGCTTGGCAAAATAAACGAACCCTCTTGTTGTCACTGAACCGTCCAAGCCAGTGGCGACTTTAAGTTCAACAACCCCAGGGGGGCAAATGCGTTTTATCGACATTGTTAGAAGAACGCGTAAAGTGCACTCTGACCCAGTTAGCAATGCAGAATGGTTGCATGTGGGGAAAAGCCTGGATTTACTAGCGTACGATGGAGATAATACGTTTATTTTCAAGGATGAGTGAACTAACTCGATGTGAATAGGGGCACAAATAGGTTTTTGTTTACATTTCCACTTCATTTCGTTCCAACATTATTTACATTGGAAATACTTTACGAATCGGTTGTGTCACGCTAGATGTTAGCAAAATATATACAGGTTCGGAAAGTCCCCATGGTTCATCGGCCGTTGCGTGAGAGCGATAAAGTAAGTCATAGAAATCCGTGCGATAGAGAAGGATGGCTATAATGAAGGCGTCTCATAGTCACCGCCCGTTTCGCCCTTCCACAAATAAGATCCATTTCCACTTGTAATTCAGCGACCGGTGGTCAACTTTGTTTTCGTCGTTTACCTTTTCTGTAATAGATGTCACTACTTATACAATTCCGACTTCGTATTCCGATATGTTAATACAATCCGTTAACACAGGGCAGCACAATGTTTCTAAGGTGAGGCGCAGCCCTAGAAAGAGTGATGCCAGATCTACAGATTTTTTTGAAGTTATAAAGTATAAAGTTTAAAGTATACTTAAATAACAACTAAATGAACTTTAAATGCAGCTGAGCACTATACTCCATTTGAATAACTTCTCAGTAGGGGAAACAAGGTCACTAGATTTACAAACAGAGGTATCTACTAGCTACTGTAAATAGTTTTCTTTGTTACGCGTTGTGCTGCCCTCTTTTAACGGATGGTATTAACATATCGGAATACCGAAGTCGAAATTGTATAAGTAGTGACATCTATTAAAGAAAAGCCAAACAACGAAAACAAAGATGACCACCGGTCGCTGAATTACAGTGGAAGCAATTACAGCTCAGTGGAAGTGGATCTTATTTGTGGAAGGGCGAAACGGGCGGTGACTATGAGACGCCTTCATTATAGCCATCCTTCTCTATCACACGGATTTATATGACTTACTTTATCGCTCTCACGTAACGGCCGATGAACCATGGGGACTTTCCGACCCTGTATAATTTAACAGTGTAAAAGATGGATACATAAACTTTCGAGGTGTAACAAATATTCGGTCGCGACTGCTGGGCGTAATGTTGGTTCGATCGGAGTGATTTTAGTGTCGTTGTGTAGGTTGGATCATTCTACGTCGAATGGAAGTAGTTCAGGCATTCGACGATTTCGGGTATGGCAATGAAGAGGAAAAGGTGAACCTCTACATTTTGGCCATTTTCTAAAAACTATGAAGAAAACTAAATTTTCCAAGAGTATTTTCGTAAGGTAGAGAGTGAATTTCTATGTAGGAAAGGCACATCAATAAATTATTTCCAGAGGTAAAAAAAAGGAAACATTTGTAAGAATGACATGGTAAAGTCTTGATATGTAGATAAGGGTGTACAGTGTAGGGGTAGTTGTAGTGTTTTCGACGTTTTCAGTTATTTTATAATTCTGGGAGTAGGTGGTGGAAATATGTACAGAGTGAAACTACAAGGGGTTCTTAATTTTCTTCAGAATTGACTTATGTATATCTATTTTTACGCTAGACCTTGTAAAATTATTTAAATATTGTAAAGGAAAAATTTAATATTAAACATTTTCGAAAGGACAGTTTTACTATAAATTCTTTGTTGCTATTAAACTTCAGCTTACATGACAACTTATGAAATAAATTTTATATGTATTTTATTAAATACAAACGACTTGAAACTGAAACTACAAATTGAAGTACAATTTGCATATTTTGAATTAATTGAACTTTCTGAAATACATATGGAATGTGGATTAAGTGTAAACCTAGACAAAGAAGGTTAATATATCTTTCCGTTTTTCAATACATAATGAAGAAAAAACTTGTCGTGGGATAATAAATTTTAATTTACGGCGATAAAATGTTATTTTATTAATACTAAAATCATATTAGATACAGTCCTTACAATATTTGTTGAGATAAAATTCCAAGAAAAGAATAAGCCAGTAAAGTTCTGCTATAGAAACTACTGTAACAATTTACCGCGGCCTGGAAATGTTCCCTGTTATTTTCAGAATATTATAATAAATATATAAAGTAGATTTATTGGATTAAAATGTGTTTTTATTTATTTTTCAGTACAGTAGAGTACAAATCATAAATAAACTTGAGGATATAAATTATAAACACTGGTACAAAAAAAAGGAATTTGGAAAAATTGTCTTAAAATAATTATACACGTTAAACACGATATTCTTCAATTGGGAATTAAATTACTTTATTTTTCACCTCCATTGATTAATTTTACGTAGAAATTACATTGAAAATGTACAAGACTATACACTTACGAAGAAACATGCCTTCGTAACTGCAAACCACAGATGCCATGCCACCAATGACTTTGTACCTAGGGAGTCAAATGCGGTTAATTCCAAGGAAGTGACGCAGGGGTTTTCTTGGAATTTTATCTCAACAAATATCGTACGGACTGTACTGTGGTTTATTTGCTACTTGGGGAGTAATTTTTCTGAAAACATAGTTCATAAATTTATTTGCTTTGATAAAAATTTAATGGCTTCTAAGAAACAAGAAGCAAAATACAGATAATGAAGCAAACAGGGTCAAATGCAACAATGCGGCAATTGACCTCTATTTGTTAACTTGTATAGTTACTACGTAGACTTAAAATTTCCTGCTTTTTATTAAATAAATTGACAAATCTATAACAATCACTCTCGCAAATTTACTAATATACATGAACAACTCTTTAATATTTGTGTCTTGGTTATTTGTAAGGCTATTGTTATGTTAGAAAATAGATGGGAATCCCAAAAACTATCAGCGTTTTAGACGTACTTGCACTTTGAACTCAGTGCGTATCGAGAATATTTCTATGCTTTATTAATCCAGTTGATAGTACCGAACAAAGATATCGTAGATCGTATTTATTTATCGTCGTGAATTTGCAGTCAAACATTGTCGGTGAAATTTGTGACCACCCTGTATAAAACATTTATAAAATGTTTTGAAACGACAATAAATGTTATATACAATAAAAATGTTATATACAATAAAAATGTTATATACAATAAAAAGTTAATGTGGATTGTTTCTGACATAACCAATATTTTCCGTCTTTACTAAATGTATTTTTTAAATACTAAATATTTTATTGTTAGGTATTGAATTTTTAATTTATTTCAAAGCCAATTCAAATAAAAAAAAATCAAAAATCCTATCAAAAGAAGTCAAACAATGTTCTTTGATTGCATGATTTGATTTTAATATTTTTTAATTATTATTATTTTTTTTTGTTTCAGAATTTCACCAAACTAAAAAAAAATCTAAAATCCTATCAAAAGAAGTCAAACAATGTTCTTTGATTGCATGATTTGATTTTAATATTTTTTAATTATTATTATTTTTTTTTGTTTCAGAATTTCACCAAACCAGGAGTTATAGAACAAGTCTCGTATATTCTAATAGCAATAGGGGCTCTTATGTTTCTAGTGAGCTTCTTAGGATATTGTGGAGCTCTGAGGGAATCTCAATGTATGCTAACAACGGTAAGTTTGAAGCTGAATTTTTCAGTTGCGTATTCTTTTTTTAGTTCTAATACAGATTCATTATATTTATCTTCGGTTGGTTTCTGGAAATTCAACGCTGTAATAATTATGAAACCGACTGTTAAGCAATAAGGCTCATCAGAGATCTCTACACCCATACTATATGTTTAAATTGGCAACAATTTATTGAACCAGTTAATTTGTCACATCCGACATAACTTGGTTATAAAATAACGTCGCTATATGATGGTTAAAATAGACAATCTGATTTTTTGTAATATTTCGGTATGTTCTTAAAACAACTATGTTGTAATCGTTGCATTGTTCTGCATTTCAAAAATATAATATAGATCGTACTTCCTTTTAAGTATTTTAAATTCAAATCGAAATATTTGTGTAAGTGTTACGAATAATGCCGATAAATTCAGTTCAGTATTATAAAATATGAGCCGTGTAAACTTTTACAAAAAAAAAAAAAATATTAATTTCATATGCAAGTTGAAGTCAGCCAATATAATATAGTGCCCTAGAATTTATAACAGACTTCTTGGATTGAACATTGACCTTAAACAGATTAATTTAATGACAACAATTGTTAAACGTATAATTTGCAATTAAATAACTGGGGGGTTGATTCACGATTCACTAATGAAAATAAATATTTGGTTTTCTGAGAATGGTTTATTTATTTTTCTGGTCTTTTGTGAACTATGACAAATTTTATATAACCTTAAATAATGAAGCAAACAATATTTCTTAGTACGCTTACTACGTCTGGATTTAGTGCAAAATCGTATACATTGTGTGATTGTTACACTCCTCAGTAATCTTCATAATTAGAATGGTGATTTTTTTCAGATACTGAAATTGAAATAATTGTTTATTCAAAATGTTAAACAGTAACGTGGAAATATTATTTACCTGACAGCACATTGCATTGTAGACCTTGATTCAATATTACACCAAGTGATCAAAAATGTCATGAACGCATTCTATTAAAACAATTTATGTATATGGCAAGCCTACTGCAACCGTAATAGTTTAGCTGTTATATCAATCATATAAATATATATTTTTTCTTAAGTAGGTAGGACAATCTAAGAGACTGGTATATAAATGTAAATATACTTATTACTACATTACATTAAAGAATTATTAAAATTGTTACATAATATCACTTTCATAAACTTTAGGTATATAAAATTATTTAATATGTATTTATAACCTTATACTAATTACTCGTACTTTGTAAAATGTAGCTAATTTAATGTAAAATACCGTTCTCAGTTTAGATAAAGATGTATTAATAACACATCTCCACAAAAAAAGTCTTTTGCAAATTGCCGTGGAATTCGAATCCGATATTAGAAGTGCATCAGAATTTTCTATCAAAAAATGCTAAAAACCCACAAAATCGACAAATCAGCATTTTAAATCCAGGTATGATTTATCAGCGGCTGAAACTAGTGGTCAGATCTTTATATTCCCATGTATCTTGACGCTGAACGCGAATCCGAATTCAGATTTGGTCCATAAGATCACAAATCCTTCCTAATCTTAAAACAAGCTTAAAAATCCCCATAAATTAGCTTCTATGATCCAGGTATGATTTAACAGCGACTCAAAATCGTGGTCTAACCATTGTAGTCGCGTGTATTTTGACTTTTTGACCCACTGCATCCAAATCCGACATCAGAATTGTCCCAGCATATCACCAGAATGCTTCAACCTGAAAAAATAGTTTAAAAGCGCTAATATTCTCTAATTTTAGAATAGAAGAGTTTACAAATATTGCAAAAATATACTATTCCCATGAATTCAGTGCAACCCATCTCAAAGACCTCAACACCTGGCGCGAAAATTTCTTGGCGCCCAAACGAACAGAAAGGCTTGCATTATTTGTCGATTTTGTGAATTTTTTAAGCTTTCTTTATATTAAAAAATTTTGGAGATTTGCTGGGACAATTCTGACATTGGATTCGAATTCAACGACTCAAAATATATGGGAATAATGCATTCTGGTCATTCGCACAAGACTTTTTTGTGGAACTGTGTAATTTTGCATTCAAAAAAGACTAATGAATACTTCAGTTATCGTAAAACATTTCAAAAACTGATATTTCCCTTACTACTGACAATGGTACTGAAATATTTATACATAAAGTAAAACCTCCACAACAATTAACTAGGTATGATGTAAAGAAATAATTGTTTAATTATAAAATAAACGAAATACTATACGAGAAAGTTGTAGCCGAATAAAGACTATTTAAAACCCCTGCAGAGTGAAGCAGGACCCAGACAAATTATTTGAAATTTTGGCTTAATAGAAAGTAATTTGCATTCCTTACTTAATAAATTCGTTATTTTCCTCAAATATCAGTAATCGAAACCTATTACAGTGATTAGTTGCAATAAACTGTATGAGTATTTTAACTTCTTATTTCGCAAATTTTATTCGAGTTTTCTTTGCAAGCTTAGAAACCATCTTTTAAAAATCCGTACGGGCTCCATGATTATTTATGAAAATGTGACCATATCAATTTTCACCAGCTGCCTGCCGCTGGATTTTACCAATTATTACTAGTAAAAGATCACGCGTATGAAATCAAGAATTTACTTTTACGTAACAGTTATAATAAGTATTTACTGGCTTTTATAGTCTGTTATCTTTACAGCTTAAAATGAATCTTAACCAAAGACAACTCGTTTTTTCGATAGTTCTTTTTTAATTTAAACACACTTGCAATGGGATAGTTTCCTTCAACCTCAAAGAAAATGGAAATGTTACTTTATTAGGAATATATTTTTTAATTTAGAATAGAAATTATAGTGGTGACAAATAAATTTTTCATTTACATCACATTGACTGAAAGCATGTGCGTCGTTAACCTTGATTGCAAGTGGGGAAAATAAGAATATCAAAATGTAATACATAGTGAGGTAATAACAAAACGTACTATTTAGATTTAGTTAGACCTTTGACATATGATTTGGTATTGCCAAAGGTATCTACTGTACTTCACTATTATAAGTTGTTACTATCTCAATTGGAACCGCATAAAAACATTTAACTCATAAACTCTACGGAATCTATAGAAGTCCAGAAAAATTTAGCCCTGTCGTCTAGATATACTATATTCCGAGCTATATTACCAAATAATTACCATACGATGTTTTTTATGTTTAAAGCCGCATTGTAATAAAGCATGTCGTAAAATATCTAAAGATTTATAATTATAATCAGGGTAATCGCTTAATTTATCTCGAATCATGTTTAAAGTAGGAACTTTATTTTCTTTATACATATTATAAATTGTGCGCCGCATTACATCTGGTAAAATCGTCAATTTTCTTTAATTTTGTATTTTTCCGTTTCCTCTTTGTACCATGATCAATCCTTTAATTACTCGATAAATTGGCCTTTTTGGATATCTTAGTTAATCCGTTAATCCGTTTCCTAACTTTTTTATCACATTGTTCACTATTTTCAATTTTCAAACATTCATATATATTTAATATAATACGTTGACTTTTTACGTGTAAATATTTATTTTTAAACTCTGAGTTTGTTTCGATACTTGTTTCGGTTCCACTATTTGGGGATTTTCCCGAGTTATTTCATGATCCTCCGCTTCAAAGAGTCTCCAGAGAGCCACGCCAAATTACTAGATAGTTACATATAACATTTATTTTAATAACTGTTACCCTTTACTGGTTACGATATGAACAAATAATAATATCAACTAATAAATAATAATACGTACTATACCAACAAAATATCCCGTCAAGCAATGCTCTGCACGGCACTGGCAAAGCGGCAAAGCTAATCGAACCCGTAAAAAAACACCATACAAATAAATTATTTACGACCTAGTGGACCAATATAGGTTTGCTTTGATGATCAGCGCGCCGCCGTCAATTCTACATCAGGCGAACTAGTTTACCAATACGGACTCGCCGAGTTGCTATTCGAATATAAATTACGAGACACATCATTGTCAAAGCATAAGAAAAAATTTCAGAAGTGCATACGGTCCTGTGCTTTAAGATTTACAGGTTACAATTGACATCGTAACAACTATACCGGACTTCTATGAGCTAGGCTATTGCTTCCTTTGCTCCCATCCAAAAGGGGCCTGGCTGAACTGACTGACTGAATGCCTGGGTTGTAGAAAATCTAAATTTTTGTGATCTATGTGATTCTATAAAATCATATTTTTTAACCTATTTTTCAGTTTGTAATGTACTTAGTTAAAAAATTGAAAAACACCCCATTTTTAGCAGGTGTCAATCGGGCTAAAGTTTAATTGGTATCATTTCTGCCCTTCCACGGGCATCTTGTATATTAAAATTAAAACTGACTGATATCTGGGACGGTTGCGCAAATTTCAAATTAAGTGCAATTACGCCCTCGAGTGTATGCCGGCCCCAGAGAGCAGCTGCGGGTTCAAATGAGGCGGCCCGAAGCCTGTTAGAGCAAGTGAGCAATTAATCAGTCGTCAGATTAACGAAGTACGTATTCTACCGCGGACCGCGAACCTTCGTCGATCCTTTGTAATCGTAATTGCTGAAATTTTAATAATGCCCGCAGGCGCCAGGCGCGGATGTTGCCGGTAACAAAGTTTTGGAGGTTAACCGTTTACAATTTCAGATTAGCAGGGCTGGGCTGGATGAATATTAAATTTCTTTTGCCAAAACTCTCCAGCGGCATTTCGACGAGCTGGAGGCTAAAATATTTGCAACATGTTGAGCGGTACTTACTGCCAGAAAATGCAATGAAAAATCGTTAAGTAATAATATAAAAATTGTGCATTTCTAAGTGAATGTAGTAACACCAACAAACAATTGCTGATAAACAGTCAGAAATTTTAAAGAATCGAGAACTTTTGAGAATCAAGAACTTTTCCGAAACATGCATCAGTGTTTAACGAAAAGGATGGAATATAAGAGTAGAAAGGGAGTAAAAACTTCATTTAAAGGGAAAGTTTTTTGCCAAAAATATAATAGACTTAAACTCCTTAGGTGCGAACAACATCATTTACATAAGATGACAATTCAAAATTCAATTTAAAATGAAAAATTTATAGTCTAGTTGGTAGAGGTTCGGCTTGTGTCAAACCTTGATAACCCGGAAGTAACTACACAGGCCTACTTTAAATGATGAGTACAATAACAGGCTAATTTGCTGACAAAGTATTTTATCAGGAAAAAAAATTATTAACAATTTAATAGTGAAAAATTTTTGTTTTAGTAGTTTTTTTTTTGAATAACAGCGGTATGACTTTGTACGAAAAAATGCTTAGGACATGATTTTGTTCGTAATAAAAATAGGTACAAAAGGCGGTGGTCCGATTACGAAATTTGTAATAACAAAGCTGTAAGCTTGAAAAAACGGTATAAAACGTCAATTTTTTAAAGTTGCTTTAAAAATGTCAATTATAAACAAAAAGTGATAAAACTTTCGAAAACTATATTTCAATATATATACAATAATGACGCTAAAGCCGAAAATCAGGAGAGCAAAGCTTTTTGTTTTATAAGGTGTTATACATTCATCGGCATCTGACACTCGAAACTTTGCCAAATTTGTTCGAAGCTTTGCTGACACTTGAAATTTGGTACACACATAGTGTAAATATGCAAAAACCAAAAGCAATTTGCAAAATTCAAGTATCTTGATTTTTGCAGTTTTGGTAAGGTTTTATACGTCAACCTAGTTTTATACGTCGCCCTTTTTTTAATTTTTGGACGTATATTTATGTATATTTATAAAATTATGGTAGATTAACCAGCACAATTACCTACAATTTAAAAAAATATATATTTTCATCGTTCAGATCCTAAGCTACTTAACATTTTACGCCCGTTAGCCATACTCGTACATTATTCAATATATCAACATAAAACAAAAACGTACGTGTGGGGTAAACCTTTAACTTTAAATAAACAATTATTTAAATTTACTGTTGCATATTTCTAATAGTATATCTACAAGCGCCGAAGAGCGGAGTTCGCTCTCGAAAATTAAAAGTTAAAGGTTTACCCCACACGTACGATTTTGTTTTATGTTGATATGCTGAATAATGTACGACTAACGGCTAACAGGCGCACAATGTTAATTTTAGCTTAGGATCTAAACGATGAAAATTATTGTTTTTTAAATTATAGGTAATTGTGTTGGTTAATCTACCGTGATGGAATATTTTATAAATATACATATATATTTTTCCAAAAATTAAAATAACCGTGACGTATAAAACTAGGGTGACGTATAAAACCTTACCAAAGCTGCAAAAATGAAGATAATTGAATTTTGCAAATTGCTTTTGGTTTCTGCATATTTACACTATGTGTATACCAAATTTCAAGTGTCGGCAAAACTTCAAACAAAAGCAATGTTTCGAGTTTCAGATGCCGATGGATGTATAAAACCTTGTAGAACAAAAAGTTTTGCTCTCCTAATTTTCGGCTTTAGCGTCATTATTGTACATATATTGAACTATAGTTTTCGATAGTTTAATCAGTTTTTGTTTATAATTGACATTTTTACAGCAACTTTAAAAAATTGACGTTTTATACCGTTTTTTCAATCTCATGGCTTTGTTATTGCAAATTACGTAATCGGACCACCGCCATTTTGTAGCTATTTTTATTACGAACAAAATCATGTTCTAAGCATTTTTTCGTACAAAGTCATCCCGCTGAGTTATTTAAAGAAAACTACTAAAAAAAAATTTTTTCACGATTAAATTGTTAATGACTTTTTTTCCTGATAAAATACTTTGTCAGCAAATTAGCCTGTTATTGTACTCATCATTTAAAGTATTCCTGTGTAGTTATTTCTGAGTTATCAAGGAAATGCCACCAACAGTAACTTTTCGGCCTCTGCCGACTGGACTATTATTGAAAGTATGAATATTTGGGGGTTATCAGCTCAGACTAATAAATAAAGGGGACGCCTTTATTTACATTCGATAGTGAAGTGTTGACATATGTGTATTTACAAACATTGGTACTTTGTGATGTCCTTGACATTGATGCCAATGTTACATTTTTATCTTTATAGCTAGGTACAGCGGTCATTTTAATTGATTATCGTACAAGGATCTACCTCATTCTTGACCTCGACTTACAAATTAGTTACATTGTAATATGCATAAGACTACGACACTATTTTCTTGCAACTTGTTTTATAACTATAGATTTTGAATATCTGAAAAAAAATACATTATTGAAATTCCTAGCAATACAAACGTCGTAAGTGGCATCATTGCCTGGTAGTAAACGGTTCTAAAGGGGACGCCATTATTACAGTCTATTGTTGTGAAATAGATATTAGCCGAGTTCAGTGTTTTGTGTCTTTTTAAACTGTTTTTTTATCTAATTTCAATAAAAATGCCAAAGCGGCGTATAAAATGCCGACAATTACAGGAAAAGAGCCAAATATGTGCTACTTCTTTTCACAAGTAAGTTTGACATTGTTTCCATGGGCGTTCTTACAAGGGTGTAAGGTGTCCTAAGTATTTTATTTGCTAATTTATTATGTTTGTATTTTGATACTGACACTAGCTCTGTGTTTATTTGTAGAATACCATAAGATCCTGCGATACGAGCAGTGTGGCTAGAAAATTTCGCCATATCTGAATATGATTTTTCAAAGGATAATTATGTCTGTCGAAGCATTTCCGTGCCACAGATATTAAGGTAACAGTAACTGGAAAACGATGTCTCACACATGGAACTGTGCCTATTAATACAACATTTGGAAGGTAATACGTTTTAGCACAGTGTTGATGAAATGGTTGTGCCATCTCAAAGGTTCCCTCTTCGAGAAATTGCCAGTGAAGGAAATTTTATAGATGTTGCTATAAAACATCTTCAATCACATGTCCCTGTTCCATAAGAGACGAGCTGTCAAAATTATGAGCTCAAAATTCAGCTTATTTTTGTTGCGTACATTTAAAACATGCTTATTTTCCCACACGATTAAATGTTGTTCAATGTAAATTCATTTTTCCGTTACTTTTAGTACAAATATGTTTTGTTTTCTTTGCATTGTTTATATTCCAGCAGATTTTAATTAAATATATTTTTGCTCCTTTTCCTGTAGTTTTATTTAAATTATTTATTTTAATAAATGTTCTTCCAGTAATCGAGAACTACTATGAAATAATAGAATTAATAGTAGGCAATGACATTGCTATAGCTATAGTATAATGATAGTTTCAATCGAGGAGTTTTCTTTAGTCACTCTTTTGTTCTGGAAATGTTTTTAAAATATTAATTATAGATTTTGAAGGAACCATTAACTTTTTCCTATTTATTGTCTATTTATTACACATGAAAGCTTAAATAATCGAGCACTTCTGATTTTATTCAATTAAGTGTAATTTTTATGGTTTCCTTATATTATGATAGATTTTAAACCTAAACTCGGTACGCCACTGTACCAGGGACCATTGTGTTTACTTATGTATCATTTGTTTATCAACATACAATAGGTTGAGGTTACATGTTTACATTGTGTACTGAAATAGGGAATGCGGCCTCCCCTTTACTTATTACTCTGAGGTTATCAGGTTAAGTAATAAACTGATATAACCTAACTTGACAAGCATATCATGTCGATTTTTTCCTTTTTGAGCGCCTGGGTGGGGAATTATTTTTTTAATGCTGTGTTCAGCGAATGATCGGACCGGTGAACCGGTCAAAGTCATGCAGCGAACAAATATCGTTGGTCAGCCCAATCAGCTGATTGGGAATATTATGCAGATTTTAATACAGTTACTAAAAACCGTTCAGCGAATTGTTTGACTACAACCATTCGCTGAACACAGCCTAAATCAGACATATTGAACAACCTAATCCTGCAACAAATTAGTGCGGTGATGAAGCCTTTGCTATTGTTCCACTTTCAACATGTTTATAAGTCAACTTTGAAACCACGACAATAAACGGTTGATAACAAGTTAGAATCCGAAACAACATCCGCATCAAAACAAGGACTCTACAGCTAATGCTCGTTAGCGATATTCGTATTGCCAATCCAACATTACCAATCAAGGAAGCGAAATCCTACTACTTTGGTATTCGAGGCTGTTTGAAATGGTCCCCAGATTTGCAAGAACTTGCGAAATTAAAAAACTTTTCGATTCTGGGATGTTTGAAATCATTTTTATGAAATAAAGTAAAAATGTGTGCGATCAGCATAAAAAAATAATTTTTAAAACTATTTAATAATTTAACCGTCTATTATTAGTACCAACATACGTACAAAAAATATACAATGTTTATACAGTTACTAATAATATCTTATCAAACACGTCTATATTCGGAGAATAGTCTTTTGGTAGTATGTATTTTTGGTAAATTTTCCTTGGAGTCCTGATATGTACTTAATTGCAACCCTTAAATAAAACTATAAAGTCTAAAATATTTAACTATATGCAAAGCATCTGAAAATAACGTAAATATTTTAATAATATTGTTATAATAGCGCTTACAGAAATTATTTGTCTTATTTTTCGCTTTAATTCTGCTTGTAACACGCCTACCACACCTATCACTGTCTACAAACTCGCGATCACCCTTTTCAAACCAGTTTATTGGTGAGAAATATTGGATGGACTTCCAATATTCCTTCAAACTTAAAACGAATCAGAGGTACATCAATACAAAATATCAGAAGGTAATCAGCAATAATTGAAGTGGAAAAATTCAACTACTTACATTTAATTTCGTCATTGTGCTGAAAAAACGCAAAATTTTCAACTCCTTTGGAAAAGTTACACTGATTAGATTATTGTTTGGACTTATATCGATACGCCTCTAACGTAAGAAAAATGTGAAATTATGGCTAATAAAGAAAATGTGACAAAATTGTAACATCCAGAAGTGCACTCAAAAATCTTCCATTTTGCTTGTACACTAAATATAGGAAATTTAAACTGTTAATAATGTCCAATATCCATCTTATTGCCCGAACTTAGCGCCATTAAACTGTCATTGTTGCGACCCTTCAAAAGGCATTTTCAGGGCCAGAAGTTTACAGATAATACTGAGACAGTTGAGGCCAAGCTGCATGTTTTTAAAGAATATCCAAAAGCTTATTAACACGGAACAGGAAGACTGACCACATCAAAAAACAAGACAAATACTTTCTATAAGCATTCTTATAACAATGTTATTAAACTATTTATGTACCTGTAAATTATATTTATGTATTTTACATTGCTTATTTTGTGTATAATAAATATACCATTATTAATTCCTGTCGTTTAATGACTTTGGTAGAAAACAAATGTTCGCTTGATTATGTGTACACTTTTAAAGTACCTACCATGTTTCTTCGCTTTTTACAAATTGCATTGCCTTTCATCGACCATAGCTAGGAATCTTTGACCTGCGTTTGTTGTTCTCGGATTAGGTTATATGGGGGCCTCCCCGCTATCAAAACTCCTTGATTTTGTTGTTATGAACATAATTCCACCTCAGACAATGATGATTCTCTAAGATCTAAGACGTTCCGTAGCGACCTACTTAACTGGTCACATTCAATGTTTCCAAATCTTTCGCCCTTCCACTGTTGGCATCTTCGTTATGGTCTTAGAACCAATAAGAAGAACTGAAATTAACTTGGCGCGGAGCCAGATCTTCTGATAGAGGCCTACATTATATTTGTCAGAAACGTAAACGTTAATATAAATATAATCAGTAATTATAAAAAATATAATTTAAGGGAAAAGTTTTTAATGTAGTCATTAACCAAATTCCAAAGTTTATTTAAATTACTGTCCACGTGCCTCTCGATAGTATTCATGCACATTACGCATTTCCGGTTCTCTTTATTGTTATGGGTTGTAAGATGAGACATAATGTTAAAAAATGGTCGTATGTATTTCGAATTGTTTAATTGAAGGTTAGTCATCTGATGGCTGACAAATCAGGTGTGTCATAAAAAATTTGATTACTAAAATAATTGTAGTAAAATATTGAATGCGAATAAAATGTAATTACATGTACGTAAATTTAAACAATACACTTTTAGTAGGTATATATAAAATTTATGAAAAGGAAGAGGTATTACAAAGCATTATGTAAATGCAGACAATAATTACCTTTGACCTTTTGCCTTTTACCGGGTATTTTAAAATTAGGCTCGCCAAAAACAAAGCCGGGCTGCTGTATTCTCAATAACACTGCATTGGTTAGTACATATTAATTTTATCTCGGATCTTTGTGCACAACCAGCTATGTCATTTTTTGAAATGAAAAAAAAAACGTACAAAATGAAGGAGCATTTTACTTGTCCAAATTTAAAAACATCTTTTATAAACATTTACCCTTGAAGCTCTTTTTTGATTTGGAGGTTTATAAAAACAGAATTTTTAATTATCTGAATAATTATTAAGAATTATTAGTTAAAATTGCACTTATTGTGAAAGGTTAGATAATATTTCAAAACAAATTTTGTTTTGATTATAAATGGTCCTTCAGCTTTGCATAACTTTTATCGTTTTTTAAATGATTTTACAAGAGATATATAGTATGTCGCCCCTATACCACTATATGTCATTGAAACACACTTCTTGCTTTAAAAGATGCTAAGAAAAAACTTTGTTTTCCAATGACATGTCATAATTTTTTAGAATAAAATTTAGAAATTTAACGTTATTTTTTTAACTTAACTTCACCGTCTCAAAATCAAAAGTTCTAAGAATAAATATTTATATAGAAAAAATATTAAATTTGGACAATGAGTACTATATTTTCTATTTTTTGACATGCTGTTGAGTTACTACACCCTATACAATACTTCCTTTGAAACATGTGTCAAACTTTGTACAGAGTGTCCCGAAATTCATGCAACAAAATTTTGTCATAGATTCTTAAAACAAATTTAGAGGATCCGTATTTTTTCTTTTTGCCCCCTCTTTCGGAGTTACAGCTCCCTGAAATCTGCCCCTAAGAAGTCTTTTTATATCTCAAAACCATGTTGTACGAGAATCACTAAATTTCACAGGGGTTTTATGTCATGTGGAATCTCACAGTGATACGCTTTTTAGCGAGAAACCCTCTTAAGACACTTTCGTGGGCCCTCTTGTCTTTGGAACCAGAAAAATTTGGTCACAAATTTGATTTTTTTTTAAATTATTAGTTAGCTAGAAAGCCATTGAATTTAGAAACTTTTTTATCTCTTGATATTTGTTTCGTAAAACGCAATGTTTTTGATGAAAATGGCGAATGGCGATATATGCATTCGATCACATTTTAACATTTTTCTCGAAAACATTGCCTTTTACGAAAAAAGTATCAAGAGACAAAAAGTTTCTAAATTTAATGGCTTTCTAGTGGACTGATAATTTTTAAGAAATTTAAATATGCGACCAAATTTTTTTGGCTCCAAAGTTAAGGGGGTCACGAAAAATTGTCTTAAGGGGGTTCCTCGCCAAAAAACATAGCACCATCAGATTCCACATGTCATAAAACCCCTGTGTACCAAATTTAGTGATTCTTGTACAACAGGGTTCTGAGATATAAGAAAAGATTATTCTTAGGAACGGACTTCAGGGTGCTATAACTCCGAAAGAGGGGGCCACTTGGCAAAAATAAGAAATACGGGTCTCCTAAATTTGTCCTAAGAATCTGTGACCAAATTTTGTTGCATAAATTTCGGGACACCCTGTATAAAGCTGGAGTTGAAGTAGACACTGAATTTTATAAATATAGTTGTCGATGTTACTGGACATATTACCGCTGTTTGTATTGTAAATTGTAGTTAAATAAAACTACTTTCTTATTATTTTAATCCAAATTGTAATTTAATAATTTTTTTTTTCTTCCAGTACGGCATACTTCTGCTGATCATTTTGATTTTGGAAATAACAGTAGGATGTTTGGCATTGATCTACAAGGCTAAGGTAGTCTATATTCTTTCTCTTTTATTATTAGGTCTAGTTTAATAAAAATCGCTTATATTGCGTTTTTGCAGGCTGAAGAGGAGACCAAGAACATTTTGAAATCGACACTTGTAAAGTATAACCAATCCGCGGAAAACGGCGACGCCATAACTGTGGCTTGGGATTCGTTGCAAGTTAGTTTACATTGTTGTGGCGTCGACAACTATACCGATTACCAGAAGAACGACGCTTGGGCTAGGGGGAACAAAATCGTCCCGGAATCCTGCTGCGTATTGGATGACGTTACTTCAGCGCCGTTAGCCCCAACTTGCACCACCGCACCGAACGACGTTAATTCTTATTACATGAAGGTAAAGCGATTAGTGTCAAAGTTAATAAGTAGGTAGTTCTAAATTGGCTTGTTTATGGACATCCCTCGAGGATGTGGGCAAACTTAAAAAAGAACCCTCAGATAAAAATAGGTAAAAAGACTTTGGCCCAGAAATGTACTGTTTCTGATACTTCAAATTTTCTGAAATAATTTTTTTTCTTTAAAATCTCAGGAATGCATAATAATAATTTTACATAATTTGGTACAGTAATACCTCAACTTACAAAAACATGTTCCATAGTAATTCCACAATTTATTTACTAGTGCCGTAGAGTTTTATCAACCTATTTATTAATCTCATTTTGAAGTGTCTCTGTAACATGTTTTTGAAGAAAAGAACTAATGTTGGAGTAAATTTCATAATAATTTATATATTTTTTTTATTTTACAGGAGAAACTACAGTTGTCTAACTTTTTTATTATTTTTTTTATCATATGGTTCACCCATAAACTCATTTGCTTATTTTTATGCGAGCATATATTCTCTTAAAGTTTGTGCCTTTTCTTTTGGGATTTCTTATACTAAAGAATTTGCTGCCTAAAATTTTCCCTCAAACTTATAAATAAAGGAAGAACAATTGGAAATATTACCAGTATGTTTAAAATCAGTTGTATATGTATTTTTCATATTACATTCCTTAATTTTTACAAATAACGTATTCAAAAAATTTATCAAGAAATTATCATACTGCAAATTTGTGGCTCCAAGTTAATAATAAATTACCAAATTTATTGGTCATATTTAAAAACATTAACTTTTAGAATAATAATCAATTTGATACCAAACCAGGGCACAATATAATACGAATTGGTAAAGATATAATAGAACAATGTTTGCTTTTAACATTCTTTTTCAGATGTTCCTAACCACTTCTTTAGAATGTGACAGTGTTTACGTCGAGTAATGTACGTGTTGCAGCATACTGCATATTATTCTATTTTTTTCATTAACCATTTTGTCGTTTATAACAGTAACTCAAAAAAATTAATCGAAAAATGTAGAATAATAAAAATAAAATAAACAGTGTACCTGAACATAAATATTCCTTACTTTTTGAAAAATATATTATATAAGTTTATTATAAATGCACGGTTTCAATCATTCAATGTGCCAAATTAAATTTCTAGTCACACTGAGATAGCAAGTTTTTACTTAAAGATCTGAGCTAGCATGTTTTCCAAGCTTAATTTGAGATAGCATGTTTCCAACCGAAATTTGAGATAGCATGTTTTCCGATAGAAATCTGAGATAGCATGTTTTCGTACTAAAGCGTCGACATATAAACCTATTTAAATATTTAAAATACAAACACCGATCAACATTGTAGAATGTAACTTATTGCTGCCTAAAAAATATTAAGAATCACCAAAACTGCCCGACAAATAAATTAGAATGAGTTCTGGTGTTTCCTATTTCTTTACCAATTTATATATAACGTATCTTCCAATACAAGTTGAGTAGTTTGTTGATTGATTAATGTAGTCAAAATTTGCTGAATGTATCTAAATAAAGATTAACATAGCAAATTACATATAATTTTTTTTTCAGGGCTGCTACAAAGCCGTAATAGACTGGATAATGACCAACTTAAACATCATAATTGGAATAGCGATTGGTTTCGGGGTTGTCGAAATCCTCGGCATATTCTTATCTTTCTGTTTAGCAAAATCTATAAACGGTTTCCGTAAATAAAGGAATATTAAACTGTTGCGATAACTCTTAATGGGATCAAACCTGAAGCCTACACCTAGGCTGTGATACAAACATTCAGATTTCTAGTCGTAATATTAAAATAAAAATTGATAGTAACAAAATGCAGCCTATATGGAACTATACTAATAACTGCTCATGTATATATATATATATATTTTTAGATAGGTGGCTATTATTCAGAATAAGATATTTACAGTCACTTTAGTGGTTTAAGAGATGTGCCACTGTTTTTCTATGTGTAGACATAGGATGTTTTTATTTGGTTGACTGAATGTTACTGAAAGGCTTTTAGCCCTAGTACCTGCTGAATAAATACATAGTAACATTCTGGGGACTGAAGCAACTGATATTCAATTTAAATCTCGGCTATGCGACTGTAAGTAACTTACAGGTTCCACAGAATTACCAATCCTGAAATGTTTGTGTCTGTTTTATATATTTTTTAATCCTTAAAATCGTAATATATTCTCAGTATTATTTTAGGTATTAAATATATAAGTAATATTACAAAGAGTTGTGCCTTTGTTGTGGTACTATTTTCTAAGATGTTGATTGGATTAAAATTGAAGTGTTCGGATCACTTATAAGGTGTTAACATTAGTTTTTGTAAGTGTTTTTAATTAGTTACTAAATCGCAAACAGAAATATATTTAATGTACAATTTTTGTTATACTTAGAAATGTAGATACATCACATTTGTAAAATAAAGAATAAATATAATGACCCATTTTAATTTAAAACTCCTTCCCTATGTTTCTTGAACTCGAGAGGATCTCATTTTACAAAGATTCATCCGGTAAGTATTTCAATTTGTAATGTTTATTGTCTTCAAATTTTAACTGAAAAACAAATTGAAGAAGTGTGATTTTGGGTTGATGAAGTTGACTACGAAAATTTTTGTGGACAAATATATATTTTTTTATTTTGTAAATAAGAAATAGTGCATGTCTGTATATAATTTATAACTTATTTTGTCTATCTAAAACTAAACTCAAAATGTTATTTAAAATATTAATATTTATATGCTCTTTGAATTGTAAAATACTTTAAGACGGTCCTGTGCTGTGTGATACATTTGAACTATTCAGTATACACAAAATTGTTTTATAGGCTAAAGTCACTGTTAACTAATGGCCGTCAGATTCGAAGCCAACTTCAGACGTAAAAAGAGTTTAATAGTGAATTTATGAGTGATTCAATTAAAATTGCTTCTTTCAAGTAATACTTAACATCGCATATTTTATATTAATTGACATATTAGTTCAGCAAATACATTTGCAAGAAACAAATGATAATTTGTGAAAGGATTTAAATGACGCGGGTAAATTAGTTCCGATCTTTATCACCAAGTTGGTGTCGCCTCTTCATAAAATAAAATGGTGAAATAAAAATGACAGCGTTTTTGTAAACTTAACCTGAGTGAGATTAGTTTGCAATAGATTTGTCAAATAATACATATATTAAAGAAATCATGTAAATTACATTTATAAAAAATATAGTGAGTGTTTAGATTGTCTACTTTAAGCAAGTTAGAGAAACGGAGAGTTTAAGTACAATGGCCCCTGTACCTTTAGAGGGGCTACAAACTCCTGTGGCTAATTCCGTTGCCCAGGGAGGACTAGGCGGACCTCAGGAAGGCAATAGAGGTGGAATGATGTCGCTTGCAATGCTTATTGACTTTATTGTGCAGCGAACCTATCATGAACTTACAGTGCTGGCGGAATTGTAAGTAGCTCTAATACTATATCTTTTCACTTAATTTACTTAAATATTTTGTATTAGGTTACCACGTAAGACTGATATGGAACGTAAAATTGAGATATATAATTTTGCTACTAGGACAAGACAACTATTTGTAAGACTTTTAGCTTTAGTGAAATGGGCTAACAGTGCATCGAAAGTTGAAAAATCAGCAGTAAGAATATCCTATTTATAGTTTATATTTTGAATAGTATAATTATTTATTCTAGCGAATAATGAGTTTCTTGGATAAACAGTCCTTACATTTTGTGGAAACTGCAGATATGTTGGCTAGAATGGCAAGAGAAACTTTGGTACAAGCACGTCTACCAAATTTTCACATACCGGCTGCTGTGGAGGTATTAACTACTGGTACTTATGGACGTCTGCCTGCTTGTATAAGGGAAAAGATTGTACCTCCCGATCCTATAACTCCAAGTGAAAAGCGTAACACATTGCTTCGGTTAAATCAAGTCATTCAGCATCGACTTGTTACTGGAAATTTGTTACCTCAAATGAAGAATCTTAAGGTAATATTAAGAAATCTCTTGTTTTTTTGAAATTGTTACATTTCATTTTTTTAATTTAGATTGAAAATGGCAGAGTAACTTTTCATGTTCAACACGAATTTGAGGTCGCCTTAACTGTCATGGGTGATGGTCCTAATATTCCTTGGAGATTACTTGAAATTGACATTTTAGTAGAGGATAAAGAAACTGGAGGTACATTTTTTCATCAACAAGTTGACACTTTTTCTATAGGGTTATTATTTTAGATGGAAAAGCGTTAGTCCACTCACTTCAAGTGCAATATATTCATCAACTGATACAAAGCCGATTGGTTGATAATCCCCAACCCTTAACAGAAGTCTACAATTGCTTACATTTCTTTTGTCAGTCGCTACAACTCGAGGTTTTATACTCTCAGACCTTGAGATTAATGAGGGATCGTCTTGACGATCACATTCATGTTGATGAATATATCCCTGGTAAATCTTTAACAGTTTCATATTGGCGGTAAGTGTAGGTATAGCGAGTCATCTTGGAATATTATTTGTAATTTTCTTTTCAGGGAGTTAACTAGCAAAGGTAAGGAGCAAGCTAATAAGGACCTGCGATCGGAACTAGGCTATAGATTGACTGTACAAGTTGATGTACACGATCCAGCGAGACCTTTAGCAGTTTTGCATATACCTTCCTTGGGAAATAAGGTAACCATTATTTTATGAAGAAATAATTATCTAAATTTATTAAAACATCTTATTTATTTAAGGAAAGTGAAATTGCCGATAGAGCCATAAGGTCCGAGGTGTTATCTATGGAGAGATTGTTAGTGCACACGATATATGTCAGAACTCGCAGCAGATTGGGTGATATAAAATTGGAACTTCAAGGAATGCTTAAGGATGTAGAATGTAAGTTATTTTCTGATATACTTGGTGTTTGGAAACTTGAGCAAATAATTTAAGAGACAGATTCTTTCTATCCATAAAAATAATTTTAAAAGTTTCTATGACATTTTTTCGAAAACTAAATATTATAGTACAGTCATTGAAGCACCGAATTCTTTGAAACTGAAATCAATAGTTTTTTAGTTATTCACGATTGAAAACTTGGAATTTTGAGTGGAAAAAAACGCTTTTTCAAATTATTTTTCGCAAATAACTCAAATACTACTCATTTTATTTAAAAAAGTGTAATCAACAAAAATGTAGTTTATAAATAAAGAAAATCCGTTTTTAAAAAGTGTAAGTCCTATACAAAGTGAAATATGGTTAGTGGAAGACTTGTTTTTTTTGGGGGGGGGAATACTTGAATCGATGTATTCAATGTCAAATAACAGAAAAAGGATTAATTTTACGTGTATAACGCTCCAGGAGTTTTTCAAAATGAGCACTTATAAAAGTTAATTAGAGCAAAATTGAAGGAATTATTGTCAAAAACAGATGAGTTGCTCATATTTTTTAAGGAAAAATGAGCAGTAAACACTACCATTTCCATCAGAATTAAAATTAGTCGTAGACCCTTTACATATAGTTTTGTTTTAGTGTTTTTCATGCGATCCTGAAGTTAGACCGGTTTAGAATGCGTATTTTTTTTTAATAATGTACGGTAAAAGTTAAAACGTATTTTTTATTCAAAAAAAATTGTCTTATTTATATAATAACTCTGAAACTATGAAAGATACGTAAAAAATTATAGACAACAAAAATGTAGCTTTTTTTTCAACAAATATTTTGCTTTTTTTTATTCCTATAGCATAAAAAATAAAGGAGATATTGCCGCTTGAAGTATCCATTTTAGTGAAAAAACGACCTGTCTCGAGCGCTTCGATCTTTTCCCTTTAAAAAACTAAGGACTTAAAAGGTTTTATATGCAAACGATCTTACAGCTCTTGAAATTATCTTTAAAATGCTTTTTTGTAGGATACTATAGCTTCAAAATTAACCGAGTTATGGTAAAAAAACTAATGACATTTTTTCGGAGCAATATTATACAAATAAAATAAGTAAAAAAATTTAGTGTGATTATTTATATGCAGCATGGCAATTTTTTTTATGATTGATTATATTTAAAAATCTATTATAATAAAAATATTTTACATTAATATTTGTAAAAGGGTAGTTTATAAGAATTGAAAATGGCAAAAGTAAAATATTGTTTCATAAACAATATAAGGGAATTTTTATTTTAAATTATTGCACAATTATAGTATTCCAAGATTTAAAACATATTTTTTTACCATTTGTGCTAAAGCACAGGGGTGATTTATAAGGGTTGAAAAGTGTTATGAGATACAAATTCTTTCATAAGCAATGAGAGAACTTTTATTTTAAATTATTGCACCGTTAAAGCATTCCAAGCGTTTAAAAAGTAATTTTTTATCATTTTTGTCAATACAGGAGTGGTTTTTAGGGGTTGAAAGGGAAAAATTATTTTATTAGCTACAGGGTAACTTCTATTTTAAATAATTGCACAATTTAATCATTCCAAATCTTTAAAAAGTAATTTTATTTTTTGCATAGGGTTAGTTTTTAAGGGTTAAATAAATGGTCGATAAGATCAAATATATCATAAAACATGTTCGAGAACATGGAACATTATTTAATCTTTGTGCTTGAACAAGATTTTTATCTATAAAATGCTTAAAACTTAATTTTTTCAATTTTTTTCACTTACGGGTAGTTTTTACCCCTAAAAAACAAAAAGCGTCAATCGGGCTTATGTCACTTTTGAACTTGAGCCTAAAATGGGCCTTATTCTAAATTTTCATGCAAATCTATGCAGTTTCAAAGAATTCGGAGGTTACAGCTGATTTTCAGCTTCAATTAGCTATTAGTTAGAAAGTTAATTCCAGGTTTTTTTTTGAATAATTTTTACTGTAACTTTTTTCAGCTAAGCAATTTTTTATAATATGAAAACAAAATGATAAAAATTGTAATTTGCAAGGGTTTAAATGTTTCCTATTAACTAAAATAATTGATCATAACTTTTTTATTTGTGATTTTTCAAAAACTAAAGAACGTAATATCAAAGAACATAAAAAAATTTAAGGGGTCTCTTACTCTAAGGCGATAGCATTAATTGTTTTAGCAAAAGAAAAACATGTTTTGGGGTAGCCCTTAAAACTAGTTTTAATTAAAATCTGCCAAACTATCTTTAATTAGGTACACAGGTAAATTTATAAAAAATGTGTAAATTAAAACTAATCTACAATACTATCATATTTATGAGTAAAATCGCCTCCTATATTTTTTATTCTTTTCAGACACTGCCTTATCCAAGTAAACAACTGTATCTATGTGTTTTTCAGGTAACTTACAGGGTTCCCCAGCAATATTATCCGTAGCAATACTCCAGCCCTGCCTAAGAGCTGAGCAATTACTTATTACCGTTGACACTCACACAGGTATGTTGCAGTGTCACGTGCCTCAGTACGATCCGCCTCTAATTCCAGACCTTAATAATGCACTGAACGGTGAACATTCAAAACTATCGTTTCTCATTGGAGAATTAAGGTAGCCAACTCAGAATAGTTCGTAACATTGTAGTAGTTGAAGGCAATTGTTATTGCAGATTTTGGATTACACAGCGAAGATGTGAAAAAACCCTACAACATTTACCAGCAACGGCTCACGAAAGGTTGCCGTTGATACATCAATCCGATCATCCCATCACGAAAATAGGAAGGCACCGAATGTACATCCAGCTACATAGGCATCCGAATGTGGTACTGGTAAGATTTTTTTCCACTTTTCGCCATTTGTAATTCTTCTGATGACTATTAATTTTTGACGTGGATATGTCTATACTCCAGGTACTAAACAGTAGGCAGTGAGTTTTAAATAAATCGAACCTAAGTCTTTATTACTTCTTAATGTAATAAAATAATTTTGTGTATTCTCTCCATGGAAATTTTAATGTGCCGTTCATTTTGAACTGCGTTCTTATAATATTATCACCCGCACTTGGAACGTTTATTGTAACAACTATTATTTTTATCTTGACTTATCACGTACAGTAAGAGAGACGGCTGATGCTACGTGGTGTGACTTCTTGGAGTTCCGCCCTAGCTCAGTTTTCAGCTGAGGCATGTCAGTGTGCGTCATAAGCGTATTAGTGGGAAAGAATGTTATTATTTTCACATTTTAGTTATTCCAATAAGTGTTGTCAAAAATGGAATTATGTATTAGTGGCCAATCTGATAATCAGGCTAGTTGTAAACGACCGAATTTAACAGCTCAAGAAAGTTGTGTGATAAACAGTGTGTAGAGAAATCGAGCACGGAACGCATGGAAATGTGCAATTATTTAACAAAAGTATATGCCAGAAGTGTTTATCATGTGTTAAAAAGTGATGAAAGTTTAGAAAAGCAAACTGTGTGAGGAAAATAAATGAAATTCAATTATGTTTTACTATTCAAAAAAGTCAATGAATCGGCCGCTCTGGTCATAAATTACTTTTAACCTTTAAAGTAAAACCCTACTTTAAAGTAAAAATCTTGCTTACAGATGGTTGAAGTGAATAGTTTGTAATCTACTAGTTGTTCAGTAGCTCCTATGAATAGCTCCCCAATGTCTTTTCTTTCAGATAGTAGAGTTAAACGAAAAGGAAAATAGTCCTTGTGAAATAGACTGTTCATTTTTTATGGCCGTGGTAAAACACTCTGGTGTAGAGGATAATTCTGCTGATGATAACATGGAAACAGAAATGCCCAAAGCATTCCTAAAGGTTCAAACTCTAATAGAATTTGATACATTTGTTGCCACACATGGACCGTTCACTAGTATCGATGGTAAGTAAAAATATGTATTACTTATGTATGCTGCGGATTGATTCAATCTTTTATTAAACTTAAGGGAAATGTATGAAATATTAGAAAAGTTATTTTTCCCTTATATTTTCCAAAAGTTTGTTTCATTTTTGGGATTTATACAGAATATTTTTAATACAAATTTTCAGTTTTATCTTTATCATAGAAAAGGGGGAAGGTAGATATATGTATTTATTTAAAATAAAATAATTATACAGGGTTACAAATTTTTAATTGTCCTATGCAGGTATCTTTCTTATTTTAAGAGATAAAGAAATGATTAAATGAGAAAAAATGAGTATAATTTTATGCTATTTTTCAGTTTTATCTTTATCATAGAAAAGGGGGAAGGTAGATATATGTATTTATTTAAAATAAAATAATTATACAGGGTTACAAATTTTTAATTGTCCAATGCAGGTATCTTTCTTATTTTAAGAGATAAAGAAATGATTAAATGAGAAAAAATGAGTATAATTTTATGCTATTTCTTTTTTTAGTCATATTTCACTTGTTTTTCAATATTGAATTGTGTTTTTTCTATAAATTATTTTAATTTTTCTATAACAAAAACAAGAGCAATGAACAAAACAGCATATATAAAGCAAAAATTAAATGGGAAATAGAAATTTTATCACAAATGTTGGAAGTGCATACCCAGTGGCATAGCAATGGGCTCTCTGGGCCCATGCACAAAGTATATAAAAGGCCCTTCTCTTCCAGAAATTCCAAAAATAAAGTAAATTAAAAATAAACGTCTATGTGTGTACTGTAATATCCTTATTTCGATAAAAATAAAAAACAATAAAAATAAATAAAACCCTCCTATTACAGTGAAAATCAAAATAATTGTACTTTTAAAGACAAAAGCAAAACTAAGTCATGCAAAATAACCAAATGTTATGTTTGCTTTAGTTTATATTTTTTAGAACAAGAAAATAAAGATTTGACCAAGATTGTTTCCGTGGTACCTAACCAAAAGATGATACGGTGTGAGAAATTATTGTAACAGTCAGAATATTAATTTAAGCAAGACTTTATTCTAATCACAGATCAATTATTAAAATTGCACTTTCCGAGCCTTAATAATAGAAAACTTACTAATTTTTTAGGCTTTTTGTTTTTTTTTGTTTATATATTGCCAAAACTCTATTCTACGTCTACCGAGTGGCCGAGAATCAGAAGTTGTAAATAATTTTGTATAACAAACTGTTACTACTTTTTGGTAATTTACGTGTTCCTAAAATTTGATAAATAAAATCCATCGATCCAATACACAATTTCATTGTTTGCGTTAGGTTCTTGTGATTCTGACCATACCGAGCCAAACGTTCTAAAAAGAAAGGGAGGTATGAAGCCCGAATCTGCAACACGCAGGTCCAAACAACCCGCCTATTTTGTGGCGGAATTAGCCCATGTTGTGGCTATGTGCGATGAAAGACTACCTTTTGTCACTTTAGCTAACGAAGTAAGTTTCAATATTAAAGATTTAAATTGCAGTCGTAACGAAATATTTTTTTTAGCTGACGAAAAGGAACGTGTTTCATCAGGGCCTGCAGGTGGAAGCCAATGCTACCGGCTTGGTGCTAAAACTTATCCAGTTGCCATCTCCCACGAAAGAAATTGGTATTTCCCCCGCTTGGCATGCTCTGCTGAAGAGGCTTTTATCGGTTTCTATTCGCGTTTTGAGTAAGGGGGTTCTTAAAAGTTGGATGGTAGAGTTTGTTTTCTATTCGACACCACTCTCGAGTACTCATCCCAAAGAACAAGGTGAGTAAAATATTAGATGATTTTTCGTGTTTGCGTTTTTATTCTGTCATATGTATTGTTACTTAAAAAATTTACATTAGGTTCGTTAGATAATATTTAAATCACATCTCTTGGTTCATATACATTTTTCATATCACACACCAGAAATTTAACAATGAAAACACAAACACATCATACTCATACACTTACATCACACAAGACACTTCATTAAATACAATGATTTTAAATTTTATTACAAAAATAAACTTGATGAAACAACATTGCACTATACAAGTTCTATTTCTATTCCATCACCACGGTAGCGTAGTTGGTCTAGCATGTGGTGGCAAGCATTTCTCGGCCAGGATAATGGGTGTTTGTCCGCGTTTTTCCAAGTATAGCTCCCTTCCCCACAGGCTTTGGATTTGGGGGTTATCTCATTTCTGTGGTGTGTTTTTTTTTATAAAAACTAACGCTTCATGCGGAAAGTCCAAAAATTACCTACTGTATTACACTTTCTCTCAAACCAATAAACTGAAAACTAAAATAAATGTAATAGAATTAATCAGTGGGATATGTTTGTTTATTATCTGTCTAGTACCCTATTGTCATATCACATCAGGTGGATTAATATGTAGTTCATATAAAGTAGGTCAATGTCACAGACGATACTAAATTCACAAACTAAACACAGTGCTTTAAAAAATATTAACAAATAATTTTTATTAAAACTTGAAATAATTTAAAAAACAGACAATTGTGCTCTATGAGAAACCTGGATTGGTGTTCATACACTGGTTGGGTGGGTCCTGCTAGGCGGCCTGATGTATGGTCCAGTTTAGTTCCAGAAATTTTGAAGGGGTTGAAGGGCTGAAAATGATTTTGATAAGTTAGGTCATTTAGGGGTGTGAGTTTAATATTCCTAGGATGTTTTTGTTTTCGCCATTTTTTGGAAAGTGTGCCAAAAAATTGTGACACTTCTTGCACTCGTTGGCGACTTTGGGGAGAAAGCAGCATATGTTGTCAAATTGTTACAATATGTGCAGTTGTCATGGGACACCCTGTATTATTTCGATTTATAACTGCAGGCTCCAGACGTCCGATATACTTCCAATACGAGATGGCCACAATCGACTGCACTTCAAAAACCGTCGACTCCCTCTTGAGCGACTGGAGCCAAATCGTGCACCTCTACACTATCGTACACGATTTAAGTGAATATTTAAAAATAGGTAAGCAAAATTTACTGTCCCCATTACCGAATCCATAATGATTAACTGTTTTCAGACAAATACAGCTTCCTCTCAAATATGTTCTGCATAAAATCGTACAATTACAGCAAGCTAATTCTATGCTATGGTCCCGACAAGGGAGCGATGGTCTCAGTCACGTGGAATAACAATGACAAAATTTTTAAACTAGCATTTGGGGCTACGAATAACTCCCTCAATGCTCATTCTTTGATACAGGAGCAGCTAGAATCTCATTTAAACGAACACAGAAACTTGGCCCAGATAGTGCAGCTATTGCACGAAACTTACGAGCCTCTCTTGTCAATAAGCAAATTACCTACTATTCCTCAACTCGGAATACATAATACTGTAAGTCTAATAGATTATTATTTTTTTTATTTTTAAAATCTTGTTCTATGGCCAATTTCAAAATTTTTGGGTGGGGTTTCTCATATATTCAAAGGAGATAAATTGTCTTAAGCTCTATTTTTGAGAAAAATTGACCGACAAAATCTGCATTTTGATATATTCATTCATATTTTGTTTTTATAAAAAAAGAATTTTTTTACTACTTTTTTTGCATAGATTTCAGTGGTGTACGTGATATTTTTCTTGGAAAATATGTGAATCTCCTAGAAAGTGTACAAATCGACCCATCCTGGACTTATACTTATTTTCAGAGACCTCAAGTACCAGTACAAACTTTCACGATAATGCCCCAGTCTTGCACCTTGATCCGTTTAGCCTACCAGGGCATGTACTGTTTAGAGCTCAGAATCCGTGGCGCTGGATTGGTGTCTTTACGTGACGGTGCTTACAGCAGATTTGATCGCAGCAATGTGGTAGATGTCTTCTCGCCTACCCAAGGTTTAAAGGCGTTCTTATCGAAGTATGTTGATGAGACGGCTGTGTTTAGGAGGCGATCCCAGTCGGAAGACGACAATCCTCCCTCTCCAATGGAAGTAGAAGGAAGTGGATTTCTTGGTAAGTGAACGAAACATATCGTTGGTTTTTAAAGGTGTTAGTTTAGTAGCTTCTTAGGGTTATGAAAGACTTTTATTTTCTTGGGTCATGTCAATATTTTCAAGGTACAAGTTAAAAAATACAGTATGTATAAAAAATCGGGAATGTTAAGTGTGAAACAAAAATGAAATATGTTTTTGAGACGGTTTTTAATGATTTTTAAAAATTTTGTGCTGAATTTTTGAGTTGACGTCATGATCAGTTTTTAAGTAATACTTTCCAATTCTCTCATCAAAGTTTATACCACTTACATATTTAAACAAATTGAAGCTCCAATCAAAACTTTCGAAGTTACAAGTCAAAGTAAAAAAAAACAGTATGTAACAAAAATCGGGAATGTTGAGTGTGGAACATAAATGAATACATTTTTTAGTTTTTTTCGAACAATTTTGTAAAATTTTTCATTTTTTTTACTGGCATGATAATTTTTTAAATAGGATCCTCCAGTTTTCTTATCAACATTTACTAGAACTTGTCTAAATAGGCTGATACACCATAAGCTGGTCTGACGTTTGGAAATTATGTGTTAGTTTTACCCTGAATCCTTTTTTTCTTCTGAGAACATAGGAATCGTAATTTACAAAAAAACATCATTTTAATTTTAATTGTGACTAAAATAATTGTAATTGTGACAAAAAAACGTTAATTGCAATAATTATTATGTAATATGTTCAAACCGAGTACAATTTGTTGCCTGGTAGTACCTTTAAGAAATTCGCTTTGTATATTTTTTATTATTTTGGGAGAAAGAGCGACTCCGAAAATCCTCCATTTGCTCGCTGGACCTCGAAGTGAAAAGTGCTAGGGCGGCCAGTTGCTCAAACCTTTATATTTTTTCAATCACAACTCTCTTGCAGCCAAACGTGCCACCTATCATCCCCCCTGTACTAGATTGTTATATTCGTAATCAGCGACCCGAAAACCTAAGTAACCACCTTGACCTTGATGATAGACCATCTAAGAAACAGCGATTCTTAAAGGTCTAAAGTGATATGCTCGATACATAAGATTACGAGTATTATGACATGTATCACTCATATCTCCGAAACCAAAGCGGAACTCATCGTGAAACTTTCTCAGTAACACGTTCTAATGATGTACAATAACTTAGCGCTAAATTTTTAACGAATTACGAGTTTGCCAAAATGGGCGATTTTTGGGTTGTTTTTGGAGTCACTCCTTATTTGTCCCAAGTGTGATCACGTTTTTCGAATCTTCTACATCGTCCAAACATGACAAGAGGTATCGAGATCGATACTGTCAGGTCCAAGAAACCGACATGTTTTGAGTGTAGGTGAAATATAACCTCTAAAATATATGTCCTTAAATTTCATTGCTACTCAATGTTTAACGGTACAAAGCATTGCTTTCTACCTACTGACATAGACGGGATTTCGTCTAAATCATTGAGGGGGCAAACATCTCTCGAACCCCACACCCCCTAAAAGAAAAACTCAGAGAGATTGCAATTGCCCCCCCTCAATCCCACCTATGTCTACTGATACAGTGAAAGCTCCTAAAATTAAAACAAAATCCTCTAAGCTGATATTTTGTTAAAATGTAGAGTATATCAGAAATATAGTTTTTTTTTAATATAGATTCTGTAATTTTAAATAAATTAATGTACCTAATTTGAATAAAACCCCAACAAAAATTTCTTTGGTAAATTTTCAGTTATTTATTTTATTGGACAAGTTACAATTAAATAACAAATTACCAATATTTCCTCCATCACCCCCTCCCACAATATAATCATTTTCAGCCTCAGTGCTATTTTTAAAATCATATGTTGCATAATTGAAACGAAGATGGCAAAATATTTAAATATGTAATTTTACATTTTACTTATTCGTGTTTCAAAAATTTTTTTTATCCTTAATTAAACTATTTTTCCCCCTAAAGAAAAAAACCGATACAATTTCTTTACCTCTAAAATTAGTGGAAGAACCCCTAAGTTGGCTACACTATCTGTAAGTGCTATAAAATTGGAAATCAGAAAATTCTTAATTAATAACTTAATCGAATTTAATGTAGTATTTTTTTGACTTCCCACTTTTTTCTCACTTAAACTTGTTCCTTGCTCAGAAATTACTTGTAACCCGGAAATTATCATTTGTATGTCAGTAAAATTTAAAAAATTTATTTTATGGCTCTTTCACCCTTGTGTACAAGTTACTACTAATTCCTATCATTTTTTTTTTACTAATGACGTGCCGACATCTATTGTACGATTTTCATTTCAGGTCATCACCGGGGTCCACAGTCTCCGGCAGGTCAACGTGAACCCGGCCTTCGTTTTCATCCTCCTCTAACTCCACCCTCGGGTTCAAACCCTCATACACCCGCAAGTCCTCACACTTCCAGCATGAATCAACCCACTACTCATACCAGTTTCGGTTCCAGTCCAGCCACTTCCTTCAATTTAGCTTCCCCTACGTCCCTACCAACAAACATCAATCCCAGTCCAATGCCCCATCCTAGCCCAAGTGGTTTGGTAGCTAATTCCCCCCTAAATCCACAATTGGCTAGTCCCGGTGGACTTCTTAGTAATTCTTCGCCAGGACCGCAGCCTACGAGTCTCCCAGGTCATTCTCCCGTGAGCAGTTTTATACCAACAGGTGAGTGTACATGATTGTGTGCAATGTATATATACGAGGGTTGATCAATAAGTACCCGTGTTGGGAATGAAAATGCAAATTTTTCACAATTTTTTTTATTTTTCAACGTAATATCCTTTTATGTCCCATTTCTTTAACCTCTCCAAAATATACGATTTATCAAACTCTTCAAAATATGCTTCTGTCTTGGTGATAACCTTCTTGTTTGAGCCGAATTTTTTTCTCCAAAGCCATGTTTTTTTGTTGAGGAACAGGAAAAAGTCGCAGGGAGTCAGGTCGGCTGAGTACTATGGGTATAGTAGCAATTTGTTGCAGTTCATGCAATTTGGCTTTGACCATTTCGGATGAATATGCCAAATGGGGTCATGTCTCCATCTATTTCTTATGGAATCCGTCCAATAATTCACTGTCGTACTGCCCCATGATCGTTCTTCCTTTCTGCATAAAGTCCAAGAGTATTATTCCCTTCAAATCGTGGCCAAGACCTTTCCGGCCAATGCCTTCTTCGGAGCAAATTCACCCGGAAGAATCCATCGTTTTAACTGTTACTTGGTCTCTGGCATATAATAGTGTATCCAGGTTTCATTATCAGTGATGGCTCAACGCAGAAACTCCTGCGAATTTCGCTTAAAAAGGTCCAAACGCTGCTTCAACATTGAGAGCCCTATCCACCTTGTCCACCATGAATAATCGCGGCACCCATTGGGCCAACACCTTTCTCACATTTAATTTATCATGTGAAATATTGATTGCCCTTCCATACGAGACGCCTATGGACTCCGCTACTTCGTACTCTTTAGTTCGGTGATCAGCGTGAATCATCTTAGACGTTTTCAATGATTTCCTCGGTAACCATGTGTGCCGGCCGTCCTGGCTGCTCCTTATCAAAAACAGATATATGACTACATTTAAATTGGTTAAACCAATATCTCACGGTTGTAATAGATATTGTATAGTCTCCATAGACAGCATCCAACTTCGCTTTTATTTCTTCACATCAGTTACGAATTGATATTGCTCTTTTTCCATTTTATCGAGAAACATAAAACACGTGTGATACAACTGGTTGTCAAATAAAAACTAACCTATGATCAGTCTTCTTCTTCTTCTATATGAATCAGTCTAAAATTTAGTATGATGTCATTTGACATATACACAAGTACATGATGATAATGTCAACTTCCCTCAGCAATGCCACTTGTCTTCAAACACGGGTACTTATTGATTGACCCTCATAATGGGTAATGGGTAAAAATTAATTTAATAGGCATAGTTTGGCCAACTAGACATTTAAAATTCCTTCCGATGTAATGGCCCATACTGATGCATAAAATAGACAAAATGAATCGCTACCAAGTGGATATGGGTCCATTTTTTTCTGACTTTATTTCCATATGTTTTTAAAAATTATTTATGAATAGAATCATCTATAAAATTGTTTGCTCATATCGCACCCCCGCAAAAAAAGAGTGACTAGTTCTTTCTTTCACAAAAGCGTCATATTTTTATTTGAACTATTACTCGCTAGATGGCAGAAGTGACACTTGTATTTTGTGGTAGGTAGGAGTTAATTAAGTACTTTAACACAGTTTTTCTCAAAACCATTTTTTTTGAGTTGTGACTCCTTTCTAGGGGAGGTGCGATATACGCTTTTGTTCAATTTCCGTGATAATATTACAGGTCATACGGACGGCAGCCCATTTCCTTCTCAAAGCATGTCGTCTCCTGCCGCCTCAAACTGGCCTGGGTCACCCGGTATGCCCAGACCGTCTCCAGCACGGCCAGGACAATCTCCCGGAGGTCACTCCATCATGCACAGCCCACAGCAGTCTGATCTCAAGATCGGCAGTCACTTGTCGAGGGTGCTGCCTCAACGTTCGTGGGCAGGTGCCGTACCGACGTTGCTCACTCACGAAGCACTCGAGATTCTCTGCTGTCCGTCACCTCATCCACAGATGCTTCCCGGACCAGAATTGGCTCCTTTGGAGAGGTTCCTCGGTTGCGTGTATATGAGGAGGCAGCTGCATCGATTCATCCACAATGAAAACTATGTAAGTTGTTCTTGGCCTTTTTAAAAATATTGTTATTATAAGGTTAGGATGGAATGGGTCAAAATTAACATGACACGTTCATTGCCAGAGGACGCTTATAAGCGTCCAAGTGACTTGTGCATGAGTGTTTTTTACAAGAACTTATAAAACAGATAATAGGTCCAAATTGCCAGAATTCTTTGCTATGCTCACAATGTTACCGTTTTATATTTCGGGAATAGAGAACAAAAAAGAAATTAATCATGGTACCTTTATTGTTTTTCAAAACATTTTCCATGAAGATCAATACACTTTTGCATATGCTTGAACCAATCTTTGAAACACTTTTTCCATTCCGATTGAGGTCCCTCCAAAACATACATTTATAACGCATCAACCGCTTCATGCATTGAAGAACGTTAACCTTGTAATTTATTTTTGATATGCGAAAATAAAAAAAGTCATAGGGTGCCAAATCAGGGCTGTATGGTGGATGACTTATCAATTTGACTTTTTCAAGTCTCAGAAAGTGTCTTGTTTGTGCCGATATGTGAAAGCTCGCAATGTCCTAATGGAGAATGATGCGTATTCGGCGGTTGGTTTCCCTTATTTTTCCAAAGATTTCTGGCAAACAAATGGTTGTATAGAATTGACTGTCCAATGTTGCACTAATGGTACACGATGCAGTATTGGTACAGGGACACATGTCCTGTTTTCCAAAAAAAAATGACCATTTGCTTAGAAATGTTTCGTGTGCGAACAACTTTTGTTGGATTTGGCTCATCTTGAAATTCCCTACTGTTTACTTTAAAGCTCATACTCGTACATCTATGATTCATCACCTCTTATGATGTTATAATCATGTTTTGAAGCACCGTGATCATATTTCTTGTGCATTTGTCCACCAATCAACAAGCCTTTTTTTGAGTGTTTGTCAAATACGAGGTTGTATCAAATATAAACGGGATTCGTTTTGTAAAAAATTCTAACTTTATTTAATTAAATCTAAAAACATATATTATTTTTCTACATAGTCCTCCACCCTAGAAATACATTTTTCCCATCGGATTGAGAGCTTTTTTATTCCATCGTCGTAGAAACTCTTCGAACGTTGTTGTCCTCCAAGCGCTTGTTTGAGGGGTCTAAAAAGATGGAAATCGCAAGGGGACAAGGCGGGGTATATTGCGGATGTTCCAGCGTTTCCCAGCCTAATGCATCCAGTTTTTGCCTTGTGGCATTGGCCGCATGTGGCCTGGCGTTGTCATGCAAAAGAATGACACTTCTTACCGATTGCTTCTTCCTTTTCCTTCGAAATGATAATTTGGCGGCATACAGTAATTCACAATAATATTGTGCATTAATGGTTCGTCGATCATGGAGAACGTTAACGTGAAAAGCACCTTGCCGGTCAAAAAATACTGTTGCCATTGCCTTTCCGGCTGACAAGCGCATCTTTGCCTTCACCGGTCACCTCTCGCCGCTTTTTCTCCACTCCATACTCAGATGCTTCGACTCGAGCGTGTAGTGGTGCATCCAAGTTTTGTCACAGGTGACTATGCGATTCAAAAAAGCTTCACCCCTTGCTGGAATCGATTAGTGTCGCTGCGGAATCTCCAATCGATGTTGCTTGTATTCCTCTGATTACAGATGGGGAACCTATCTTTCAGACACTTCTCAAGCCTCTCAACAATTTCCCAGAGAGTTATGTGGCGATTTCCCTCCATGAGTTTTTGGACCGCCTCAATGTTGGCTTTGGTCACATTTGTCCTTAGGCGGCGCGCGTGGCTCTCGTTCTCGACCTTTCCACGCCCTCCAGAAAATTCTTTATGCAAATACACGAGTTCTTGACAGGGTGTTGTCCCCGAACTGTACCTGCAATCGCCGCAAAATTTCGTTTGGATTCACCCCCTCCATAGCCAAAAACTTAATTATAATCCGTTGCTCCAAGGAGACATGCACTTCTGTCTCGCTCATCGTTTCTTTGCATACTAAAGGGACCCAAGCGAATTGTGGTCAGTTCTCCCCATTCCCTAATGGTACAGGCTATCTGCGCATCAACTCCTTCAAGGTCAAGGACCTCTCCGTAATTTAAAAAAAAAATCAGTCCCGTTTATATTTGATACACCCTCGTAATATGGGTTCCAGCGTAAACGAATTTTTTGGTGGTCAATCATGCAACATTGAATGTATGTTTGTAACACTAATGCTCAAGGATGCCTCAATCTCATGATAAGTCACGTGACGATCTTGCAACATTAGTTCACACACAGTATCAATGTTTTCATGAACAAGTTCTTCACGAAATTCGTCATTGAGCGAACCACGGCCACGATTGAATTCTGTATACCACCTTCCGTATACCGTATACATGATGCTTCATCGCCAAAAGTCAAATTAAGTTCATATATGCACTGTGGTTTGAGATAATCCGCATCGGAAATTTTATAAAAAATCCATCGTCAGTCAAAACATGGAATTAAGTTGTGAACATTTTTGTGCAATTATTGCTTATAAAATCGCATGGAAATTAATTTTTCAAGTCACTGAACAACACAAATAGCGCCTGTACATCAGAAAGTTCTTAGTAAATATACTGACAAAAAGTCGAACTTTGTGATAGAGACATCAGTTGACAGATGGCAGCACCAGGTTCATCCATCTCGTATTTGGCATTGCTAAAATGAAATCTCTTTGTCTTTAAACAACCTTTACAAGCAGTTTTTATTCGCTTTACGTTCTTGATGTTTTATATCTGGAAATAGTGTAGCGAGAATATTGTGATTGTAATTATTTTCTATTCTTTTCATTTAATAATTTGATTATGAATTTATGCTGATTTTTGCCTTTTCAGCTTACAGCGATTCCCAACACCGAACCGGGTGTTATCCATTTCAAAGTCGCCGAAACGTTACAATGCCGCATTGGCCTGAACACACAGCACTTGCAAAGTTTGCACCTGAAGATAACCCCATTACCCGAGCACAAAGACGTATGGTCTCAAGAAGAACTACAGGTAAAGCGTTAATTTAACCCAATAAATTTTCATGTACTTTATTGTATTTTGTTTTACGAAGATTTTGGAAAAATTCTTCGATACCCGAGCAGCTGCGCCACCGTATAAACCAACGTCTATGTTCACGTTCTGTAACATGCTCAATGTACCCGTGAACGTCCTCAAAGACTTTATACAAATTATGAAGTTGGAGCTCATGCCGGGCCTTGTGCAGTCCCAGGGAATGAAGTGGTCAGTACAGTGGATGCTGAGGGTGCCACCTTCTGCACCTCCCATCGTCCCGACTGGAATGACTGGAGTGCTGGCGTTCAAGGCGAAAGTGTTGTTCTTTGTAAGTACATCTACTAAATTTTAAGTTTTCTTTTTTCTTCTATATAGCCAGTACAGGCTCCTACAGTCTCCCCATCCCGATAGACCGCCATACCCCAGTTTATAAGCTCACGATTTATGCAAAATTCTTCTCTTGGTACCGTAGGTTTATCCGAGTTATAATCCGGGCGAATTAGACCAAACACATAGCTGTTTAAAAAATCGGGCCTAACTCGAATTTTATGGGCTTAAAATTAAGTAAAAAATACACAGAATGAAAGCCTAAATTTGTGTATTTGTAGAGGTCGAGCGTCATATCGTTTATAAGAAAAGAAAAAAAATTATTGCTCTTTTTTCAGTTTTTTGCTTAAGTATATCTCCGAAAATAAGCCTCTAATCGACATGAGGTATTCTTATCAATTTTCTTCTTGAGGAAATTTGCTACAAGGATAGGCTTTTGCGAAAACTCTCAAAAATTTTTTTACAAAATTAACAGTCAAAAAAAAAATGTGCAAAATTTTCAGAATTAAATATAAAGAACAAATTTGACTGAAATTGGATGAAGCTACAGGAAAAGATAACCGTTGGGGTGCTCAACAAATATCCACAATTCGGACCATGAATTTCAAAATGGCGGCCTATTGCAAACTTATGAAGTCGTAAACGTGAGTGTGTGTATATTTTCTGCCCAACTCAAGATATCGAAATTTTGTAGAAAAGGTTCGAAAGGAAATTACATTATCTCACCACATCTGTGCAAATTTCAGATTTTTAAGTTGCAAAATAAAAAAATTATTAACAAAAAACCAAAAAAAAAAAAAACTAACTAGGTTCCTTATCTCGGCAATTTTTTAATATACAGATTTCAAACCAATTGTATCAAATAGTGCTTAAAAAAAACATGAATTAAGAAAAAAATAGCTCTTTGATCCGACCAATAGGAGCCGAGATATATTTTTTTTCTTTAAAGGGTATTTTGGCTGTTCTATTTAATATTTTGTAATAAACTTGAGCTCGTTGTAAAGTAGAAGACTTCCTTTATACACATACTTTTTTTTAATGGATTCGACCAAGAAGTGACCAAGTAAACGTTCGTTAAAGACGCATGACCCGCGCGGCGGCCGGCGCGGCTGACCGGTAGCCAAGAGGGGGGAGTGCTGTGACGTCATAGTGCCCATGCTGCGCTCAACTTCTCAAAATTTTTATTTTTACTTAAAAATGGATTGCGGCACTTAGAAAGTAGCTACCGCGATACTTTTTTTTAAATCAACTTATTTTTTTCCGCTCTTTTGAATGGTGTAAGCAAAAGTCTGAAAGTCATCGCCAGGTCCAGAAAAATACATTTTTATTGACTTTTCACGTTTTCTTTTGTAATTTCATTGTGCTTTCGATATTTTGAAAAGTAAATTTTTTTTACGTATTTAAAAACAAGTCAATTATTTCTTTGAAAGAAAAAATGATGAATGAATGAAAATTCTAGACATTATTTACGCAATAAGTGTAACAGTTAATTTTGAGCCAATATTTTATATGTCGACCTCTTCTGACCACGGTAAATTTTCATTCATTCATCATTTTTTCTTTCAAAGAAATAACTGACTTGTTTTTAAATATGTTAAAAGACAAAACTTTCCCCATTTTGGAAATACCCTTTGATGGCAAATGTGCGTTTTTCACCCGACCAAGTATCCATGATAAATAACTAACTTCTCACTCTCTAGATTCACAACGTGGACAGCACTAGTCCTCCTCACCTCTACTTTTTCTGTAGTGGCGTTTCTAAATCGTCCCGTTTCATTGACTCACTACTACTACTATTGTACTATTTCACAATGTAGCAAAATAACAATTTTCTTTTCAGTTGCAAATAACAAGAATAGGCATCCAATACCCACCCAACATGGAGCCCCCCTCGATAGTTCTTCCCCTGATATACGACATTGGGGCGAACGTTACACAGCTGGCTGAGAAACGTGAAACAGGACCCGTACCCGCCATGACCGCAGCAAGTCAGCTACTAAAACACTTCAGTCAGTTCCAGCCAAATATGTCGGAATGTTCTGTTTTCCCCGCAATTCGAGAGCTGCTCTTAAATCTTACTTTGCCTTCGGAACCCCAACAGCCAAGTCCGGCTCCCGGAGGGGTACAGCAAATACAATCCCCAGCTATGCAAATGCCAGGACAGGGTGGCCAACCGGGTTATGCCGTTAACATGCCGATGGGCATGATGGGACCTCAGTAATTTATTTAAATATTTGTTACATACTCTCGTATACTTGTAAATATTTTTTGAATAAAAATATGATTTTATGTACTTTTGTCATCGTTATTCCGTTGCTCGATAGGCTATTAGATTATTTTTTTAATTAGCAGAAAGTGCCATCTACTTGAGAGTATCGTTAATCGACCAAGATACAGTTACCTACTTATCTAGAAGGCACAATTTATTGCGATCTTCGAACGGTAGATGGCATTATAAGTTTATATGTAGTTAGGCAACCAGTAAAACCACAATTTATTGCGACGTCTGGATAATAAGATGGCGCCATAATTAGGCAACTAGATAGCGACTACCGTAAAATCGGTTAGGTTTGTCGACAACAATTGATAATATAAGGTTATGAGGTTATAATGAATTTTGGCAGAAATTGATCATCAATTTGTCTCATTGGAAAACTAAAAATGGATTTTTCAAACGGATCGATCGATTTATAACCTGATTCATATATCTGGGACAGCAGATCACTAGACGATGGTTAGTTTTTGTATAGGTCCTTCCATCAAGAAAAAAAAGTGAATATCTCGAAAACCGGAAGGGCTAAAGAGGAACTGATTTCACTTTCAGATTTGCCAGTGTTGTTATAGTCTCTAGAATTTTTTTCAGTATTTTCTGACGCCTAGAGATTTCCCGAAAAAATCGATGGACCATTAACATTTTCAAAAATTAAATTTTCAAAATAAGGGCAGCTTCGTGGGTATTTGGAGCCTCTGATCTCTACGGGATGGTTAGTTTTTGTATAGGTGCTTCCATTAAGAAAAAAAAAGTTAATATCTCGAACACCGGAAGGGCTAGAGAGGAACTGATTTCACTTTCAGATTCGCCAGTGTTGTTTGTTGTTATAGTTTAGAATGTTTTTCAGAATTTTCTGACGCCAAAGAAGCTAAAGTATGGATCTACTGGCATATACAACCGCATGAAAATGATCTTTAATTAAAAATCGGTATACTGCCATCTATCCATGAAAAATCTAAATATATTATAAATAACGCTGAAGTAATCACAGTTACCTCTTTTTAGAACTTCCTTCGCAATTATAATTTCTAAATTACAGATGGCGCCTGACGAGGTTTTGTCAATATTGTGAAATATACAGGGTCGGAAAGTCCCCATGGTTCATCGGCCGTTACGTGAAAGCGATAGGCATAGAAATCCGTGCGATAAAGATGGCTATAATGAAGGCGTCTAATAATCACCGCCCATTTCGCCCTTCAACAAATAAGATCCACTTCATTATAGCCATCTTTCTCTATCGCACGGATTTCTAAGACTTACTTCATCGCTCTCACGTAACGGCCGATGAACCAAGGGGACTTTCCGACCCTATATACTTTGACATAAATAATTTCAGTCAACAGTACATACAGGGTATTCCGAATTAATAGTTCAAGCAATTATCCACATATTCTTTGGACTAAAATAATGGAACTTTTCTTATGCCACTTTTCATTTCCGGGCCCCATAAAGATATTTAGTTGAAATTTAGCAGATATTTTGATATTAAGTCGGCACACTTTTTGTGTAATTTTAGTTCAAAATATTAAAACGTGGACGAAGGAGAGAGGGGGTTGCAGTACCTATGTACCCCCTATTTTTTTTTGAATATGCCTATACTCTCAGAATATTTTTTTTAGATATAGTCTTTTTTCACTCTTGTAACATTTTTTATTTGGGGCCTCGTTTACGAAATATTGTAACTTTTTTGGATATGGGGCATCGATTGAGTCGATGATAGACTTTATTTTTTGGGCATATGAAAGACTCCAGTGGTTATTTTTTTTAATTTAATTTTTTTTAATAAAATAGAAATGATCCATCATGATTAGCGATTTTTAATTTGAACTAAATCTAACATATCTAAAAAAGTTGCAAATCTCATATAGCAAGTACCAAATCAAAATATGGGCTTCAGCCTAAAGTACTCTTTACTCGTACAATTCGTTTCTTTAATTGTTGTTTAGTTAGCATTGGTACTATATAAATGAAATTTTTCATAGAATTCCAAAAATTAAAGTCTAACGTCCACTAAATTGATGTCGCGTATCCAAAAAAGTTACAATATCCCGTAAACAAGGCCCCAATATTGAAAATTTTTCATAGAATTCCGAAAATTAAAGTCTAATGTCGACTAAATTGGTGTAGCGTATCCAAAAAAAGTTACAATATCTCGTAAATGAGACCCCAAATAAAAATCTTACGAGAGTGAAAAAATAGAATAAAATACCACTTTATCTAAAATAAAGCATAGGCGCACTCAAAAAAAAATAGGGAGTCCATTGGTACTGCAACCCCCCTCCCCTCCATTCGCCATTTGATATTTTAACCCAAAATACCAAATTACCAAAAATATGTCCTTAAATTTCAAATAAATATTTCCACAATCACCGAAGTTATCAATAAAAATAATTTTTTAAATTTAATTTTGACACCCTGTATTTTGAAAATGGGGCTCCGATAAGAAAAGTCCCATTATTTCAGTCCAAAGAATGTGGTTAACTGCTTGATCTACTAATTTGCAACACCCTGTATATTACTGCTTCTTTTTTGGTTTTCAATGATTTCTAAACCTTGGGTGTATATGTCGACATTTATTACAGCATTCTTTGTATTTTATTTCAGGTTACGACCACAGTTATGACAATGACGCAATACCATAACAGTTTACTTTTGACATTTGAATGAACAAAGACACAAAAATATGGAAAAGAGGCATACAATGTAGAAGCGAAAAGTTAAACAACTTCTCACAAAACTAATGGGGAGCGAACGTTCAAAAAATTATTTTTACTTCCACCTAAAAAATTTAAAAAAAGTTTGTTACTCCTGCCTCCTCCAGCAATTAAAAAAAGTACTATCACTGTGTGAACCCAATTTACTTTTCTAAATTAGTGCCAAATAAATACCTGTAAGAATGTAAGAAAACACGATTAGTTTAATTCTTGTCAAAGTACATACAATATAAAACAGGACAGACCTAAAAAAAACTATCTTCACGAATATTACAACAGAGGTTAATTATAGACAATAATTTATTTTTAAATCGAATATAATGTTTGGTTAAAGTTACATTTAAAAAAATATTCACTTTAAAATAATCTGAAAAGTAAAGGAAACTGTTTTTCTATGAACATTAAAATTAGAATGAAGGAAATGAAATGCTGAAAAGGGACAATATAAAAAATATTGATAAACAATATTTTAAACTTACAACATACATATATAGTTTTAAGCCGAGTTTTAAATATACATATAAAATAAATAATATTTTATGCACATCAGTCTTTCACGAAAAGTGCTCCAGTATTGGGTAACTATAATTTTGAATTTTCAAAGTTTAAAGAAGCTGATAACTTTATGGGTTGAGAAGATTCGGTAATGAGTGGCTGCGACTGCTTATCCAAGGTTTCGTTCGAAACTTCAATAATAGTCTTATCATCTAAACTCTTTGTTGTTGGTTTTCCATCGTTAATGGAATGAAAGAATTGGCTGCGCAGGATTGCTGCTTGGGAGGAATATTTACGGGGCTTCTCATCTATGTCAATATAAATACTATCGTTACTGAGGGTGTCGCATACGCGTTCGCTCTTAGAAAGTGTTGGTTTCGTAGCACATCTGGCACGGAAACTACAGCTGCTGCCGATGCTCGTTTTCTCCGCCTGAGACGAAGTGATGAAGCTCACGTAATCGTCAAAACGGACTCTCTCTGATGTGCAATCTTCGGTTGTAACGCAACTGCACGAGTCACTTCCAGGAGCCTGGAAAGTTACAATACTGAAAATGTATATTTTCGTAATCGCATTAAATACATAAATCAGTTAAAAATATAACACTAAGTTACCCATTGTGCAAAGTAGTACTCAATCGTTATACATTGAGTTCGGAATCTACTTAAGAAGTGTGAAGAATTTATGAGATACAGGCCATAGAATATTTGTTAATATAGAATGTTTTTCTACCTCGTGCGTCGAATGCAGTTAATTCCAAGAAAGTGACGCAGGGGTATTCTTGGAATTCTATCTGAACAAATATTGTAGGAACTGTATGTGGCTATATGAATTTGTAGTCATGTAATCGGGCAAAAGTATTCTAAACAATATATGTAGTTTGAATTAGAAAAATATTTCAACAACACAGGTGCATTTCTAAATATATCAAAAAATAATAGATTCATAAAAAAGAAAATTGTTAAAACTTATTGGGAACCTCTGGAGTCATCTCCAACTTATATACTACATAAAAATAGGTATATAGTTGTGGATGTGTCATATTTTTTTTTTAGCAAGCAGAAAGATTGCTAGTTCAATTTTAGACAATAATTATTTTATTTCATTTTCATTAGCGAATCACGTAGCTTTATTATGAAAATTATTAGTAAACAAATGTTTTAGCGTAGTTATATTTTGTAATTTTTCCTTACTTTTACTTTTTTTGTGTGAAATAGAAGTGTGCCTATGGTGTGTGTATTAATAAACGCAACTGAACATTCTAAAATGGTCCATCATTACAGTAACAATAAATTAATAGACAAGGTGGTAACATATGGAGCTACTGATGAAAATTGTGAATTACCCTCGTATGTTTATGTACAGCAATTTTCAAATAAGCATGCACCAACATTTGCAAACAGAGATATCTGTGAAATCAGCGGTTCCAAAAAGGTTTTCATCATATTAATGTGGTAAGTCAGTGTATGAATTAAAAAAGAAATTATTCTATTTGCAAAAATCATAATTTGCATCTCGATTCATTTACTCTTCAAACTCATCTTCAAGTTTGTAAGCATCTTCCAACTGTAATATTTAACAGTGTCAAACATGCACAAAAATGGAAAACCATTATATTTACCTTATAATTCAGCATGGACCCTGCTAGAGCTCTAACACTTGCCCCAGCATCGTCAGCTATACTAGCATTGACCGATTCTGTCAAACTACTGAGACTGAATCTCTGTGCAGATACCAGATCGGCCTGAACTTCCAACCTCTGTCCGGCGTGACCAACGCTACCGGCTAAAGCCACTGTGCTTGCGGATTCCCTATCCATCTCCCTCAACACTTGACTGCCACTGGCCATTGATATACTCGCTTCTCCGATAGACGGATTAGGACCTTTTGTGCTTACTGCGTCTATGGAAGTGGTGTCTGCGGCTCTTGACGTGACAATGTTGGAATCTTCAGAAGCAGAGGAACCCCCACAGCCTCCTGAGCGGCACAAGGAGACGGGGACTACTCCATAGACGTAAAATAAGAGAATAGGAACACCTATTCCTACGGCCAAGCCAGCCAATATAGGAGAGATCACAACCTGGAAAAAAGAAAAGGCGATTGTAATATATTCATCAAAACTGATCACAACTATCAAAATTTTTTTCTACTGTCAAATAAATTATTTCATAAGATTATCGCAGACAATAATAGCAACAAATCAGTGTCAGTATTACTGAATGTGGTAACAAGAAAGTACTTAGGGACATATAAGATATGTCCAGCGAGTAGCATGTTCAGCTATTTTCAGTAGTTTTTTTATGAGTTGAGGCAAACAACTTGGTTCCAATTCGGTGTTGCTTTAACTATAATTTGGATTCATTTTTGAAAAATTTTTGGAAATTAGGAATATCTTCGGCAATACTGTGAAGTTATTTCAGAAATAGTAGAAAACTTAAACCTTTTTTATTGTTTGTTTGAATCAATTTCGGGATCGCATTCTTTCACGATAAAAACACAACTGTGCATACCTCTCTATAAAGTAGATAGTTTTTTTATTAAAGCTATATACAGGGTGTTTGTAAATAACTGCGAAATATGCTTCGTTTCCGAGATAGTGTTTAAATTATAATTTACTTATTTTTATTAATTATTTCAGTTTTAAAGATATTGACTCAAAAGTTGAAAAACGCTTTGAAGGGATAAATGTGTATTTTTTAGGGTGACCCCAATATTTCTACTTGCACCTTTAAATAGAAGATTAACAAAACCTACAATAAAATATGTTTTAGTTTTTTCCTCAAAAACGGTGCATCCTACGAAAAAAATTGAAGAGACCAATTTCATTCAGAATTGATATTCGCGGATTTCTAAAAAAATATCAAAACGGAAAAAAGTCAGTGGGGTACAATTTTTATTTTATTAGAAAAGTTTATGGTATTCTCGCACGAACGCCACTGGTGCAAGTACCAGGCTATACCAAAAACTCCCTTCATTGATATAGCTGAAAAATTAAACAAAAACAATCTTTGAAGCCTGTAACTTTTCAACACTATATTTGGTTAATTTTATTTGTAATTATAACGAAAGTGCTTCATTTGGAAAATTGAGTCAGTTTCGACAAATCCCGACATTATCGCACGAACCATCAAGCAACGCCTTCATCATTGGAAATGTTAACTGACCCTAACACATATCCGTCTCGTCGGGTCGAGCGGATGGATACCCTTTACGGGGCAATTTAATTGCAATTAATCCGACGTTACTTGAAAGGGCCCAAAGAGGGCCCGCTGCTTTGACGACCGCATCCCTAACGATGATGACGCTGATCGTGATCATATGGACACAGAATCTATCGATTCCTGGAAACGGGATTGCCTCCGACGAGAGAACGGAAGGGATCGCGCAAATCGCCCTCATCCGGACCGACAGGGATGAGAAAATTAAAGATAGCTAAAAATTTCTGATATACACGGACAGTTAATCGTGATGATTACATTTGAAAATAAAAAAAGTTTCATACACAATTTCAGTTTAGAAATAAAAAAAGGATATGAATGATGGCTTTCCAATTTTTTTATACTGCCTTAGAAAATTAAAATAGGTAAAAGATAATGTATTTTTTATTTACTTTGCTATAAATATAAACGAAACATACAGCAAGCATTTGTTATAATAAACAATATGTGGTTGTGAATTAAAAATAACGCATAACACTCGGTACAACATTATAAAAAATATAAAAAAGGTGATATTGGTAAATATTTTAAAATATTTATTCAGTCTCTATTTTACTGAAATTCTCAAAGATGGTTTTAACTGATATTTTACGTAGACAAATTATTTCAAGATATGTTTTGCAAAAGAAAAATTGTCTATTTTGATAGAACAATCTGACAACAAAAGTTTTCATCCACTTCCTTCAATTATCGAAGACATCCAGCTGCTTCTACCGAGAAATGAAATTATTAGATTATTGCCTTTTTTGTTACATATTTTTATTTTAATTTTTAAAGTCAAATAATATCTATTATTACAATCCTCATAACCACATAACCACATGTAAGGGATGATCTACAATTCTCTTTTGATGCGATTTACTGCTTTGCTACTAAGGTATGTGTTTTGAATGTGGGCACAATGGGACATAAATCTCTAAAAAATCAACAACATGCAATAAAAAATTTAAAAAAATATTGCCGAAAAACACTTTTTGAGTTAAAAACCGTTAATTTTTTTTTTTCAAAATGGCAACTTATTTGTTCGGATTCCGATTTGTTCGGATTCCGGTCAGACTTTTTACATATGTTAGAGTACACATTTTGTCTCATTCAAACATTTCAATTGTAAAGAAGTATCGCATCTACAAAACAATATTGTTGCTCAAAATTGAATCAGTTAATGAATCAAAAATCATTATAAAGGTTTTGACACTTACGTTCCAATTATACAATTTTTGTGTAAGATTTCTTAATTTCTGAAGAAATTTTTAAATAGGTATGTTACACGGTAGTTATTTATTTTATAAAACTTATGTAACATGAGTTAGGTAATACAGAAACCGATAAATTTAAAAGATTTTTGGGGGCACCTGCAGGAAAATGCATAAATTGGCACATTAATGTTTACACAATCGAATACAGTACGACTTGGTATAGTTGTTACGATCTCAATTGGAACTGCATAAAAACATTTAACTCATAATCTCATAAATTCTACGGAATCCATAAACGTCCAGAAAAATTTAGCCCTGTCTCGTCTAGATATACTATATTCCGAGCTATATTACCATATAATTACCATACGAGTTTTTTATGTTTAAAATCGCATTGTAATAAAGCATGTCGTAAAATGTATAAAGATTTATAATTATAATCAGGATAATCGCTTAATTTATCTCGAATCATGTTTAAAGTAGGAACTTTATTTTCTTTATACATATTATAAAATTGTGCGCCGCAATACATGGTAAAATCGTCAATTTTCTTTAATTTTGTATTTTTCCGTTTCTTTCTTTAATTACGCGATAAATTGTCGTTTTTGTTATCTTCATTCATTAATCCGTTTCCTAACTTTTTTATCACATTGTTCACTATCTTCAATTGTCAAACATTCATATATATTTAATATAATACCAGAGAACGTTGGTATAGTGTTCTCTGATAATACGTTGACTTTGTACGTGTAAATCTTTGTTTTTAAACTCTTGAGTTTGTTTCGATGCTTTCGATAAAAACCGGTTCCACTATTTGGGGATTTTCCCGAGTTATTTCGTTATCCTGCGGTTCAAAGAATCTTCAGAGAGCCACGCTAAATTACTAGATAACATTTATTTTAATAACTATAATCCTTTACTAGTTACGATATGAACAAATAATAATATCAACTAATAAATAATAATACGTATAATACCCACAACATACCCCGACAAGCAATGCTCTGCATTGCACTGGCAAAGCTAAGTGAACCCGTGTACCATACAAAAAAATTATTTACGACCTAGTGGACCATTACAGGTTTGCTTTGATGATCAGCGCGCCGCGTCAATTCTACATCAGGCGGACTAGTTTACCAATACCGGACTCGCCGAATTGCTATTCGAGTATAAATTACGTGACACATCATGGTCAAAGCATAGGGAGAAATTTCAGGAGAAGTGTATACGGTCCTGTGCTTTAAGATTTACAGGTTCCAATTGACATCGTAACAACTTATACGCAGATGAATCTATTCCTAAACCCACATATTTAGTTAGAAACTACTAGATTTATCGTTCATTAAGTTCCTTGCTTAATTTGTTGTAATTGTAATTCTATTATTTTATTACATAACATGCAATAAAATAATAAACACTTTAACTACTGAAGAAAATTTCTACACAAATGGCACCGCTGCAATAGAACTTCATAGACGCCTAGTTTATCCTTCTCTTACATACGCATATGTGCAAACTTATCTCTATCGCATATATTTCCGCTGATGGGGGGGGGGGGGGGGAGGCGTTTCACATTTCACATTAGTTTTGGAATATCGTAATATCGATGTCGTTTTGATTGTTTTATAAGTAGTGCGACTAGTATAAGTATATATAGTAGTGTATAAACTTATGAGAAATAAGAGTTATGTATGAATTAACAACACTGGATCTTTAAAAACTCCATGTATCGTTATACTGATAATTTGCGACTGTTCACCATCCCTCCTCGTTGAATTTGTAAAAACAGGAGAAAATGCCTAACTTTAAACGACGTCGGTACAAAGTAGGAAACCGATTTTATCGACTGGACTAATTGAGAAGCGCTCGGAATTTTCCGGGCACACACCAGACTGCGTCCTCCCTCCACGACTACGACAGCAAGTCGAGGAAGCCTCCACCACCACCACACCCTTTACTCGTACCATAGACTCGGCGCATGCAATACGAATCGTCCTGCCGCCGATCCTGCTGCCACAACCAACTCCTGTCGCTTCCCGGATTTCGGTGGCGTCGGACAGGAATCTTACGCTCGCACTCTACCGGTTCGTTCAATCGTCGAACGCCAGTGAGTGCCGTCCCGTCGTGCTGAAAACGCGTCTCGCGATCGAAACGATGGCCGGTACAGATTATTGACGAAAGTTCTCAGTGGAACGCGATGTCGGAAAGCGAGGAGGAGTCCACTAGCGGCGCGGACTGGCCCGTGACCGAAGAATGGCTCCAGGCGGTGCTGAAGGAACACCACAAGGAGCTGCCCGACCCCGCGATGATCACCGTACTGGATTTTACTGTGAGACCGGGCTGCGAGTCGGGGGAGAGCGTCCTCAGCGATATCCTTGCTGTAGCCGTCAAATACTGCTTGAGGTACAAGTTTGTATGTTTGAAATGAAACAAAAGTATTCTTCCTTTACAAACAAACGTATTTTTAAGTCTTTTTAATAGGAATTTATACTGTTTTCATCGTAAAATATCAGAATTGTCGGAGCTCTTGGTCCCCCTCGATTGTGGTACAATAAAATGAAGCCAAATGATTTAAATTTCTTATCTTACATTTGCCATTGTTTGTTTTTCTATTGAATATTTTACTAGTAAACAGGAAATCGTCAACACGTAATTAAATGGAAATACTGCTGCATTGTTGTCATATGAGAGATAATCAACGACTAAACATGAATAAACTATATAATTTGTTTATCAGTTAAAACCTACTTTTTTCTGAATATATTACTAACACTAGATAACTAGATTACTAACATTAGATAGTGTGTTCTCTTTATCCAGACATTTTTATGAACTTTTACTAAATACAAGAAATAAGGAAAGGAGTTGATCACATACAAATAGTTTGGCATTTATGCATTTTCAATGTCAAAAGCTACACAAAAAAATGTAAGAAAAATTAAAAAATCCTTATTCTTCAGGTCTTAATATAACTAGACAACAAATTTAGTAAAAAAAGTAGCTTTAGAGCTTTTTCCCATTTTTTTTATAAACTATTACATTAGGCCTCGATCTGAAGAATTAAAATGTTGTCATGACCCAAAATACAGTTCTTTCCTTCCTACATCTCGGCACTAAGTTGCTCAAATCAAATAGTTAATAAATGTTGCGAAGGCGTTCAGCCTTCAAACTGGCCACACTGTTTTTTACATATCTTTCTAATTTATCCGTCAAATTCTGGTTAATAACGTCATTACTTCCTTCACCAAAATAAGAGAAAACCATAAATTAAAACCTAGGAGCAGTCACAAATACAATACACACAAGAACAGTTTTCTGACCACATTTAAAAACATTCAAGGATTTACCACAGGAATGTGGACAGTACAATCTGCATAAGCGAACCCGCAAAACTATGGCTAATAAAATTTTATTTTCTGCATTTGAAGAAACAGTGTAAATTCAATAAACCAACTTCCTTCCATTATTTTCACATTTTACCACATAATACGTCTAATTTTCAGGGAAGAACCAGACGGGGTGACTCACAGCCTGAGTTTCATAATAAAATTACTACCTCAAGACCCATTTAGCAGGTACTTCGTGACCGAGGCACAGTTTGATTTACGGGAGATTAAATTTTACACGCAAGTAAGTTAAGTTTTTATTAGTCCACGCTCTGTTTCCACAGGTAAATTTAGGCAATAAAGAAACACTAAAAGTAAAGTATTTGTTAGTTATATTCTACTCCTTTCGAACAAATCCGTCATTTCTAAAATCACTGTGATGTCAATCTTATTTTTACAGTTTAAATTACAGTTAAATTTTATACGGTTTTACGCGGAACTACCTCTGTTATTACAAATATGATTATTACTGATGATACGTCCAACATCAATTTTAACCTAATGAAAGCAACAATTGAATAATTCTATAGACGCTGGATGACTAAGCTTCCGTTATGGCAATTACTTGATTGGTTGGCTGCACTAAAAAATTAAGCATTATATTTAACTCCCCTTGTTTCTCTAAATTATTTTTAGCTGCATATTTTAAGTACATATTCTTCAAATGTAAATATTTATTTAACACTGCTACTGCTGATAAGAGTGAGTAGTTAGTTATACACACAATGTTATATATCAATTATTATTTTAAATGCATTTCCATCGTGCTTTATATAATTCTCAAGTAAATAAGCACATTGTACAATAATTTACATTCTGAAAACATAAAAGAATATCGAATAACGTAGAAGATTTCAAAGTGGTCTCTTTAATTATTGGAAAGAAACTCGAAACTGCATGTTATACACATGATTTTTAATTGTTGCAACCTTTAAACCTTTAAACGACCTTAATTCGTTGTTAAATTTGTGACGACTCAGATATCTTAAAAAATTGAATTTACAGGTTGTCCCCGATTTGGAAGCCTTCAAAGAAACTGTACCTAAAAGCAGCGACATTCGTTTACCCATTCCCAAATGCTACTACGCACACTACTCTGCAGGTAAGTCAATACGTACGTACGTATCCGGAAAATCACTGGGTTTTCTTCTTTCCAGGCACCAACGACCCCGAACCGAGCCCACCCGAATCCGTCCTAGTCTTAGAGAACATCAAACCCCAGGGCTACAACAGCGCCGATTTTTCCCACGGACTCACCCTGCGTCAAACTACGGCCGCCGTGGAGGCAATCGCCCAATTGCACGCCCTTTCCCTATCTCTTAAAGTCAAAGAGGGAAAATCCCTGTCGGAAAGGTACCCCTTCCTCTTCCAAACAACGAGGGCATCGGACTCTTACCAGCAACTGGTCGAGAGAGGACTACCCCAACTGTCCCAGTTCTTAGAAAGAAGACCCGGCTTGGAAAGCGTCCTTGCGGCCCTCAACGATCTCAGACCTCACACCAAAGAGATAATCGAGAACCTGCTGGCACCTGAAGAACCCATGGCTCTAATCACCCATACCGACTTCTGGTGCAACAATCTGATGTTCCGCGAAGACGAGGAATCTTGCGTCTGTTCCATATTGGACTGGCAAATGGTGACGTACAGTCGACCAACCAACGACCTGGCACTTCTGCTTATCAGTAGCGTACCAGCTGAACTAAGAAGACTGCACACCGACTCCTTGCTCGATGGGTACTGGGACTGTCTTACATCCACCTGTAGAAAACTAGGTCTGGACATCGAAAGCGAACTGGGGTACGACAGGAAAAGGCTAGCCGAAGACTACAAGAGGTCGCAACTGCTAGCACTGTTACTCTGCATTGGATCCGTCGACCTGGCACTGGGCAATGCTCAAATGGAGGAAAGGCTGTTGGTGTTGCTGCAGGACCTGTACGCCGATGGTTTGCTGAACGCGGACCTGGCGGGACAAGCTCAAGTTTAAGTGAAACAAATTAAGTTTTCAAGTGATATTTGCTGTGCGGAAAAAAACACGATTTATTATTAAGAGCTTTACATTCGTCATAATAGATTGCAACTGATTTTCTTTCAACACTGGCCTTTATATCACCAGTAGAATCGTCTTTAACACTTCCTGGTCAACAATTGGGAAGATATACATAAATAAATAGAAACAAATCAGAAATAAAGATACTAAAATTTGCATTCAAGTTAAAAATAGTATGTTATAGAAATATATACTCAGACACATCTTTGATATGCCGTGCTCGTTTCCACATATCAGTATGATTACAAATGGGCGAATCTCGGCGCCGTGTCGCCATTCAAGCTGTTGATATATGGGCCGCCGATTTAGCAAGCTTTTTTTATCCTAACACAGTTTCCCGGCCACTGGAGTTTCACTTTGGAGTGCAAAAACTTGTGATCTATTATGAAATTATACGTATATATAAGAAAATTCTTCGCTTAAAGTTATACACAATATTTTCGTGCGCAAGTTTGACACTGTGTTCCGTGCCAATAAGTTTTAAAAAAATGGTTCAATTATAGCGTTTAGATGAAGGTGTATTTATTCCATTATAAAGCAAGCAAAGATATGTAGCCAGTAGGATTCAATCGACATTTATTACTTTGTCCTATTTATTCTTAATGATGATTAGTTGAGATTAAAAGTCACGTTTTATTAAATAGTTTCTTTTTAATCCCACAACAGAACGCAATATTACTCCTAACGTAAAAAAAATGAAGTGTGAGAAAACATGTTTGATTAGTTAGTTCAAATTTGTAATTCCTACAGAAATAATCTATTGTATCACATTTTCTTGATATAAACCTTTCATACTTATTTAAATACAAAATTGTTGCTCACTTCTGCTTCTTTAGTTTACGAATATACGCAAACAGACTTGGAAAAGGGATTTAAAATAGGCCGCTTTTTGGCATATCTATATCTATTATGAAAGAAAAATGCCATTTGGCGCCTATACAAATATATTTCCATCAGTATCCAGAGCCGCGAGCCATTCACTTAAAATAAATGGCTTACGACAAAGCAGCCTTGTCACTTTTTTCTGTTTCACATTTCACGTGAAGGCGGAAAGAAAATGGGGGGTCTATTGTTCGGTTGCGGGTTCCCTTTAGCTTTTCACACACCACGACGGTGTTGGAATCGATATCTCAAAAAGATAGAACTTTTTTATATTAGCAAATAAATATCATTTAATAAAAAAACATTGATATTCAGAAACAAACTAAAGACGATAAGTAATACAAATTCTGTTGAAATTAGTTTTATAATTTTTGGTTCCAGTCCAGTAAAAAGAAAGTCGACGGTTCGAACCTTTAGCGCCTTTAATTTTTTGTCCAAATTTGAAAGTGAACAACCCCAGAAAAAATATATTGCTATTCGCAGAAAATATTAATTGACTGTATATTTTGCATTATACCGTTTACCATTGTACCATTTTGTCAAATCTTATTATGTTATTATTTTGACAGTGCCAACGAAACGCCAAAGCAAATATTACTACATCGATGAATCTTAAACTAGAATTGTTTATGTCGGTAGGGGTCATAAAACCGATTGTGTGTTTATAGTTCTAATCAAAAATCAAAAAATGACGAAATACATTTTATGTAAATCTTAATATTATACTTCCAGAAAACGGTGATAATACAATGAGCATAGATTTCTCAAGTAAAAACAATTGGATTGAAGACAATTTAATCTAACCATGTTTCGTTTAAAAGTTACAGGGTGTTTTACTTTATTTATTTATTTGTAAAATTATATGGACGCGGTAATACAAATTGTTTTCAAATATCTCATTCATTACATCAGTGGCGTACCAGGGGACATGCGCTTTCCGTATTTTTTTAAATATTTTCCCCGTCTGTGGGTCTCTTCAGCAAAATTACTGAATTATCTGTTGATTCCTCACAAAAAAAAATGTTTCCTCAATTTTTTTTTCAAAGCGAACCTAATCGGAATCAGAAATGTAGTAGTTTTCCTTAAAAGATAAATAGGCAGGAAAATTATTTTCAAAAAGGGAGCGATGTACCTCGTACGGATATCTCCCTGTACGCCACTGTAGAAAGGAAAGAAATTGAAGATGATTTTTATTGCCTCCCGCCAAATTTGAATTAGATATTAATGAAAAAACACTTCAAAAGTAAAACTTTAACACTCATAACTTTAAAACGAAGCGTAAGTAACCTTAAGTTCAATTGTCTTTCTGAGTAATCTGTGGTTGCTGTATGACCACTGTTTTCTAGGACACCCTGTATATTAAAATCTGCTATAAACGTTTATCATGAAAACGAAAAATTATGGAAATTTTATATATTTTCTTAGTCTTCGAGTCTTATTTAATTTTAAAAAATTTACATTTACATTTAATGACAATAATTTTTCGATTGTTTTTTATTTTACTTCTAATTGTTTATGTAAATATCCCCTCAAAAATTAAGCTGAGAATATGCCTAAAAAAGTTTATTTGAAAATTTTTGCCGTTTCGACAGATAATGGCGATGTAAACGCTTCCAACGGGTCCATATTTAGTTTTTTTGCCAGGAATGCCAAGTGCTTCCGTTCAATTAAATATTTCGCGTTGCCGCCGCAATTTATCCTCGCATCGTACGTCCCGCATTTTTTATGTCGTTGGGGGCGACGCGACGGGAGGCACTAGTTGAGTTGCAATAACAAGTCCGCATCATTAAATTTTCACCCACCGCACCAGCGATCAAACACCCGGCCCCGCGCAATGTAGCAAAGTTGATTTACTTTACGACAAAAATAGCGCTTTATGTACTAGCCGCCGAATTGGGTCACGTTTTACCTCGGTTAGTCCCGAAGATAAAATTTTTAGATGCCGGTGTACTACTTTTTTTTCAGCAAACTTATCGATCTTGATACGGAGGGAGGATGGGGTTGGTTGCTCTCGCCACATCGGTCGTCCTCGTTCATTATGAAATGCTGCTTGCATTTTGCACGCCCCGTTCCTCTGCAGGTCACGGTTGTTCTGGGATTCTGGTGATACAGCGGTGCGAATAAAAAATTGTGCTAGGGGTACGGCATACTTTTGATACCAGTGACGGCTGGTGCAGGGGGCTTTGGGCGCCGCCTCCCACTCCAGAAATTTTCGCAGTAAAAAAATTTATTTTAAAATTTACAATGTCATCTAGATAATTACATAATTAAATTAATAGACATTAGTCTTATGAAACATAAAAAACATAAAAAAACATAAAACATAACTTAACATAATATAAATTTAACATAAACAAAAACATAAAAAGGAAATGTTAAATTTGTAATGAGCAGTCAGTTTAAATGTACTTGCAAAAATTCATTTGAAAAACACCAAATACATGAGCTCTCGTAGCTCGCCCCTAAATCTATAAAGTGTTTACAGTGGTGGTCATGGTCCCAGTCGCGCAGCAGTGAAAGACGAAGTTTGGGCTATATTTAATCCGCTAGTAATCAAATGATAGCTGCTTTCTACTTTTTTTCTTATTAAACGTAGTTTCTTTATACGTGTGGTGTAAAATTTTGTAAGCTACGTATTGTTTCTTGAGTATTTTTTAAAAGACTAAAAGTTTAAATTAGATTGTAAAGACAGTACTTGCAATCAGCGCCGTATTTAGGCACAGGCAGACTAGGCACTGCCTATAGACCCCACCAATTTTACACCTATATCAATTTGAAAACATTTTTCTACTGATTTTGCTGACAAGAAATCTCGAAAAGCATTATTTTAAATTATGTAATAATAAGTGTTAAATAATTTGTAACCAAAATTTTACCAAATTATATAGATTAATTATAATTTAAATTCAAATATAAAAACTTTTTTTAAGTATCAATTAATTAATCAATAAGTAATCAATCAAAAGTATTATTACTTTAGTACTAAAATTAATTATTATGCACTACACTTTATAATTAAATTAGTGGGAAAAATATTCACTAATTTTTGTTAATTTGTAAATTTTTGTTCCTAGAGAAGATAAAATTTAATTTTCTTTGCAATGTTTAAACTGTTCCGTTGAAAACAAAACTAATAAAAAAAAACTATTTAATAAATTCGAGAGAAAATCTTGAAAGAGGCGCATAAAAAATAATGTTATTTTCAATCCCTTAACCCAAATCCCAAATTCCTGCCTATAGGTCTCACAAGCGTAAATACGGTGCTATGTATTGAAAAATCAGTGGTGCCAGAAATACCAAACTTTAATAAAAAAGTAATTGAAAAGTTTATTACGCACAAAGGCAGACGAATGGACTTGTAACTACAAAAAAATATTGTTGAGCACATTGTCCCCATATTTCAATAGCAGTTAAAATAAAACTACCCAATTATTGTTTTTTTTTTCGATACTTTATACCTAAATTTTTCCGCCATCTCTGGTATGAAAGTCAAGTGCCGCCAGTGTTGGACACCCTGACTTTTTTACTGTTTTCTATTTTTTGATAAATTTTGAAAGCAAAAAAAAAGTTTCTTTCGATTCTTTTGTGTGAAAACTAATTAATTGATTGTACAAGAATTTGTAACTTTAGTATAGTCTTTCCGATATCAATTGAAGAACTAAGACGTTGACGGTATGTACCAGGTTCGGTCGCTGACACAGCAACTCGGCATTGAAATATTTGAAAAACTTGTTCCCATATTTATTTAACTATAACCCATATACAGGTCTGAAGACTATAATTCTAGGTACTTTCTTAATTTTTTTTTAACAATTTCTCAAAGTAGAAACTTCGATTGAATTATATTGTTTTCCCAAGGATGACCGAAAATGTTTTATTTCTCTTTCGGTACGGTTAAAAGAAAATTAAAAGGCGATTATTTTTTTGAATGGTGAAAGATGTATTTCAAATTACTGTGACTGTAAGTTACAAATAATAAAAGATGAAATAAGTAATAACAGACTAAACATCGCATGCTAACTATAGAAACAGCCAAAAAGAAACACATTTAAATAATTAAAAACGAAAAGTTATTATCAGTTTAGAAGACGAAAACAGATTGATTTTCGAAACGTAGACAATTTTTTGAGAAGTACGCAACATGTAGAGCGTGGATCTTTTGTATTTTGTAAACGTCTGCTTTTTTCAGTGTGTGATTTTTGGTTAGACAAAACTAATTTTATAAAAAATAGACCTTGATTGATTCTTTTAACGCAAGCGTTTGTTTCATAATTTTTTAAAATTTTATTCACAGATGGCAAAATACACAATAAATAAAGAAAAAAAATTATTTGTCTCGTTCCATCTTTTGAAAAATTACACCAATGCATGCAATGACAGCCAGTGAAATAGAATGTTGTATTTTAATGTAATCTTGACTTTATTGTATTAATAATTTTTAATTCTACCGAAATTTAATTGCAACATGAAAGAAATAAAATCACTGTTCCAAACAAAATTACTAGTCACGTGGCTTGTAATCTTTTATGAAGGCTCTGTGGTGTTCAATTAACATCTACGTCAACTATCACTAGTTGAAGTTTGACATATTTAAGGTTATTTATAAACAGTGTAACTTGCTTTTAAGAAACTGGCAGCAATGACTAGGGCATACAAAAAGTGACGAGAATTTAGAATTGTACTAAAATTATATAGGCATTTTATAAAAAAGAAAAAAAATCTAAATTAGAACCAATTATGCCTTTTTAATCACTTATACTTACGTTGTAAAATCCGAATTTTTCGGATTCTCCCAGACTATTTCAACCCTTCTAAACTTATCTACAAATACATATCCATAAATAAATAAATATTAAAAGCTGTTACTTGGTAAGCGTATCACTTGAGAACGGCTGGACCGATTTGTCTAATTTGTTTCTTTTTTAATGTTCGTAATAGTCCGAATAAAGTTTTAGTTTTAGTTAAATTTGAAAAGTTGCCCGGAAAATTGCAAAATTCGGGAAATAGCCATTGCGAAGCGTGTCAGGTTCGCCTAGTTTGTAATGTTTCTCCTGAAATTTCACTGGTACCTAAAATTAAAGCCTTTACATAGCCATACAACTTCTTTCACACGCCTTTTTGCACGACACTGTCTAGTGACTCGTCTTTGGGGCTTCTCTGGATGCACCTCACTCTAAGTTAAATATATCTTTGTCAGTGTAACCCTACTGTAACGTCTTATCGCTAAATACAAATTGTAAAAAGCTATAGAATGATATATCACCTCACCCTCGTTTCCTATATTCCTGGTAAATATAGGGGAGATTACCCTATCTAAGGAGATAATTATGGGCCATTGAAATAATCACAAATATATCGAGGGTTTCATGGAAAAAGGGCGTCTAACCATGTACCAAAGTATGAATTATCGGTGTTTAAACATTTTTATAACCATAAAAAAAAACAATTAAACATTTTTATAACCATAAAAAAAACAATATTTCGAAGCAATTACTCTTATGATCATTTTTCGTCTAAGTAAATATGGGTACAACCTTTTCCTGTAACACAGACACCTCCAGAATGAACAGGTACAACCAAAATTGTAAGATTTGAAAAAGTGATCAATGCGCCCTTTTTCCATGAAATTGCAGATAAAATTCGGGGGATATACAAATATTACGGTGTATTTCCTTTTGTATATTCTACTTAACATTCTCATATTGAAAGTGAGCAGATAAGTACTGTTAACTCAACTGTTAATTATGTGTAACTCTTCAAATAAAAGGGTAGTCCTGTACTTTAATATATTCCAGAATTGTGAGTAAAATGATCGACAGTAATAACATAAAATAAAAATTCTATCTTTATAGCATTGACTAGTTAGTGAAATAAGCATTTATATTAAACGTTTTCAAGTACTTATTTAACTTTTGACCTATGATGTGATGAGTAAAAAATCCAAGTTGATATTTTTTTTTATTAGCGAAAAAGATCAGATCAGATCAGATCAGAGATCATCAATTCATAAAAATATACATATAAATATACATGTTGCAATGACTTCAAAAGCTTTTGATCAAATTCCACTACCATCACCTAAAGTGGTTCAATTTTATTATAAAGAAATATTAAATGAAATTCTAGAAAATATTAAGTACCACAGTTTTGTAGAATAAATTATACTTTTTTACTGTTTTTTTGACGTATCATATTTCAAAATAAATATACTACATCCACAGTTTCTTGCATTTGCGGGTCAATTTCGGCAAAGACCTGAAGGTCAAATCTTCAATTATGACAGTTGTGTTGTATTAGTCATCATAATTGATGCTATTCTTATTTCTTATAGGCTACCCAGACGAATTTCGTCTCGGAATTTTTCATAATTATTTTTTAGTAAAGTAGTAGTAGTAATTAGTGGATGTATATAGGAAAATGTTAGTTAAAATAGTACATTATACTATAAGGGAGAGAAATGCGTTATTTTGGCAGAGGTGCAATTTGAAGCCCGAGGGCTACAATGCACCGAGGACAAAATAGCATCTCTCCCGAATGGTATATACTATTTTTTCCACGGTCTCATTAACTTAAAAACACATATTTTGTCATTATGAAGTAAGTAGCACCAGAATTATTGTATTCGGATTTGAGCATTTATTTAGTAGTCGTTGAGTTATTGTCATAACTACAAAATAAACAAACAAAAAGAATTGTCAAATTAAGGTGCTAGTTTGGTTTAGTTTAAAGTTTGTTTAGTGCACAATGAATAATTGTGAGTCGGAAGAGATTGTGGAGGCTGCAAATATTGCAATAAGCAATTTGCTGCCTACGAAGTCAAGATCTTTATACGATATAGCCTACAATCGGTTCAAAAAGTGGTGCGCCGAGAAAAATGTTCAAGTATACAGCGAGAATGTTTTGTTGGCATACTTCAGTGAAAATGCAAAGAATTACAAGTCTTCCACATTATGGGCGCAATATTCTATGGTTAAGTCATGCTTGATAATTTACGACAACATAGATATAAGCAAATTCCCCAAGCTGATCGCATTTTTGAAAAGAACCGGTGACGGATATCAAGCGAAAAAATCGAAAATATTGACAAAGGGTGAAATCGACCGTTTTCTATCAAGTGCAGATGACAAAGAATTCTTAATGATTAAGGTAAGATTACTTTTGTTGTTAGGTATTTCAATTATTAAGTATTTTGATTTTTTATAGGTTGGATTAATTCTGGGGATTGCCGGAGCTTGTCGAACTGATGAACTAGTCAATTTAACTGTAGATGATATTGAGGATGTAGGCTCTTCCTTGATTGTAAAAATTCCAAACACTAAGACAAAGATTCCACGAACCTTTGTGGTTACCGATGTGGGAAATATGCTTGAATTGTTTCGAAAATACCTGTCCCTTCGTCCTCCCCACGTCAAGCATAAGCGCCTTTTTTTGTACTACAAAGCAGGAAAATGTAGTTCGCAGCCAGTTGGCAAGAATACCATGGGAAAAATTCCGAGTGTAGTAGCTTCGTATTTAAAATTACCTGATGCTGCATGTTATACTGGTCACTGCTTACGAAGATCTTCAGCGACATTACTGGCAGATGCTGGTGTGGATATCACGACAATAAAGCGTCATGCTGGTTGGAAATCAACGACAGTCGCTGAGGGTTATGTCGAGAACTCCATTGAAAATAAGACCAAAATTGCTAATCTGGTTTTAGTAGGTACCACTACTAGCGCAATCACAAAAACTGTAAATGTAAGCGAAAGCAATATTCCTTCTATTATTAATTTTGAAAATTGTACAAATGTAACATTTAATTTAAATGTCAATAAATAATTTCAATTGTTATCTTTTTTTGCATGAAAAACATTCTCCATAATGTAAACTCCCTTGGGAGCATTATACTCCCTTGGGAATAATCGACTACTTCTGTTTTAATTTTGATGTCATAGAAACTGATTTCTACTCCCGACCGTGGAAAAATGTAATTTCTTTATTATGATAGATATTTCATATGATGACTTGCGAAATAAAGCATTTGATATTTTTCACTGTATTTTTCAAAGGGTATACTAAATTTTGTCCAAAAAATGCCGATATCTGTAGGTTCTCCAAGTAAAAAAAATCCTGTTTAGGATGTATGCTCTATATCACTTTTCAATAAATATTTAGGAAAGTATTATTATTAAAAACTGACCGCCATAAAATTTACACCCAATAGTACCTACCTACATTCATTTATGATATAGCAGAAATCTTTTTTTTTTTATTTAAATGTAATTCGTTTAGTAAGTTGTTGTTAAGTCAGACTTAAAAAATTCTTGGACCATTCTAATGCCATTTTTTGAGTTTATTTCACTGGTGGAATGAATTCCTTTTATCAACCAGTTTTCAAGAAAATAGCAATTTCTTCGAAAGGGTGCCATATCGAATTTTATTTAAAAGGGAATAATCGTTATTGTAATAATAAACAAATTACATGATACTTTCTTCAATATTTTTTTTTGAATAACTATAAATAACGGAGTTATAGTTGATTTTTTAAAAAAAGACTCGACTTCTTCTGATTAAAATCCAAATAGGAATAATTTTTTTAATGTTGAGAAGAATAAGAAGTACTTATTTAATTCTACACTATTTTACCTTTTTAAACTAAATATGGTTAAGATTTTATTAAAAGAACGGATTTTTAATGTGACAGCTAATAAACCGTATTTAACACAGGTGGATAGTCGTAAAATTAGTAGTGAATTTGAAAAAGCATGACCATTTAAGAAATTTCCTAATATTTTCCAGGTCTTCCAGATTAGTATACATCCTGATTTTTAAATAAAACAGCAAATTACTTAATATCACATGAGATAATTTCCTGTTTAACGTTAAACATTTTTTGGAAGTTGAATCATGGTAATTGCAAACGTGATATATATTTTAAAAATCATCTTCGAAAATTATTGGATACAGTAGTTTTAAAATAAAATTCCAGGGGAACAGGCATTTACAGTCGATTCCTTGGTTTCACCAATATTTCCAGATTTGCCGGGTTTCTGGATTTGGGTTATCATTTATCTTTGAACATTCCTAAGAATCGGTAGATTTATTATGTATCATATTATTAGAAGGAAGCCATAATCCACAGCCTTATATCTGTGGTTTCTTTTTGTATATATTTAGAACCATCATAAAACAAGAAAAAGGAACTACTGTGACGCGAGGAACAGAAATATGATGCTCGTACCGATCATTACTTACAACTGTCAGCAAACGTAACGACACACATTTTTTCCAAGAGAAATTCTCAGCGTGCCGTTACGGCCGACGATTCCGATGCATAAAGGACGCCTTCCCGAAGCAACCCTTCGAATCCGAATATCGTTCATCACCCTTCCAGCCTGCAAATCCTTACCCTACCCGGATTCTGGAAGTAGGAATGTTGACGTCGAGGCCAGAAATCCAAGTGCTCCCGGATTACCTCCGGCTTTCGACCCTTGCAGGATCACCTAAACTAGAACGATAGGACTTCGTGGGGCTCTGTCCCCATTTAGGGGAGAGCAGGGTGAGTGGGCGCACCCATTTTCTGACTAAATAGCTGTATTCACGAATTAAATCGACTGTTCGACAAAACGTAGTTTCAGGGTTGAATCAATGTGTGGTTGAATCTCATCCCAAATACTGCCTGACGCATCAATATCAAGTTTTGCAGTTCAAAAATAAGCGATAACCGAATTTGTTTATATTTCCAATAAATAAATAATACCTGCATCGTTGTAAAAGTCAAAAACTACAAAATGCAACTCATTAATATTATTTTAAGTCTTTTTTCTTTTCATTTTTAAAACATATATTTTCAAATAACTTCCGGGTAAGAACATAAATATAAGGTCAAATCTGGCGAATAGAATCAGCTATTATTCATTATAATTATAATGAGGAAGTTCCGTGAAAGAAATAGCTAAGAAGTACGGAATACTATTTGCAAAAAAAAAACAGAAAAAAGTGATGTACAAACTTCGCTGAAGAGACATTACGGAAAAGAAGTAGCGAAAAATGTTTCACAAGATCACAACTAAGTCCAGTTTTTCATAAGCTCGACAAGTAAAAATATACTATTATTTCTTTAAAAAATTACCATAACTGTCAGGCACAAGAAAAGTTGTCTACAATATTGGTGTATGTACATCTTTGAAGGCAGTTGTGAATTCACCGAGAACATAGATTCAATTATAATTACAACACCTCAAGACTTCAGTAAATCAATACAGTGATTTTCAATTATTGTTTTCCTTTCGTATGTACATCCAACAGTAATCTGCCAGTCATATTTTTCATCCACCTTAATACCGGCGCTACATTTCTTTCACATCATGCCTCCAAGGTTTTCAGGCAAATGAGAGCTTCATGCACATCGTTGCATTTTGAATCTCACCAAATATTATAATTTTTTGAAAAGGTTCTCAAGAAATTTTCAGAAATATTTTTAAAACATATCCAGGATTGTATTTCAGTAGTTTTCACTGCTCTTCCGAATACTTCACTGTACGGATTTGTGGTCCATTGAAAATTTCCTCTTCCAGTTTAGCTTCTTTTATATTTGGAAATTTCTGGGCTTCCTAAATCTCGAGTTTAATATGATGAGATGGAAGAACTTTGAGTCATCGATCAATGGATCTTACGATTATACATACCATGACTGGAGATAGACTTCTTTGCAGAGCCACACTCAAAATAAATAAACTCGCGTTACTCGTCTGCCTTGTAGGGTTTGAGATTCTCGTGTCTCCAAACTGTATAGATTTTTAGGATTCAGAGGCGGTATTCACTCAAAGCGGAAGGTTTGTAAGAGTTCATTAAGTACTACATCGAAAGTTTTCAGGGCTCTGTCCAAGGACAAACCTAGTGAATGCAGAATATTGAACACTTTTACACTTTTTAGACTTCATTGATAGATTTTGACCATTGTGAAGGATGATAGTGCATTTTCTATAGCAGAATCAGTTTCCGGGGATCTAAATATGGCATAGTATGAGGCAGAACAAACCATTTTCTCTTGTGTATACTATATACTTATTTCAATAATTACAGAAAAATCAGAAAAAATAACTTCCTCAATAATAATAACAAGAGTGTAAGAGCTGATAGAAGAAAATTGCACACCCTATTCTCCCCCAATTCGGACATGTCCGTGGCCTTTATGAACTCTCTGGGTGGCTAAATTCATAATGGGATAATAAAATGACATGGGGAGGGTAGCGCTCGGAATTTTATTCCTGGTCACTTTTATGGGATTGGTGGAAGTGGACGTGACGTCGCAATCATTTTTCAGATTTGTGTCAGTATTTTAGCCGTTCAAGAAAGATACAGAAGTAATCGCATTACCGAAATAAAAGAAATTCATTTATTATAGAGGTATTTGATTAAATGAAGCATCATTTTCAGTCTTACGATTAGTTTAATGGTTTCAAAATTTTGTATTAGGATTAAGATTCCTTAATAAAGCCAGTATCAAAGCAAAACAAGGGATCAAAAATTAAAACGTTTTGCAACAATAGCATTAGATGTCAATATTTTAAATCATTCTTTATTCCATTCTATTATAATGGTTTAATGCAAACCTATTCGTCCAACACATCAAATTTTCTAAGAAGACGTGTTATAAACACACTTCATTTGATGGAGTCGGTCTGTGGCCGAGCGGTTTTAGGTGTCAATAGTTGAATCGATGAATGCCACTGTCAANATTGTATGTACATATATTGAACTATAGTTTTCGAAAGTTTTATCACTTTTTGTTTATAATTGACATTTGTACAGCAACTTTAAAAAATTGACGTTTTATACCGTTTTTTCAATCTCACAGCTTTGTTATTGCAAATTTCGTAATCGGACCACGCCATTTTGTAGTTATTTTTATTACGAACAAAATCATGTCCTAAGCATTTTTTCGTACAAAGTCATCCCGTTGAGTTATTTAAAGAAAACTACTAAAAAAAAAAAATTTCTCGATTAAATTGTTAATAACTTTTTTCCTGATAAAATCCTTTGTCAGCAAATTAGTCTGTTATTGCACTCATCATTTAAAGTAGGCCTGTGTAGTTATTTCCGGGTTATCAAGGTTTGACACAGGCCGAACCTCTATCAACTGGACTATATGATGAGAGGGAAGAACTTTGAGTCATCGATCAATGGATCTTACGATTATACATACCATGACTGGAGATAGACTTCTTTGCAGAGCCACACTCAAAATAAATAAACTCGCGTTACTCGTCTGCCTTGTAGGGTTTGAGATTCTCGTGTCTCCAAACTGTATAGATTTTTAGGATTCAGAGGCGGTATTCACTCAAAGCGGAAGGTTTGTAAGAGTTCATTAAGTACTACATCGAAAGTTTTCAGGGCTCTGTCCAAGGACAAACCTAGTGAATGCAGAATATTGAACACTTTTACACTTTTTAGACTTCATTGATAGATTTTGACCATTGTGAAGGATGATAGTGCATTTTCTATAGCAGAATCAGTTTCCGGGGATCTAAATATGGCATAGTATGAGGCAGAACAAACCATTTTCTCTTGTGTATACTATATACTTATTTCAATAATTACAGAAAAATCAGAAAAAATAACTTCCTCAATAATAATAACAAGAGTGTAAGAGCTGATAGAAGAAAATTGCACACCCTATTCTCCCCCAATTCGGACATGTCCGTGGCCTTTATGAACTCTCTGGGTGGCTAAATTCATAATGGGATAATAAAATGACATGGGGAGGGTAGCGCTCGGAATTTTATTCCTGGTCACTTTTATGGGATTGGTGGAAGTGGACGTGACGTCGCAATCATTTTTCAGATTTGTGTCAGTATTTTAGCCGTTCAAGAAAGATACAGAAGTAATCGCATTACCGAAATAAAAGAAATTCATTTATTATAGAGGTATTTGATTAAATGAAGCATCATTTTCAGTCTTACGATTAGTTTAATGGTTTCAAAATTTTGTATTAGGATTAAGATTCCTTAATAAAGCCAGTATCAAAGCAAAACAAGGGATCAAAAATTAAAACGTTTTGCAACAATAGCATTAGATGTCAATATTTTAAATCATTCTTTATTCCATTCTATTATAATGGTTTAATGCAAACCTATTCGTCCAACACATCAAATTTTCTAAGAAGACGTGTTATAAACACACTTCATTTGATGGAGTCGGTCTGTGGCCGAGCGGTTTTAGGTGTCAATAGTTGAATCGATGAATGCCACTGTCAAGGGTTCATCGCAGAGGAACTACGGTCTTCAGCTATATTCATAGAGGGGAATTAGGCACGCTTTGTGTTGGTATTGCAGGGTGGTAAAACATTGATTTGGATCAATGTGAGAGATTGATATCAGTCGAAATGGTGGTTGGGGCTTACCGACGTAAGTCGTTCCTTGCTATTAAAATGAGGGGATCACCACTAAAGTAAAGTCACGTGCTAAACGTTGAACTAGGTGGTCATAATCTTGCTTCTTCCAATTATCATAAATATTGGACCTTTAGAGAACGCTTTTTAAAGACAAAAAATATATAAATTATGGTAAGAGATGAGTTTAATAGTATGGTGCCTTCCTAGTTGAAGAAACGACCAAAAAGTTTATCCATAATAAAAAAGAAGGTATAAACAGTGCAAACAGATGGTAAGTTTGTAGAAAAACGACATCATTTATATACTCGTATGTCTAACTGAACTATACATCCCAGAACAAGAAGATTTTTTGTAACTTTTTTAAATGATCCGCACTTTTATCTAGCTGACCTACTTCACCTATCTTTCCAGTGGAGCAACAAAATAAAAACTTTCCAAACATAACCTAACGAAAGCTGGCAAACGTGGAACAGGAAACACATATATAGCATTATGAGAAAATGACTCTACCAAATTTAAAATTGACTTCGGTGAGGACAATGTTCGAACAACTTAACGGGTCAAGATATCGAGGACGATGAACCAAAGGATAAAAAAAAAGTGAGGCCCGAGAAGAAGCCATCACCGTCGTCCTGGGCAGGAACACAAAAGAGCTACGCGATGGGAGGCGCGCTATCGATCGTCCTGAAGTATCCCCACATATGCGACAGGTAAACGTTGAGTGCGGTTCAGGTCGGGGGTCGTCGTGACCTCTCGAACGGGTATGGTGTTAATTCGTTCGGCGCGGCGGAGAGATTAAAACCTGCCTGATAATATCTAAATATGAACAAATATGTACCCCTCGACAACAGGTCTTTAAGAGCAATTAGAAACATCACAATTTAGAAGATCAGGTTATCAACGTCTATAACATTTTTCCTAAAAATTTAACGAACTAAAATATACATACCTATACGGTGTTCTTCACGGTAAGTGGGCTATTAAACGTTTCAGAGGAAACAAAGATAATATGACTGAAATTTTGTTCACGGGGGTTATGAGATATGTTCTCTTCAATGAAAATAATGCCATCCGGTTGTACCGGAAGTAGCTGTCAATTTCGTTATTTTAAATGGAACGTCCTATATATTATTGATTGAAATAAATTAAAAATAAGTCAAAATTGTTAAAGCAATGCCTATATTGGTGAAAAGAGAATTTGATTTTCTATAATATGATGCAGAAAAACACAGGGTGTTCCATTTGAATTTAAAAAGTTTTGTCGGTTTTAAGTTTTCAAAATGTAACGTGAAAAATGGAACACTTAGTACAATTTATTTCAAGTAATTTTGATAGGGAAAGGTAGTGCATCTTATGTTCTTTGTGTATTCCGAAAACCAAGTGAAAGCTTCCAGAATGAAGAAAGATATAAAGAATTATTAAAACGCTTTCATCTGTTAAATTTTTATAAAATGTCGAAATTATTTCGAAAACGGTTAGATTTAGGTACAGAGAAGCTTTAACAATTTTGACATATTTTGAATTTATCTTGTCGATAATGCAATAATATATAGGGTGTTCCATTTAAAATAACGAAGTTGAGAACCGGAAGTGCTACGTTGATGCCATTATTTTCATTGAAGAGAACATATCTGATAACCCCCGTAAACAAAATTTCAGAGTCATATTGTCTTTGGTTTCTCTGAAACGTTTAATAGGCCACTTACCGTGACGAACCCTGTGTAAATGTATAGAATACACATAATATGTTACAAGAAATTTTATACATGATTAAAACTGTAATTATAATTTGTTTAATTTAGTACGTCTTCCTCAAACCAATATCATATTATGATCTATGTTTGACCCGTAGGTCGAATGTTCAAATGGTTTAAATAAGGAACAAACTGCACTGATCACTATACTCTGTTTGGAAATGAAAGAGAGTAATAAAACCCCGAGATAAGAACCGGCCATGGGCGTGCTAATATTTCGTTTCAGGTAATTATCGGGCAACACTAATGCTAACAGGTATATACAGTAACAGTACAGTAACAGTATATTTTACTGAATACATCATAGGGCAGGAGCCAGTGTATTGTGACAGATCAATCCAGTCTAGAGCTGAATATACGAAGACGTGCTAGTGCAGTAGAGTAAAATTCGACTTGTGTTTAGTGACTAAAGTACACTCATTTTATTTTAAAAACGAAATACCAACGCTAAACAAAATTTTAAGTGAACTTTCAGAGGACAACGATTTGCCAAAAATCAGTAGAAGCAAATTATGGGCCGTCTTACGAGATTTGAATTTTTGCTGGGAAAAGCAAAACAGGAAGTCAGTTCTTATCGATAAAGATGAAATTATTTGTTGGCGAAGATCCTACTTAAGATCAATTAGAAAATTCAGCGACGAAGGGAGGAATATTTATTATCTAGACGAAACTTGGGTCAACGAGGGATATACTGTAACAAAAGTATGGCAAGATAAAAATGAAAAATGTTTTCGACAAGCATTTTTGGATGGACTTTCAACAGGGTTCAAGGCACCTTCAGGTAAAGGGCGAAGATTAATAGTGACACATATAGGTAGTGCCAGTGGTTTTGTAGATGGCGGTTTACTTTTATTTGAATCTAAAAATACAGGTGACTATCACGAAGACATGAACGCATGTTTTCGAAGAGTATTTTACACAGATGTTGGATCTTATTCCTCCGGGGTCTGCAATTGTCATGGATAATGCCAGTTACCATTCACGGCAGACCGAGCGGACGCCTACGACTGCTTGGAGGAAAGCCGATATAATTCAATGGTTATCCGGAAAAAACATTTCTTTTGAAACAAATATGGTGGAAAAGGAACTTTTGACACTTGTCAATCTTAATAAAGATCATAAAAAATATGTTATCGATGAAATGGCAACAAATCGCCAAATAACGGTACTACGGTTACCACCTTATCACTGTGAGCTTAACCCAATCGAATTAGTCTGGGCGCAGATAAAAGGAGATGTAGCGCAAAATAATACGACGTTTAAATTAAGTGACGTGAAAATTTTGTTAAAAAATTCCTTGGAACGAGTAACTGCAGATAACTGGCAAAGATGTATACATCATGTACAAAAAAAGAGGAGAAAATGTGGGAACTCGATAATTTAATTGACGTTACTGTGGAACCTATCGATATCAATCTAGGAGACGACGATAATTCATCAGAATATTCAGAGGATGAATTTTAATATACCTCCTTTTTTATTTTCTTTATTGTACATTTATACAACAATACATTTACTCACCATAATTTGAATTTTCAAAATACATATATTTTTGTGAGGAATGAAAGTCTATTCATTAAATTTAAATTAATATTTTGGTAATAATATTGAATAATTTTATTTGAATTACTAAAAACCCTCTTAACCCGGTTATGATGCTTAAAGTAGCCTCATGTTTTGAAATACTGTTCTTATATTGTTTACTTATAAGAGAAATGGACCGAGAAATTGAAGCGGCATAGACAAAGACGGATTGTCGGGGATTAAATTTTAGCTACCTGCTACAATTTAGTACAGTCCGATCGCACAGTTTAGTTAAAAGTAGACCTCATCTATACGGAAAATACATAATATAAAAATATTGAATATAAGCACCAGTACTACATTTATTTACGATTTGCATACATAATGAGCTTTTATTACTCTCTTTCATTTCTAAACAGACTATAGTTAACAATTTATTCTAAATAAGAGTTATCTTGCAAGTTGATGGTTTAAAGATTCGTTACAGACTGACTGTCGATAGTGTACATTCCTTTTACCTAAACTACGGATCTAAAACTACCGTGACGGCTGGGTAATGCCAGCTTTAATACCCTTAATTTGGTACGTCAGAACCGTACAATCTATTTTATTCCTGTTTAGATAAAAAAAACGATTACAATTCAAAAAATTGCATTAAGAGTATTTCGAAATTACACTCGCAATATCTAGTAAACAACTCGGATCAATCGTAAAAATGTTTATTCTTCATTTAAAATTTTTTTAGTAAATTGACTTATTCAAACCGTCTATTGATCAAAACTTAAAAAAAAATACTTTGTTATAAATAATACACAAGATGCGAAAGAAACACCTGTTAACTGAATAAAAAGGCCGAATCAAAATACATGGCAATCATTTGGTTGCTATTGAGTTTGTTTACATTTATTACAGGATCAATACTAGGTAGAAACGTTGCTTTCATTATAAGCAAAATGAATTTGTATTCCATTCAGCCTACCGTGCATAAAGCATTTGGCCGAAGTAGGGTAAAGTAAAGTAAAATTTAATTTATGTTAATTTAATAGAAATACCCAAGAATTCACTTTATCAAAATTGGCCTAAATTATTATTTCCACCCCCTGTTACAACACCGGCAATTATAAATCAAATTATATAACCTTTTTAGTTAAACATAAAAAATTGACACCTTCGTATGAGTAATTGATCGTATCGATTGTAAGAATATTTATTATCAATAATTAAAACCGTCATTTTATTTTCAGTCATCAGGACCTAATTTGTTTTTAAGTTAAAAGTTGTTATAAAAACAAGCTACACGAAGAAAAGGAAAAATAAATTGAAAACGATATATGTATAACTTAATAATGGAAATAAATGCATGATGAAATATGTAATAAATGTAGTTTATTTTAGAACTTTTGGTTTAAACTTTAACACTTACCAATTACAATAAATCGAAAGACAAAATACTTTTGAAAATGATTTTGCAAAAATTAATAAAGATGAAAAATTAAACGATTGTTACTGTTGCAACTTCAATGCAACAAATATAACTTTTATCAGGACCGTAATAAATTTATTTTTATTATATTTCCTGATCCAATTCTCACAGACATTACTAGTGGCTGAATATCTGTCAGATGGTGACAAAGAGACAATTCTATCCGTAATATCAACCAACATAAATCACCCTTAGTTAGTGAAATTACTATTTTAGTAGGACCATCAAAACGATAATATCATTTCTGAACAGAATCCTCCATACAGAAGGGCCCACCCCAAAATACATATTTCATATATGAGCGCGTCGGGGCCCCAGTAAAAAGTTATTTGATTAAAAGGCATCCAGCCGAAAGGACAACAAAAAGAAGCATCATGAAAGTCGTATCACGATACAGCCGGGACGTCCCACCGCCGTTTTTCACTGTGGACCTTAACAACTCGCGAAGATTTATCGCCGACCTGAATTCGCAGTCGAGGGTTAATTCAGTTGAATGTGCCTCTAGGCTAATGCGCGAATTTTAAGAGTCCGCTCGGTTGAAGGATTCTATAATCCTGAAATATTACACGCTCCATGCACAGAAACAAATCGCCGACTATTCAGAGATTAATTTTTACTACACTTTCCAATTTAAAAAGAATTAACAACGACGAGAAAAAACGTCTCTCTATCGCCATCGCCTGTCTCGAGACACTAAAGACCTCCCAGATAAATTGCCGATATAAGAACAGACTTTTTTTTATAGAAAATAAATTACAAATTTTCGCTATACTTTCAAATCAAGCCAAGTTACCCTAACTGCTCAATAGTCCCTCCGACCGACCGAGACATCTTGCATTCCAACAAAATCATAAAGGATGTGTCAAAGCCACTATGATAAGCAGAAGGACCCAAGGACAAAAAGATTTCACGCTATTTCGAATCTCACCACGCGAGGCAACGAGAAGCCAATCTCATGGAGTCTACGAGGAGGGCATTTGAACGTCGATCCAGGGGATGCGCAGTTAATTATCCAGAACTAAGTTCTTGATAAGACCGCGAGATCAGCTCCAGAGCTCCATAGTACTTTTTACGTATTTAAACTACCGCCATAGGGAGCAGGCGATTATGAAATTTACATAAACTAGATACTGGTTAAATCAAATAAATGAAATATCTGAAAGGTTATTTTTTCGTATAAAAAAGAAAGTCATTTAAGTTTCATCCGCGGGACAGGGTAACATGTACGAAAAATATGTTGGTCTGGAACTACAATTCTTATATTCCGTTTGAAAAATTTTGCTTTTTAGCATAAACTCGTTTGATCGTTAAAATTATCAATTATTTTAAGACACTTAAAGGCTTGCTACACGTTTGGTCTCGGGATTGGTCGGGATAATTTATTGATTTGCAACATTTAAACTCCGGCCGATTAGCCGTTGCTGTGTAACTGTGATTCATATTCGCCACACATATAAATGCAGTCGCGTGACTGCTGAAACGGTTAATAACCGTCTTGAAATATGTATTTTATAAACCACCTGTGCCTTGCTTTTACTCGCGCAACACACACAACAATTAAGCACACAAAAACGATAACAATCTGTAATCGTGAGCACATTTAGGCGGCTTTTGGATCAATCGAATTCTGCGTATTTATATTCCACGTAAAAACAAAAAAAAAAAGGATTTGTAAGCGCTGTTATTCTTTGAATGAAATCTTGCAGGAGCATTTATAAAAGGTGCGAACACATCAAAAGTATTTAAATATCTTGTGATAAGTTACCACATTTTTAATCTTCAGACGGTTCAGATAAAATAAGGTTTCTTGGTATACCATATGACATGTTCAAGTTATGAAGACAAATTTTATATTTGCCTTCAACATTTGAAACAATTCGGAAATTCTCCTTAATTATGTACATAAAGAAACAATTAGTCGAAATCCTGGGAAATTTTGCTGTTTAGGGGACTCAAAATATAATTTCCTTATGCATAATTTTGCAAACTATGAAATATGAAATTAATATTATAAATGTGGCCATTATTATATATGACCCTGCTCAAAATATTTCACAATAAATTCAAGAGAAAGCAACTCTGTAATATATCTTAAACTATACATTACAAAATCCTGTATGAAACAAGAATTAGTCATTGGGACATAAAATATTCTAAGAGTATTGTCTGAAATTTGACAACATTAACCATCTTAATTGCCACTGTCAAAATTAGCTACGGATTCACAATTGCCGAGACATCTACAGAAAGGAATGGGAAATAATAAAACCTGAAAATCAATACAGCTAGAAGGAGGAGTCATAATTTAGAATGCCATCTATCGGTCCCAAACAGCACTATAAAGGTCATTCACGGCCGATTAGAGGTTATCTGTTGTTGCTGTTCCGTGGTTTACATTAACATTTTTTAATTTATAATCAACAATCTTAATTAAAAAATGCATATACCAATAATATGTCTCTAAACTTCAGTGAGTGGCATAAAACTGACGGTAATTTTGAATAAAATTGCGAAAATATATCAAGTTTCAAATTTCAAATCTGAAAGTACATAGTTCCTATCAATTTAGAAAAATAAATTGATTTAGTTTCAAAACTATGCCTATTTTATCCATAGGGCAAAAATAAAGAACAAGAAATGTGCAGGATGTGCACATTTTGCCGTTTTTAGAATATGATGAACAGAATTGAAGATATTAAACTGACGATATTGCGGGAAACAACTATTCTGCGTACTAATGTCACAAGTAGCATTAAATTATAGTAAACAGCCTAAGACCCACCATTATATACTTTTGAACGTATGGCACAGGTGACGAAAACAATCAATGATCCAGTCATTTTTTAATGTCTTAAATACATACATGGAGTGAATATAAGTGAGATGTAACAATGCTACATTTATGGTCACTGCTACTTAATACCTAGACCTTCAAATGACCTAACTAAGACAGAGTGAATTGTTATTTCGCAGGTACTATGAAAATGATATGAAACAACTACTCTGCAGACTAATGCCCTGAACACTGACCACAGCACTGAATTAAAAGTAAAGGAATTGCATGATTTTTAAGAAAAATTAAACAGTGAAAACCATGTTCAAATCTGGTTTAGGTACATGAAAGTCAAGTGTTTTTCATAAAAGGGCATATTGACTGAATAATTGTGAATTTTTTTTATTTTCGTGATACGTTTTTTATACATTTGTATGGCGTAAAATTCAATAAAGATTTTTTCTGTAGTTCTCGGTTTTTTTAGTTATACAGAGTGCTTTAGACATAAAAATAAATAGTTTTTGCAGAAATAAGACTGACACTTCGATAACACACGCCGACAAGATTTTAAACCAACAACACGAATATACTTGCCAAAAGGATTTTGGTGCACTGGATTCGAATCCGAGGTTCAAATATCTCAACTAGTTTTCGAAATATCCTAACCTAAAAGTGCCAAAATCGCGATTTTTTGACATATTTGAAGTTACGTTACATGGAAAAATTATTTTATTTTGCTGAAACTATTAACGGGGTCTTAAAGTGATATACTTACTCTTTAAAAAGCAGTTGAATTTATCCCGATATCATTTTTTGTCTTCTGGGTTAATGGTTTATGGGTTTATGGGTCTATGGGCTAAGTATTTTTGGGCTTAAAGTTTATGAGTTCGGGATTAAGCGTATTAGCCTCTTTTGTCTGTAAATGTCTTTCCAGACTGATATAATGCGTAAAATATCGGCCATATATCTGAATTTTTAGACATTTTTTTAAGTATTGCAAAATTTGACATGATAGAGTATTTTGGAGTTCAGATTCATGATCAGCAACCCCAAAAACATGTAGGATATGCCTACTTCCGGATGCCCATGAGTTTGGTTTGTGGTGCTATGTTGTCCGTAATTAAAAAATCGAGAAATAAGTCAAACTACTAAATTTCAACATGCGATTTCTCAAAGACGAAAAATGATATCAGGATAAATCCAAGTGTATTTTAAAAAGTAAGTATAGTATCTTAAGACCCCATTAATGGTTTCAGCAAAAAAATTTACCTTTCCATATAAGATAACCTCAAATGTCAAAAAATCGCGATTTTGGCACTTTTAGGTTAGGATATCTCAAAAACCAGAGTCAACTGAGAAATTTGGCCTTCAGATTCGAATTAGAGCATCAAAATCCTTCGGAAAAGTACATTCTGGTTTCTGGGTCAGGCAAATTTTGTCAGCCTGTGTAATCTTCCTTGTTAGTATAACATAGAGAATACAATTATTTTTGTCAAACTAAGAGAAAAAAATATAAAAAAGTGGAGTACCAAAACAACAAAACAATATTTTGCAATTTTTTTAGTACATTATTAATTTTCCATGCTTTTTTTTTTTTTTTGTCATCTCTTATCAAGCTTTAACCATTTAAAAATTAATTATAACGTTGCAAATTTTAAGAAATATCTTTAATGCAGGAAAATATTTTATGGTATAATTTTTCTAAATAAATATAATAAAAAGAAAATAGTTTTAAAATACTTTCAATTGTATGTTTACGTTTTTTTTTGTCTTAGTTTAAATGAAATTTCAAACGGTATCAACGTATTACGAATTTTTAGATATTTATCTTTGCCTACAAAAATATGTCTTAGTAGCGACTTTATTAATTTATTCTGTAAATTAATTCCAATAACGTAAATGTTTTATGCACGTTTTCATATAAAAAATAAAAGTTAGACTCACCGAAGCAATCACTCCTCCCACAATAGCAGCATTCCTCTTGTGCTTGTTTGCTGCCTTATATCTTGTATACAACTTCCTACCAACCCACACTGGAATGCCTAAAAAAATTTCGAATACCAATAAAGGTGAACCGTACAATTCCAATAATTATTAAAATGCATTGAATAAATATCGGTGAGAAATAAAAAACTTTGCATTTTTTATCGTTTCTGCTCACCTATTATCATAGCAGGGACGGTGATGCCTGCCACCAAAGCTATACCAACAGGAGCACCCACCAACGTTCCCAGTTGCCAGAGAATTTTCTTTTTTCTCGACCACGGCTTCTTACCCCAGAAGGTACAACCAGATGGACTGAAAACAAGAGCAATTCATCAAAATAAAATAAAAAAATGTGTGAAGATAGATCTAACAATATTTTGAAAATAATATTTAATTATTCTTTCTTTGATTTAGCAAAAAATTATACAGTCAAATTTTATCAAAAATCAGCAAGGAAAAACCAGTACGGTTAAATTGTGCTATTCCGAGAGCATGGTTTGATTGATATGTTGTTAGAATTAGGCAAAACCAATCACGATAAAGAACTAAAGAAATGTTACATGTATTGTATGTATTGTTAATGCTACCATGCAAAATGTTAGAAAACCATTCAATTCCAAACCACCACTTGAACCACCACCAAAAGTGTATACAGAAATTTTGATAAAAATGACAATATAGAATTTTCTGGAAATAAATGGAAAAAATTTAGAGTAATAACATCAAATCTTAGAAGATGAACTCCATGGTCCATACCCATCATCTTTTCTTTATGAGATAAATGATATCAAAGATAATTTTTTTTTTTGAAATTTTAGCCAAATTTGACAAAGATAAAGTTGTGATGGTACTAAATACACCGTTGTTGTTAGTTTTGACTATCTGCTAGAGGTCACTAGCTACAATCTCTAGTAGACTTCTTACAAGGTATGTTGAATATTATAAGATAAAATGTCATTTAACACAAAAAAGTACTGCTGTTAAAATCACAGAAAACATACCACTGTAAAAAAAATTTCAAAGTCAGCCAACTTATATTTAAGGCACCACATTTCAGTTTGAAAGCAGGGGCGTCCGCACATAGATTACCTAGTGCGTTTGTTATTCGATAGAGTGGACTGTATAAACATTTATGCTGATTTGAACAATTTTCTTTACTTCCTGAATATTGTACAACTAAACAAGTAGATTAACAGAATTTAAAAAAACATATCATTTTAATTTGATTTTTCAACAACTTTTTTTGTTTTTGTGTTGCTCTGCGACCGTCTCTATACAAACTTAGATTAGTGCTGGCAACTGAAATCGGTTTTTTGGATAGTTGGTTAACCGGTTTCGGATAATTCGGATTTTTATGAAATCCGAAAACTGGTGACTCGGTTATTCGATTCTTCAAATATCCGAAAACCGGTTATTTGGTTATCCGAATCTTCAAATATCCGATTATTCAAATAACCGATTATTCGATGATCTACTTCCTTTTTTTTTTTAGACATCGATTTCTCCGATTGCAATTGACCTTTTTTTTTAGACAATTTCTCCGAGCCTGTCTTTGTAAAGCACCGATTTTCAGATATCCGGTTTTGGCGATTCAAGTAACGGGTTATTCGAATAACCGGTTTTAGCAACTATTCGACTAACCGGTTTTTTCTGAAATCGGTTTTTACGGAACCCGGTTAACCGGTTTCACTTTTTTCCGGTTTTTGCCAGCACTAACTTAGATCATATAAAATGTATTAACATACAAAATACTTTGCCAGCGTTTATAATAAATAATTTTATAATATCGTGGAACGATTACCGGTTCCGTATTAAAAATATAAATGAGCTCTCGCAAATATCTGGAACATTACATATGTCTCCACAGTATATTCTTTAAGTGATGTCCGCAACGGAGAAAACATTTTTTTATACCAGGTGTTCAAAAAGTTTGGAACCCCACCCCCCTCTATCTCAGAAAATACTGCCCAAACAAAAAAATGATTAGGACAGAAGTTGCAGGGTTTTGAGTGAGCAATCCAGCAATCCAACGGTGACCTTGACCATGACCTTGAAGGTCATTTAGAGGGCAAGTTGAAAATTTTAAATTCAACCGTATATTTTTGATCCCGGAAATAGAAACAATGGAAATTTTTACGTTCGGATATGACCCTGACCTTCAAGGTCATTTAGATATCAAGTTTAAAATTTTAAATGGGACCGTATACTTTTTTGCCATTAAATGTTTTTCGTAAGAGCATTATTACTCAAGTTCTTTGCTTAAGTTTGATGTTACAGTTACCTTTAGGTCATGGTCAAAGACATGGTATAGGTCATTTTTTGATTTTAAGCTCACTCAATTTCCGCAATCAAGAATATCAGGTCATTTATTAAAAATCGACTTGACCGGTAAACGACCTTGAAGGTCCTGGTCAAGGTCACTGTCAAATTGCTCACTCAAAACCCTGCAACTTTTGTCCTAATCATTTGTTTGTTCGAGCAGTATTTTCTGAGATAGAGGGGAGTTGCAAGCTTTTTGAACACCCGGTTTAACGAAAACGATTGGTCGACATCTAATGACGTTATAGGAGCATATTTGAAGTAATCTCTAAAAATGAATCCATGGGAGCACAATTACTATCGATGTGTCTTAATCTGGAGAAATCTGGATTTTTTCTTAAAATATTGTCAAACTTGTCTCTGACGCAAACACTTTTCTCGTCACTTAAGGCATATAGCACTGTTTGTATGTCATCTACTATTACCAGTGATTCATCTAACGATAATGCAGTATTTTGTAAGTTCCTTCTTTTTAGCATACCGCAATTGGAATGTAATTGTTGTAAATTTTTTTCAACTGTGCTTCAACTCGACTGTCATGAAATTTTATTTAGCTCTTTCGAATAGCAGTGTATTCTTTGGCATCGAATTGTAAAATTACGGATTTTATTTTATGAAAATGTTTAAAATAATGAAATGATGCCTCGAACCATGTCCCCCATCATGTAAGAATGGGTTGCGGAGGTTATGAAATGCCAGGACACTGTTGGTGGAATTGACAAATACGTTTCAAGAATTTGAGAAACACTGCCTTGGTCTGTGCTATTAATTCATCTACATTTGGGTAATATCGACGAATTGTTCCTGTTACAAGATATAATGCGTGCAGAAACAGTTGTTTGTTAGTACTTAATTTCGACATACCTATGTATTTATTGTCGATTCCGGTTTTATTTACATTGTAATATACGTAAAAAAACATAAGCTCAAAAAAAATTGTCATGTCACTGGGAAAGATAGATACTCAAAAATTAACAGTAATATATTTAGCACCATCAAAAACTTACCCGTGCAGAATTAGAATGCAATACATTGTGTCTTTAAAAACACATATGACTAAAATTTGATTTCAAAATGTCTCAAAACAAAATTCATTTCCGGAACATTACGTAGAATGCTAACCATTTTTAGATTACAATGCAGACAACAGTGTGTAAGACAAGAAGAGCTAATTTTTAAGGTTTTTGGACCAAAAAATAGGTAAATATTTGCAGTGATATCACATTGTCTAGTCTTCTCAAGAGTACATCACCACTACAGTAGAGCGAGCAGTCCTTGTGGTTGTTAGTAACAAAGCAATATTTAACTATTTGAATTTATTTTGATTTGAGGATTTGAAATTTACATCATTTTTCCTCAAGGTTACGAGACTGGTTAAAAAACAGTCTACCTTCTTTGATAATAAATCCAAACGAAGAAAGAAATTATGAATTACCTCTCTGCTTTCAGTGATGAAGAGTTTTCAGGAAAATATAACAGTTAATAGTTTTAAAGGGCCCTTTTAGAGCGGATCTGAGGTAACAGACAGCAACATCACAGGCCGGCACATACATCTCGCAGACCGATATGCAAACGAATATATTCGAGAAGGTAGAATAGTATGTAGACAACAAATCGAGATTTCGGAACCTTGCACATCAGTAGAAGGTCTATTACATAGCACAGAAGTAGTATGAAACTTTAAATACGTTTTTCTCAAAACAACGTTTTCAGATAAGGTGGCCACTATATTTTAAAAACCAATCAACAGACTTAAATGAAATTTATACAATATATTCTAGACATTAAAAACTTGTGCCCGATCGAAGAACTTTTTTTAACCAGAACTTCAATTTTATTTTAAACATTTAACGAGCGATTTTTCCCACAAAATAGCCAGTAATAAATCAAATTATTTCTGATATAAACATCACCTACCTTAAGAAATGAAGATCATTGATTTCCTTCATGCACAGCCAGCAAAACTCGGCTCCGCAAACAGTGCACATCATATGGTTGCAGGAGCCATCGTCCATCTTAACGATCAGTACCTGGCACCGAGGGCACGGCTTTATGTCATCCCCTGAAACAAGAATCAACGTTTATTCGGGAAAAGGGAAAAATAAAACAGCTTAATTGCACTTTCGTTAAAAATTTGCCAAATTTTTTCCCCTTTCAGTAGGCACAAATGGAATTTATGGAGCACGTTTATCTGAAATTCAAAAATGGATAGGCCTGCAATTTTTTCTTCTATACCATGTTCTACTAACAAAAGAACCTACAGAGTTTTTGCCTTTTTTTTATTCAAGACATCCGAAAGACTAGAGAGGTCAGACAAAGATGTATATGAGATTGACGTTTTCCAACAAAAACTCTGAATCTATGAAAAGCTTTTTGTGTCAGTTTTCTATTTTTTTAATCAAGACCAAAAAGCATGCCTCAGTAAAAAAAATGTTGGAAGTTTTCCAGATATTCCCATATATCATCGAATTTTTTCCACTCTGCATAGTGAATTTCAATATTTTTCGACGGTTTTATATCCTTCAAAAATACACAAAAAATAGACCTCATGGGTTGAATCTCGAAAAAATTGATTAATGAAAACTGCAATTTGATAGATTGAGAAACAGGATGTTGTTAATTTTTTGCACAATTTCTGTGAAATTCAGTAACTTTTTTATTGGTAAAAAAAGGGACACTACACAGTGTGTTTCAATTTATAAGGTATTCAGGTTATTAACCACGCCACGCGCGCCATTATTCTATGGCTAGAAATTGGCCTCAATGATTTGGGATCGAGGGGGATTATCCCTCTTTATCCTGCCTCATCTCGTGTAGGCCTGGACAGCCTTCGTAAGTGGGCCCCATCCGTCGTCTACCCCGAATGCAAATGCGGCCGGTGTAGGCGATTTGTGGGACCTCCTTTTGTCCTGGCTGGGGGTTATTAACCAATAAGTAAAAAATAAATATATTTTTTTTAAATACAGGGTGTAATCAAAAACATTAACTTTTGTTTAGTAATTTTCTTTAAAAATCTCATTGTTTTTAAAGGTAATATACATATTTTTTTTTTATTTTTTTTTGCCACAGGAACATACCAATACCAATAACCAATACAATTGGACGATGTTGGCACTACCATCTAAATTTAAGAAGGCAACACTAAAACTGTATGAAAATTCTTAATTGCAATATTATTTTAAGAAATTCCAATGAAACATGATAAACAAAATGCTATTTATTAGAAATATTTAATGTAAAAACATTATTTTTTGAATTATTAATTATTATACAGGGTGTCTCATAATTAGTGTCCAATAATTTACCACTTGATTCTATTGCTAAAAATAAGAATATTTTCATATAAACATGGGTCGACAAATGCTTTCTAAGGGAGCTACGCCCTCTTAAATGGGGTCTCAAAAAATCAATTTTTTTTAAATATTTCCGAAATGGCTTGAAGGAAAATTATGAATTTTGACATAGTGAACGCTCATTAAAAGTCGAAATAGATCATAAAATTTTTCAAAAATTTTAGTCAAAGGCGTCTCAATCCGTTTTTGTTGGAAATGGAGCATTTTATTGAAAGAAATAAAGAGTACCTTTTTTGTATAGAAAATGAAGGTCTATCATATGTTGACCTCTGAATCTAAAAATTTCGACAAGCAAAAAATGGGACAAATTTTAGGCGACGACCCCCCCAATTTCATAATTTTCCTTCAACCCATTTCAGAAATATTTTTAAAAAATTAATTTTTTAAGGCCCCAATTATGGGGGCATAACTCCCTTAAGAAGCATTTCTTGACCAATGTTTATATGAAAAAACATTCTTATTTTTGGCAATAGAATCAAGTGGTAAATTATTGGATACTAATTATGAGACACAATGTATACTAAATGACAAGAAAAGAGTAAATTGTCTATGCAAAAGTGCAAATTACCCATTTTTTAAAACTAAAAAAAAAAATACATATGCAAAAAAAAATAAATTTAATTAAAATGAAAAAGATACAAGGAATTTTCACATACTTAAATTTGTTCATAGACTTCAAAAATGAACACATCGTTATAAGGGGCATTTTGAGCAATTTAGAATAAGGTGATTTTATTAGATTTCAGATAAAAAAATCTTCTATTCATTAAAAAATTGGCACAAAAAAATTGTAGTGTACTCATGATTTACAATTTTAACGAAGTTATGGTTTCCATATATGTGTATTCTTAGAATGTACTCAAGAATAAATATTTGCACTTCATTTGTTTTTCAATTATTATCGCATCACCCTCGTATGTTATTCGATTTATGAAACCTACTTAATGTGTCTCGTACCACAAAACAATTCATTGTGCTACAGAAACAAATGCTTTTATTGAAAATTACATTTTTAATGGTACTTACTATGCTGTGAATCCTGACTGTAAGTGATCGACGACGACCTGATGTTGGGCGACCTCTGCGCCCTGGCGGCGTCGCACGTCTGATTGGGGTGCCACTCGGCCTTGCAGTGGTAACAGAAGTAAGAATCACACCCTGGCCTCTCGCACTTCAACTTTGGACAACTGGCGCATTCACTGGCTATCACAGCAAAACAACAGTCGGGGGCCGGGCACCACCTGGTGTCCGGATCGACCGCCAACACTCTCCTCACCATGAAGTCTTCGTACTTCTCGAACAGGGCGGGGTTGTCCAAAACCGTACGAATCTCTGAAAAAAAGAACTTTCAATGTACCAAGTTCGTTTCTATAGAGACTGCACTACAAATTCAAATTTTTGTAAATACAAATCAATGTTTTGAAAATCAAATTCACTGTGATACTAAAACGTCATCATTACAAATAAATACACATACAGTCCATACAATATTTGTTGAGATATAATTCCAAGAAACGAATAAGCCAATAAAGTTCTGTTAACGGAACACTGTAACAATTTACTGTGGCATGCATTCAAATTTTCCGCCAATGTCTTTCTACCTTGAGTGTTGCGGTTAATTCCAAGACAGTGACGCAGGGGACGAGAAATATTCTTTCACTATTTATTCTAGTACACTTTTTTGATAAGAGATTACCAAAAGCCTGATTAAGTATGTCTCAACTTTTCAAATGTAGCCAATAAATATGGATTTTCTACTCCAAATTAAATGTTTTGTAAATCAAATTCAACATTTTGCAAATCAAATTCACTCGTCTGTAAATCAAATTCAACCTGTTTAGACTAAAACATGGATATTACAAATACACCTTCCACCATTTATTTCAGTAGGTTTTTTTGATACGGCTTATCAAAAGTCTGAATAACTATGTCTCAACTTTCCAAATGTAGACTAAAGGGTACAGATTTTGCCATCCAAATTAAACTCTTTGCAAATCAAGTTCACCTGCTTGTAAACCAAGTTCAACCTTTTGCAAATCGTTCCGATTTGCAAAAGGGTAAATTTTATTTGCAAAACGGTGAATTTGGTTTGCAAAAGTTGAGTATAGAATGAAAACCTGTTTCTTTATTAGCTGTGTTAGAAAATTTTAGATTACACATGAAGACTTTTGCTAAGCTGACTCCAAAAAATCTTTTGGAACAAAAGGTGGAAGATAATTGGTTCTTTCAAGTATACATCTTTGCAATATATTAAAATCCATCTATTAATCCCATCTGGATCAATTTGATTTCCAAAAGAAAATTTGATTTGCATAAGGTTGAATTTGATTGCAAACTGTAAATTTGATTTGCAAGAGATTGAATTTGGCGTGTACAAGCTATGTCAATATTAGATCCTTTACAAGAGCTCATATATACATCCAAAGCCTTTTGGTAGGTTATTTCGAGATTGTCTATTAGAACAAGGCTTTAATCCCAACAGGGTGAATTTGATTTGTAAAAGAATTGAATTTGAGATGAAAAACCTGTAGCTAGGTTGTTGATAATTTGATATATTTGTTTATTCTTTTATTCTGTAAGAGACAGGAAAGTTAGACCAATTTTAACGGAGTAACTGATTTTTTTTTGTAGCAATTAAATAGTCAGTAAAATTGAAATGTAGACAGTTGAATTTGATTTACAAGATTGAATTTGCTTTGCAAAAGAGTGAAATTGATTTTCCAAAGACTAATTTTGATGTGCAAATGGGTGAATGAAATTTATAAAAAAAAAGATTCGGAGTGCAAAACCTTACACAAAAAAATGGCAAAATTATATGGCACACCATTGTGCTCAAAATTATCACTTTAAATAAGAGAATTTTCCCATTTCATGATACATTTTAAGAAATGAACTATTAAAAATGATTGAAAATTTGTTAAAAATAGTAATAGCGTCATTTTAGCCTTCATCTGAATACTGTCCACAGATATTGGAGGCGTGCAAATATTTTCAGCAAACACAACGTGATGGAAATAACACTGTGATTAATTTATGACAATTTTAGCTAGACAAATACAAAATAAGTAAAAGTTGTACGTGACTTCAAGCATTTAAAGGTCAAATAACTACTTATAAATAGAAACTAACGTTTGCATTCTGCACTACACTATATTGCAACTGCAAGTGAAAAACATTACAGAGAAGTCAAATATTTAGTTGACGATTTAATGAAAGTAAATCGAATTTATACGATATTTTGTAATATACAAAATTTTTTATTATTATTATTACCACCATTCCCAGAAATGCCTTTAACACAATTAAAAATTGGTTTAAAAAATATAGGAAGATACACCATTGAAAAAACAAGTCATAACATCATCAAGTATATATTTAGAATTCTTAGGAAAGATTTTATCACCATACATTTGCTTACAAACATAAATTTGGGAATTTAAGCGGTTTATTTTTACGGATAATTAAGTGACTCTACACTAAAACCGTAAAAACCTACTTTACTGAATTAAATACCTATTTTATGATTACCTACAAATTTCTAGACTGAAGTATGATAAAAAAAACTTCAACATCGATTATACTCACCATTAGGGTGCATGGGTTCCAAGCATTCCGGGCAAGATATACACACTCGCGACTCTGTAATCTCCACACGTAAATATTGCTGGAAACAACATATGCACGCCCTATGGCCGCATCCTGCCAACTCGCAAAAGTCCTCTGGGGTCAGTTCGGCCAGGCACAAAGGACATTCCATCGAGGACGGTGCGGCTTCTCCACTCTACAATAAAACAAAATAATAATTCAGTTTCCAATGTTAAAGTTGTAGTATTTCTTTTAAGCTAGGGTTTTTATGCGCAATTTTCAGTGAATTTATAGCAGTCATTTAACGATGTTTATGATTACATTTCCTGAACTTTACATGCCTACAGAAAATCACATACGGTACTACAAACATAATCACACCCCACATAATGCTTTCTTGAAACTATTAACAAATGAATTAATCATAATTATTGTGTATTTTTACAAGATTCTCTATGAACCAGAAAAGGTACATTCCGATGTTTACATGGATACCGAAAAATTTATGAAATCCTGGTATTTCAACATTTTTATGGTTTAGATAAATTTTCTTGTTCTACGGACGACATGGACCTCGATAAAGTAAGCAAAGATCTTTGAAATAATTCGAATACAACCATGTGAAAAATTTTATGTCATATCATATAATAATAGCCGAAAATCGAACAAAAAATTTAGGAATTAGTTACATTATCAAAGCATAGTAATTGTATTTTTAATTTATATTATACCAGTAATTCACATACAAAATCATGACTTAGTGATTTGAATTTTAAACAATATGCTTCAAAATTTAGATGTTTAAAATTGCCCAAATTTACAGTAGCAATGAATAAATTGTTGTGATATTAATACACGGTGAGTATCGCCAAAATGCTACCATAGCATCGCAATCATATGCCAAGAATTTTCAATTACTGTTTCATTTCGCAGCTTGTAAGTGTTTTTATGTTGTAGAAAGGATTATCGAAAAATCGTGGTAGGCATGCTGGAAGACTTAAGTCACTTAAAATACTGCATGTCGAAGAAGTTGAAGCCCTAATGCCTAAAGATCATCCTAAAAGAGTACAAAAGCAACTTCTACTCTTATAATGGGATAAATAATTTCCAAAATAGGCATTTATGAGCTATGCAGTCACACATTAAACACATTTTCAACAGAAATTTTCTTTAAATATTTATTATATTATTATTAACTGTATGCTTCTTCGCCTTTTATGGTTCACAAAGTCTACATTTTCTGCAAATTAAAGTACTTTAACTGCTTAAGGATAATTTTATTGAACGAAGAAGCTTATTTTTTTTAAGTTTGGATATAGTATCTATTTAATAAATTTCTGTCACTTCTAAACAGCATGTAATATAAATAAAGTTAGTTTTTCATTTTTATTAATTATAGAAAAAAATGTTATTTGAAAATTGTTCTTTAATTTTTTTTTAAGTTCCAAATTCCACTTTAAAAAAACACTTTATAGAGTATTGTAAAAGTAATTAAAAGAACCAGAGTTCTTTTTCAAACAACATAAAATGAATGTGATAATTTATGTTATAAATGAAAAATATTCTATATACAAAGGTTTCAGAAAAAATAATACTTTTATGCATAAATTTTTTTCTCTGCAACAAAATTTTATCTCGAATTGGTAACCTACTGTGCAAAATAAAAATCTATACAGCAAACTTTCAACAAGATTCTCTGATAATTTTTTGATGTTTAGCATGAGGTTTCAATATGGCATTCGATAAGGACATGAATTATAATGCTGCCAGATTAGAAAAGCAAAATGAACCCAATACAACAATATATATTAATCCAACATACTGGCAGCAATAAAAATAAAATACAAAAATAGAACATATCATAAAGATATAGAATCACCACCGATAAAACAAGTTCTCGGAATTATTTAATTCACCTAATACACATCTGATTCTCCTATTTTAAAAAATATATATAAGCATTGACAATTATTTATGCTAATGCCATATCATAACTACAGCATTGAATAACAAGGAAAAGTCATTGCAAATCGAAATTTATTTTATTTCAGGATTCTATTAGAGAAAAAAAATGTTATCTGAGATAACTACTGTGTTTATAAATAATTTAGAAGTGATTAACACATGAAATGTTACTAAAAATATTCCTAGATTGTCTATATGAAATTGTTCAACAAAATATTACGTAATAATGATTTCTCAATCGATTTATCTTAAGAAACAAAATGTTTATATCATACGGATTTCAAGGCATAATGCATTTGGCAATTAAGATAATTCTGATCCCAAAATAAATAAAACGGGTAGTCATTTTATATGAAATTGTATAATAAATAATGTAATGTGAAGAAATTTAGTTTGAATCTTATCTAAAAGATGTTGATAAGTAAAACTCGATTCATATTACTTGTTTAAGAAATTCAGAAGGTTCTCAAAAATAAATGTTGTATTTGTCAAAAAGAAAAGTCGTATGAAAACTTACTGTGTGAAAGCGTGAAACTTCAGTCTCTCAAAAATAAACTATTACTCAATTAACCTTGCTAAGAATTTTCACTGGTCTCCCAACACCTTTCCACTGACTCTGACTGAAATATTCGACTTGTCAACATTTTTGTAAGATATGTTATCCAGTCCAAGGAACAGAATCACAACTTATGACTCACAAGACATGCATGTAATAATAAAGCGCATAATTAAGTAACATATTAGATAAAACTATCTGAAATTCCTGTTTCTGACAATCAATTGCCCCTTATCAAAAAAAAATGATTCTAACTTTAACTGTTTTCAAAGTATGCAACTATTTAAATTATTTAAAAAGTTGGAAAAGAGGATGAACAATCATGCGTATCGAAGCTTGCCACAGCAAACAGAGAGAAATAATTTTCCAATATGAAGGAAAGGAACTAATTGAAACTTATATAAAGCTATAGATATAAGAGAATGACTACCTGTGTTAAGTTGCCACCCGATCATAAAACAAGCAGGTAGTCTACAAAGGTCCACACTGAATTTTATTGAGATGACATTTTGTACAGAAAGGCAAGTACATCAGGTTATTTGCATACATATACATCCTGTATTACCGTTTTTGTATCTTTTCAACCACGACGTTTATTTTATATATGTACTGCGGTAAACTGCATTGAAGATTACAACGTCCTGTATATTTTTAGCAACCAATGATTATGCATTCAACCATCCTCAGATTCAACATGTGTTCTTGTTATACTTTCTTTTTGTCTAATTGTTCCAAATATGCTCAGTAAATTCATTTGCTGTATAATCCCCTGGACAATTGAATTTTATGATGTGGGGTACATGAACTTAAGTCGATGCAGATAGTCACTCTCTTAAATCTATGAATGTACTTTAACGGACAGGGTCCCTTACCTTTGTACTTGCTGTAAACACTGAAGTTCGACTAGTTGCCTGATGGATTTCCACAGGATGTTGTCGATCATGTTCTCTGGAAGAGCTACCAACTTTACTGTCTGGCACATCCTTAGCTGCAAGAAAAAACTAATATTACTTATAAATTAATGAATAAGGTGTACATACAAACAAAATTTAAAAAATGCCATTACTTAGTTGCACACAAGATAAAAACTGAATTAATAGTTAAATGCCAACATTCTTCTTACCTAAAACGTGCATAAAAAATAACATTTTGCAACTAAATTCTACAATATTCAATGAAAAATTGAATGAATTACTTCAGATTATCATTATTATTATTTTTTTGCCAAAGATAAATGTTCCTATCATTATTGTTATCATACTCGAACTGCAGCAAAGATTTGAATCGCGTTTCAGATACTAAATGATAAATGATATAATAAAAATATAGCGAATTACTCAAAATAAAATTCCCAGTTCTAGTGGTTCAAAGTGCAACTGTGGAGGTTTGAACGTGGTTTTGCAACAAAACGCGGATGTATTTGCTACATTAAAAATTCTAATGACAATGCCACCGTTAACTGTTTTATTTTGTTGCGGGAATTTTTACTTCAAACATAAGCTCGCGGTTGTTTCGATAAGTGAGAGAAACTCGGGAATTGCCGCATTCCCAAGGCTTTCCTTTTGTTTAAGTTAAGTGATAAGATAATGCTTAAAAAAACCATCATTGGCATCATAACCTTCAATTACTGTTAGTTATTAAAGGCCTTTGAATACTAAAGACAAGTGCATAGGATAAAAAAAATATTCCATTTACTAATGTGAAATTTTATTACACAATAAAAGCGCTAATCCATCAAGACTCTTCAAGAAATCAATTAAGAAACTAAAATTAAAAATAAAAAAACTGAATGTGATATTTCGCAAATAATTACCGGATGAACACGTTCAGTTTTTATTTTTTCCAACTCTGTTTTAATGAACAATGAATGAATGCGCCATAAAAAATAATGGATAAGATAAAACTGTAAAACGTCACAGTTGATAAAGACGACTGATGATGAGTCACTTCCCATCTATTAGAATTATCCATGATAATTGCAACTATAAAATGAATTTACAGTGTTTCTAGATTAAATATTTCAACAATTAGCTATAAAAATTATTGTTACGATGATTTTCTGTAATAATTTGTTTAAAGGAATTTAATTATTTATTACTCTGCTGCATTCTAGAAATAATTAATTTTAATTGTAGTAAATACATTACAGACATTTCTTTCTCTCTAATGTAAAAAAGAATAAATATTATTTTTTCAACATAAATTACAAATAAAAGTGCTGAAGAAACTTTTACTGTTTGGTTTTTTTTTTCTCCTATATTTGAAACGACGAATTCTTTAATATAGGTACGTTGTTTTCATATCAAAACTACAGCAGGACTCGAAATTGACTAGAAAACGGGGAAATGTAGAATAATTATAATAGCTAAGTTTTTAAATTGTTTTTCAAAATATATATTATAAGAACTCATAAATAAATAACTAATTAATTTTCCAAGAAATATAAAATGCAAGAATCCTCTCTTTATGCAACCAGTTTCAAATCAACCAAGGTTATTCGAAAAGTCAACAATATTACATTGTAAGAATTGCTTCACAGATATTATGAGAAAACACAAATATATACGTTCCAAGGGCATAATGTTTACTTCACTGGAAGTGGTTATTTTTTTTAGAATTTATTGTGTACGTTGAACATTTAATTGAAACATATATTTTTTCTTACGCATACAAAACGAAATGAGATCCTCGAAGCAAATAAAGAGCCATATTTTAGGATATTTTTTTTCAAGTTAACTTTTCAGATATTTTTAAAGTTTATGTAAAATAACAAATAGATCTGATTCAGAAAGTGGAAAAAATGGGTTAATAGTTACTTTGGTTAAATTTTTTAATTAATACAGGAGAGACGCAAAAAAATCATACTATTAGTTACTTAAACACTGATTTTTCAAGGAAGTTCCAAACTAATATATTTTGTCCTGCTTAAAAAATAAACGCATAACATATACATATCTACATAAACATCTGTTTAAAAAAACGGTTCCATCACTAATTCATTACAGTCACAGGTATAATTTTAAAACTTTTACTTCACTTTTATGTAAGTCCCTCATTCCTTTAGGTTATTGATTTCATTCATTATCCTATAAACGTTGTATTTCAAGGTTACAAAAAAATGTAAATATATTTATAAACATTTATCTATTATATGATATCGAGAATCCATTTACCTGTCTGGAGTATTTTTTCAGTTATATGACTATGGCAGAGGATCATTTCTGATTCAACTTTGTTTTATTATTAATACGCCTTATTTGTTTTTAATTTTTATAGCCAACGATGTTCTTCATCACTATCCATGCAATTTTCGGAAAACTAAACTATACGTAAAACAATTTTAAGTAGGTACATACTTTCTTGGTTCAAGTAGTTCGATTTTTCCGTAAACTCAAAAATGTGTGTAACTGATCAGAAATACGAATTAAACTGGACTCACATTTTATTTTAATTTACACTGAAAATAAAAACGTAATACTTCTATTCTATAAAAAAACTAAAAGCTGTATGCATTTCCATGTGTTAGTTTAAAAAAAAATAGATCATGCATGCAAATTAATGCATCTGATATGTTGCACTATACTATATAGAAAATCATGATAACGCTTTACCATGTTTACATATTTATGCAATAATTGTAGAAGACAATATTTTGTGCTAAATAATTTAACAATAAAAAAACTAAAACAACATTTTTAAATATTTTATAACATTAGAATATCAACAATTTAAAATTATGCATGCGCACGAGTATGTTCAATTAACTTGGTCTATTAAAATAACAATAAAAAATAATTAAAAGCTTCAATTACGTTTTCCATTAGATTTTACAACCCTTGACCTTATCACCGTCAGTGGCGTGAAGCTGACGTTGCATTATTTCCGCGTGTTGCTAGAATAAGAATTCTGGCAGTATTTCATTTTTTCCCCAAAGGTTAAATGTATTGGTAAAGATAGAGGAACTTGATTTTGATCTGTAAATATAGACTTTTATCTTTGGATGAGAATGAATGATTAATGTTAACAACAAAGTGTTATTCCGTTAATATAGGTCGAACATAATGTTTACATAAAAAAACGTACAAAAAAGCCATGATTTGAGTTTCACAGAATTGATCAATTTAATTGCGAAAAATCTTTTTTAAATGATACAATTTTATAACCCTCACATATGAAACTATGGCGACAATTTACATGAAAAGAACTATTTAAGTATGTGTAAAACTATATCTAATTGAATTTCTGTCAGTGTTTTTTTTCTAATTTTATTTTCAAACTGACCTGAAATAGTGCGGAAAAGGTGGTTACACGCGCTTGAAATCTACAATTACACGAACATTTCTGCATACATTGTCTTTATAATCGTGACTTGATATTAAAGTAAAAAAAAAGTGTAAAGTGAAACAGACAAAAAATTACTAGGCTCTGAAATTACCTGATACTAAATAATTCCATGGAAAAAAAACGAATAACTATTCCGACATACAAAATCAAGATTTCTCAAAATGTTGCATATACATTACTCAACAAAACTTGTTTGAAACTAAATTGTAAAGATTCAGTTCGACTTTCAAAAGATGTTACGGTTTTTTTTTTGAACTAAGAAAAAAGATCATTTACAAAATTCTTAATTTAGTTTCGAGAAACATTATTCTCTGACGAAATGAGGTATAACTGTTACTGATTGAAACGAAATTTGAAGTAAATTAAGACTAATATCAAATAATATATTCCTGGAAGGGCTAGTGTATTACAGAAATTGCTGTATAGGAAGGAATTGATTAGTAATATAATAAATGTATGACATGACCGTACGATTTCTATGATAAAATCTGCAATAATAATAATAAATAATAAAAATAACAGCAACAATAAAAATACATCTGCACTTTTTATTGTGTAGATAACAATTTTATGAACCTAAGCAATAATTTATAAAAGCAGCTCATATATAAAAAAATCAATATATTCTACAATATTCACACTAAACGAGTGAAAATATAGAATAGAAAATAATCCTGTGAATAGGTATATATTTACGCATACGATTTCAAGATATAATTAAAAAAAGTTAGAAGTACCTACTACAAACAGCACAAAATAATTGTCCAAATCAAAATAAGAGTTTTTTTAAATTTTGGAATTAAGTATTAAATTAACTACACTGTAAAAAAAATCGGTGTGTGTGAAAGCAATAACGGTACGGATTAAATTCATTGAGTGAAATTATTGAGTACATTTTCACTCAATATTGAGCATTTTGATAATTTTACTCATTTGTGATAATATTTGAACTATAACTGAGTACATTAACTCAAATATAGAACCCCTTAAATAAATTCTGCAGATAAACTCGTTTTTGATACCTGCACTTGCAGCTAAATCGGAGTACCTAAATGTTGTCATTATTGAGTGACCCCACCCCATTCTATGGTTGTCGTGCGTTGTCTTTGTCTATTCCCATCGACCTCAATAGGTCATCTCGTGGCGTGGTGTATGGCGTGTGGTGCTGGACAAGTAGTGTCCCTTAATCCGGTTATTTTGGTGAAAATTATGTTTAAATGCAGTGGTTTGATTCCAATAATTAAAAACAGTAATAAATTGAGTCTCGATTAATATTTGGTTAAATAAACGGATAGTTAAATTGTTATCTATACTTACTTACGTATCTGTAACGTACACTATAGGTTCTGGTAATCTATTCGTCCGATGAGTTAACCAATTCCTAATCGAGACCGAAGATATCGTCTCTAAAACAGATCTGTGTAGAAACCACTGTGGCAGCTTAGTAGCTTATGACTTTAATATAATGATATTTAAATTCAAATTTAAAGAGAACGCAAAGTTGTGCAAAAGACAAAAGTAATGAGCATCGGCTTCCTGCACTTGTGGTTGTTTCGTTACTTGTGTTCCCGTAGTTTCGAAATTTATTAATTTGTAATTGCATTGTGATTGTCTTTGTTTAAAGTCAGTGTTTATAGCAAGGGCGTCGCCAAGAGGCAGCTGCCACCAAGATTCATGAATTGTTGTTTGAAAAATTAATAGTCTTAAATTTGACCAATGAATTGATCAACTTATTGGGAAACAAAATCGTTAAACATAACACATTTGTAATAACCAACTTACCGTCTTTCTTATGTGACTTCGACGACCCCGACGAGTTCTGGCTACGCCTCCTGTTCAAGATGGGACTAGAGTAAATGAGGTGGCGGAGAGACCACCTGGGGAATCTTTTCTTGCGCTGGCCAGCAACGCAAGGTGGAACGTCATTTTCTATTGAGCTGCGCATCTTACAGATCTTTCAACTATGTTCGGTGGACCGTCTTATGTGAAAAAAATGGCCTTTAAATGTTAAGAGTGGCCGGAAGAATCATCGTTCTGGGTATTGTAGAGTATATAAGGTCCTGCAAAAAAAAAATCAATTGTTACTTCATTGAAAAAATATATCCTGCAGAATCATTTCTAGAGCTTTCTCTTAATTCCAAGTAATGCAAGAATATTAAATATGAATTTCAATTTTGAACAAGTGAATATATAGCTGTAAAAGCTTTACTTTTAAGTTTAAGTTTGTCTCTAAAGTAAATAATTGTCCAGTGACGCACATATGAGAGATTCCTAATCTATGAAATTCCTACACAGGGAAAATAATTTGAATCGCACGAAAACTTTGATATTTTTACGCAAAAAATTCTAAGAAGACTTTCTTGAAATTAACCGCGTTGGACATTGTTGGAAAATTTCAACGCACGCCCCTGCCGCCCGTATTCAACACCCGAGGTAGAAATTTATTGGCGGAAAATTTCAAGGCACGCCCCTATCGCGGTAAATTGTTACAGTAGTTCCGATAATTTTCTTGGAATCTCAACAAATATTGGACGGACTGTGGTATCTTTGTTTATGGCTGCTATTTTTTTATTACAATGTTTCGATGGTAATAATGACATTGGCTACTTCAAAACAAGCAGTTTAGTTAGGATTTTTGCTTGGGTTGGACCCAGGGCTGCTACAAGCTCTATGCAGTCCCCAAGAAAAGAAAATGCAATCAATGACTTACCCACTTACCGATACAATATTTCAAAACGTAAGCACTTTTTTGTTTGATTCTGACAAAAAAAGTGGCGCAGAGAGCGATTTATCGATGTGAGAAAAATGATATTGGATCTTTTTTCTGTGTACAAGGCCCAGCCCTGCTACCCCCTAGCTACGCCCATGAAGGTAAGTATATAAAATATATATAATAAATGATCAAACTAAGAAATAATCATTAGACAAATGAATTACTTCTGTGGGTGTTACTCAAGTCATTATTATCTTTCGAGACCTGTAATTCAAAAATGGATGTCATTTTTAGATAGCATAATAAAAAAAGTCATCTTTTGCTTCACGTCTGAGAAATTTGGAACCCAGAATAAAATCCAAATTATTTTCACTTTCTTAAAAGTTACATATATTTCCCATTATCGACGCCACTGAATTGTTCTGTGATAACTTTTATCGAAAAGTGTAGTTTAATGGCCTTATTACATGACCAAAGAATTTTTGTTCGTTTCCGAGCTATTGTCATTGTACTTTTATGAACAATTCTGCTTTTTCCGTCAACGTTAATAATTTGGCCTCATTGTAGTAGCAGAAATAGGCTAAATCTGTGGTCAGGCCATGTGCTCCTTTATGCTCACGATACACAATGCTACTGACTGCCATAAAAACACGTGCCATACATTCGACCAAGCAAAGCACCAAATTCACTCACTCACGTAGAAACGACCATGAAATACACGGCCAACGTCTCTCATCAAAAAACAGGTATTGGCCGACAGGGCAGGCATTAGGGTGCCGCTAGATACACATCGAATAAATTGAGCGATGCGAAGCTTCAGATCAGAGGCAGGCATGTATAAATGTGAAAATATACATCGTGTTCATGCAAAACTACAGTTTGTGTTGGATAATAATCCTGGTTATTGTACAATGACGCGGATAGTGAGATTACTAAAATCTGAAATAGTGAATGCTTCGCCACCATTACTAAATATAGCATCTATTAAAAACTTCGAGTATTTTAGACTTCGGTAAATGTTGAACGGTCATTTTCGTTTTTGAAATGGGTATTTTAAATTTCAATAATTTGTAATTTATCTAATAAATATTGGGTATTGGAAAAACCACCCTTAATTAAATATAATTAATATTCTAGTCGATTTAAGTCTTCGAAGTTTGTGTATTCCTTCTATTATCAAGCACTTTGTCATCATTCATCAATATTAACATTTAAAACAATATGATATAAATCACATCGCCTGACTACATTATAATGACCTACTAAAATCTGCACTAACAATAATTACTATTGCTACAACATTTTAATGGTCACAATCAAGCTATCATTGCAAGTTACGCAAGGAAAAAGATATTGCTCCGGTAAGTCCAAGTACCTACCTATCTAAAAGTAATTTTCTTTAAATTTTCAAATAAATATTCAATCGGATATCAATTTCCTCTTTAACTTTAGAAACGTCACGTGTCTGATCAACATTCTTCGAGTTTTACACGATGTTGAGTTCGTGTCTACTTGCTTTTAAAAAGATGGAAGAAAAAATCGTGCCGTAAATTAGTAGGTCATTAATTAATTTGTAGAGCATTTAAAATGAGAACCATTAAGATTTCTTATCACTATAGCAGCACGCCTTTTGATAAATACTGAAATCAATTATTGGAGTTCTTTACTATAAAATAAATTCATGCTTCCTTTGAATTATTTACTTCTTTTGTAAAGACAAATGAATAGAGGTATTATAAATTTAGCAATTTTAAATAACGAACAAGATAAGCCTTCACTCTAGAAATGAGGCAAAAGTTAGTTTTGTATATTTTAATGTAAGTTTAAATTGCTATCTAAACTTTATAATACTTACAATTTTAATTTAAACAGGCCTTTTCCAACTTTTCCTTTAATAAGAAAATTTGATTAAGTAATAAACCTGAGTGACTCAAAGTTTGAAGACAGATTTCAGGATCTTACAGAAAACGGATAAATTATCTTCTAAAATTAACCAGCAATGCACAAAGTCAAACTTTCAAATGAATTGTAGTACATAGTTTCATATATAGGTATTCCAAATATTCAACGTTTTATTAAAATTTTTAGAAATACGTAAATATATTTTTTTTCCGTATAAGAGATTCCGCAATTAAATTTTCACGTAAATTTCCAGAAAACTGTCGATAATTATTCTCACTACACTTATTATTATGCTTAATACTACTAATACATTCACGGAACTTCCTAGAAATTTTAAAATTCATTGTTGAATATAAATTTAAGGATGTGGCTGGAAATGTAGATATATTACACAATGTATACATGCGCAGATCGAACAATGTGAAATGTTTTGACGAATATTTGAAAAGATCCTGAGTCCTGACTCATAAGGTTATCATGCAATGCAGCGGATTTTTCACAGGAAACAGTCCGCGAATAGTAACCGATCGTTATCAATGCAAAATTGCATAAACGTTGGTTGTGAGTTATTGATTCTTTAAAATATTTCAATAAAAATTACATTTCATTTCGGTTTTAGTTTCCAGTTCAATTAGAATATCTCTCGTACAAAAAAATTACAGTACACATAAATTTTACCGATCTTTTGATTATCGCATGTCGTAAGTACTATAAAAGGTGTAGTTACATTTTTGTGTCGCAAATGCAATACATGTTTGGCTTTAATTCCACAGTTACCTAATAAAGATTTCTTACATCGTTTTGGTACATTAAGCCAGGAAGCCAAGTGACAAGTGACCCAAATTTAGCAGTTTCTCATGGCTATTTAAAACCCGTTTTTAAAAATTCATAACAGATTTCACGTGAGTGCGTTAAGGAAATTAACCATTATGTTTCTTTTAATTTATTTTATGTGTCAATACAAGAACGTAATAATAATGGTAATTTGCAAGTAGAGGAAGTTCTGTTCAGATTCGTTCATCCTGTGTACGACGAAGGATGTAGGTATAAATGTATACAAGGTCTGCGAAATATTTGTAGGTAGAGTAGGGATTAAATTTTCTCTTCAAAATAACACTTCTTAAAGTAAACATTTATGTAAATAAATAATGAAGCCTCAAAATCAATTAACTTAATTATTCTCAATATCATTAAATGACCCAAGGTCAATTTCTTGATTATTTTGTTTGTCAATTATTAGGAAACTTTCTTTTCGGTATTATATAAATTAATAAATTTCGACGCATATTTTATGCATTAAATATGTAACAAATATTTAGGAAATACTAATTCAACATTTATTTTATGTAATTTCACTCTCAACTGTAAGTGTAATTTTTCCATTGAAACCCACAACATAATTTATGACAATATCAAAAACGTTATATCAGGACAACTTAACGCTGGTAAATAAAATATGTTGTAAATTTAATATTTTTGGAATATCCCTAAAAAGCTGTAAACAACTGTCGCCTTCGTTTTAATCGTTACTACTAAAGAGGATATAACAATTATAATAACAACAAATGGAAAGAAAACAAAAATACCACTCCATTAGCACCGGTTACTGTTTTATTGGAAGCTTATCTATCATTATCAGACCACTACGCCTACGGGGCAAAAATATCGCACACTAGTATATCGCATGTGGGACAATTATAATAGCGCTGCGGTAATAAACTGAAGGATTAATACAGCTGTCATATCGATTAATTAATGTGTCAATGAACAGGCACCGAAAACGTTTACCCACGTTACTTCAGAGACAGTTTATATTTAGAATATTAATTCATTCATGAAAGACATAATTCAAGATGTCTGAATGACGGATATACCTATCGGATTCTTCATTAACAGAATTGAAAACCGTACATATACAATAATTGTAATTACATGCAGAAAATTTTAAATTACGGAAAATCCATTCTAAAAACACGTGATTTTGGTGATAAAATAATTTAAATCTTGATAGACGTTTTTGTTCAACAAGGAATTTCCAACGGAAGTACAAATTGATTAGCAGTAATGTGCTTCTCCTCAGTTATAGAGGGTGTACCAAAATTACTATAAATATTAGGATTTACTAGATTAAAAAATAAGATTTTTTGTAGGAATTATGAATCTCGTTCTCCAGACACAGCGTAAGTTAATATTTGTAGGCAAATGTTAGGTTAGGTTCTAAATGCCTATACTTTTAAATAACGTATATGCTGCAAATTCGGAATACTTTAGGACAAAATTGTAAAAAAATTATTATTATTACCCATCTCCAACTAACAAAAAGTATTTTCTTATAAATCCAGAAAAAAAGGTGTGTTTGTAGTAGAAAGCAGTGAACGAATTATATTACAATATTTTTATTAAACATAATTTATCACAATAAATATATCTGACCATGACCTACTTAGTAAGACTTCTTTGTTACACCTGTAGCTTCTACGCTTTTATTTTCAGATTAATCAACTTTAGATCCGTTACATATGCAAACATTCTAAGTGTTGTTCGTGGAACTCATTCTAGTTGTGAATAATTGTACAGAGCAAATTAAAATAAATGAATTCGCTTGAAAAACTGGATTGTTTTCAGTCGACAAACGACTGCATTTAAATACTGTTTGTGTTTTATTTCAATACTGTACTATTTTCTTATCATACGTATGTGTCGATTTTACAAGTTTATTTAATATACCTACTCATTGTTAAACTAAATTTATGTGTAATAAAATATTGTACATATTTTTTTAATTCCTCAAGACAATTTCTAGAAAATTTGTGAACATTTATAAATCTAACTAAAAATTTTTTCAACAGTAATGTGGTAGCAAAAGCTAGTATTTTATAGCAAAACAGAAAGCGAATATATTTAACGAATTATAAATTGTAGTTAGTCGTATTTTCTAATAAGTTGCTACAATTATATCAATTTTTAATACATTTTTTTTTTCTTAGATAACATCTTTTTTAAGATTAGGATTTTGGAGACCTTAACACGATTTTCTTGTGTCATTACTTCTCCACAAAAAAATCGTTAAACCGTTTAATTTTCGAGAAAAAGCGCACAAAATTGGAGGTGGGTTCGACAAGTTAAATTATTACCCTAAATGTTTTTTTCTTGGTAGATATCTATTTACGAGTATATGAGCTAAATAAAGTTTTATTGTTCTTTCAAATGTTAAGCCTGACAGAGAAAAAAAATTGATTCTTTCCGCACAGAAGTAAATGCACTTAAAGAAAAATAAATAGGGAAACAAATAACAAGGAAGTCGTAATGTGATCTCACAATCTGGGCCAAAAACTTATGAATAAGTTCAATGTCTTTATATATTTCCCGATAGGTAAAAAAAACATTTGCTGAGTAGAGAACCAAAGGAGTGTTAGACTTACTCTTTCTACCTCATTAATTCGTAACATACCGTTTTATCAGAATCAAAATTTTGCTATACGTCGAGAAATCATGACACTAGGGGATGATTTTATTCATAAAAATAACGGTAACTTCTACAGAAAAGAAGGCTAATCCAGTAACCATAACTCCTGGGATGAAAACAAGATTTAGGTAAAGGTCCTTTAATAATAATAAAAGTAAACTCCTTCTTCATCTACCCAAATCCGATTTTTTATTGAAAGATACCTTACTGCAAAAGTTTATTATCCGCTGTAAGGATTCTATGTATATTTAAGATGATCAATATTATCAATTACTTCAGCAAAATTATCCTTCTTTCTACACAAGAAAGAAATCCATGGGATTAAAACCTGGAGATCGTGGTGGTCATTGAACGACGTGTATTTTGACATTGTTCAACCTGGTGGTTTGAATTATTTACATACTGACGCACACCTCTACCATAATGAGGTGGAGTACCATCTAATTCTAAGTTCTTCAATAATACATAATTTCCAAATCTCTAGGTCACACGAAGTTAACGTGCACTTGTTCAGTGGCCCTCACTGTGTCTAGATTTTAATTCCATGCATTTCTTTTTCTGTGGTAGCATGTACGATGTTTTATATATTGAAGAAATTAACAATACTAAACATCTTCAAGGTAGGACTCTTATGACGGTTAATAAACTTCGACTTTCGAAATATAAGATTTTCTCTAATAGAGAATCAATTAAGGATAAGGGTAAATAGAAAACTTATGTTAGTTTTACCATAATAATATAACACTAGAAATAAATAATGTGCTAAAGCAAAAATCGGTTGAAAAAAAAGTTAACGCAAAATATTAATTAAAATAATGTTGAAATGATAATTGTAATATTATCACACAGCTGTATCGCTATTTTCTTAATGAATTGTCTCCTAATTCTTTTCTTCGGGTACCCTGTATATTAAAAGACTTTCGGATTTAGAAACGATGTTAATATAAACTTTCTTCAAATCAAATTCTCATGTATCAAGTATTCCAAAGTTTACATTTTATTTTGAAATATCCTGTAAACATCCGTCGTTAATGAGATAAATAATTGATCGATGCGAATTTTTGTTGGTTGACTTCGCAAGAAATTTAAATCTATAAGTTATATCTATTTACCTCATTTTCAAGCCACATCACACACTATTTATAGACACACAACATTTAAAGAATTTAAAACATAGGAAACGTTTAAATATTTTTTATTTGCACGATCTACGCGATATTATCTTTAATCAGCCCGAACAACCAGTTTCGTTAGACATTTGTTTCTGATATACCCACATAAAATTAATTAAATATTTCCCATAAAATTAATGACCTTAACTGGGTGCATACATGAATAATAGACTAATTTAACAAATGGATACTTTTGTTCGTTGACTTCTTAATAGGCTTACGTAACAGACAAATATACATTCAGTCAATATTACAGTAGACACAAGGATAAGTTAATTACATTAATTTTGTTCGACTGACTTGTCTTTCAGATAATTCACCTTTACTATGATTTTTACTACAAAAACGAATTACGAAATTTATTCTCATACAATATAAGTACTATTTGATGATAAAGGAAGTAATTGTTTAGATCTTTAAGAGATGGTTCCTCTTTGTTTGGGTTATCGACAGATCTCTTCGTCTACAGGTAATGTAAGTAAACATCGGTATCTGCGAGGAGAGAATGAACGTAATGGGTATTCATTAGGGACTCCAAATCTGCCCGAGCTAGGCACAAGGGCTTATTAAATGTATTAAAGTGAAAACAGTTAAATTTTTTATATACGCAAATATCTTGAAATATGTTTGATATAGTATAGGTTAATGAAACTTGGGCACAGCAATTTTAATTAAGTAAAAATTCGATGATAAATTCACTTGATTCGCAATTGTGAGAAAATATCTGCCATTTTATTTTCGAAATATTATTTTTTTTAAAACTCAGTAGAAATTTGTCTTACTGTGAAATTCTATGCTAATGATTTTTTTCGATTTTTAATGATGGCTTATTTTAAATTAAATTGTAACTAGAGAGCCCTCTACATTCGTTCTGTGGAACGAGTTTTGTGTTATTTTGATACACGTACATTTTCAACATACAGTGATTTAACAATTTAAAAACAAAAACAGGATAAAAGTTCGCAATAATTCCTGTTCTTCGAAGCAAAAAATTGAAAAAAAAAATGTGGAAAAATGTCAGAAAACTCGAAATAAAAACAGATAAAAAAAATATTTATTAAATTATTTTTCCTGATATATTATCCGGAGTAAACCTCAGTAAGTATAAAAATAACATATTTTAAGAAAAGTTATAAATAACTTTATTATCCATTATGCATAACTTTTCTTAAAATATGTTGGGATCGGAATCTCAAATTAATAGAGCGCATACAAAAATTAACAAAAGTTATATTCAGGGCGATTCAGGTTTAATTTGGATATAAACTCTTTTCCTAAATCGCATCGTTTCAGATAGAGGGCGTTGAAATAGAATTTTTCTCCGCTTTTCCTTCATAACTTTTGAACTACTCATCCGATCGAGGTGAAATTCGGAACACAAACACTTCTTATGATCACACATAAGCTTCTTAAATTTGAACCACCTACCCCTTTTAGAAATGTATTTTGTGTGCTACCTACCCCCCTCCTACATTATTTCAAAACTTCAAAAAAATTAACTAATTTCAATAAAACAGCTGCACACCACTTTTGTCTCATTAATTTTGAAACTTTTTCGTCTCTTGTTTTTGAACCCATGAAAAACATCTCACAATGATTTGTATAAACACATTTTTAGTGGAAAAGGGATAAAAATTCCTACTTAACGCTCTCTATCACTGAAACGACGTTAATTAGGAAAAAAAATGTATATCACGAATGAACATAATTTTAACCTGTTCTATCGATTCCCGAAGTTATTCAGATTAAACCTTAATCACCCTGTATAATATTTATTTAATATTATTGTATTCGAAGAGCAACAAGAAACATCTTATTTTTTTCTTGAGTAAACTACGAGAAGGAACAAAATCAGTTATCTATGACTAAAAAACAACATTTAAAGCATTTTTTGAGATAATTTCAATATAAAAACAAACTTAAAAAAACAAGCACATAAGAAAAAAAATAAAAACATGCCTTGATGAGCCTGAACATAAAAATCGAAATGGTATGCTGGTTTTTAAATTAAAATAATTTCCAAAGTTCCTTTTATTTTTAATACACAATATTTACATTGGCAAACATAGTAATTACAAAACCTAATACCCTACACGTTTAATTTTTTCGAAATTTTCCATTTTCTAAAATTTCTAAAAATTCTAAAAGTATTTATGTTATTCATTGATTTTATTTTACACGTACATATTTATATTAGTATAACATTTTATATATAATTTTAGCACAGGAAAAACCTTATTGTATACAATTCGGAGAATTTTTATCTTTACTTAATCGAGCCATTATTCATTTCTAAACAAACCAATTCGTCCAGGACATGGATTCGTAAGTTTTCCTGAAAATAATCTAATAAAAAAAATGAACAAAGAGTAAACTTAGAAAAAAAAGAGAACAAACTTAAAAGAAAACATTTCCTCGAGTTTGAATTTGTGATGTTAAATTTATTTATTTCTGTAGACGATTGTTAAACCATGCTTTCTCACGTTTGTAGAACTTTCATGTCTGTTCTTGTAAAACACAACTATCAAAGATTGACAATATTTTATTATAAACAGCTGTCTAGGAAATCCCCGAATACACAATTTGTTTTCCCGAAATATCCGAAATGTCTTTGTTTTATCAAAGGAAGCATTTGAAAGACGTTCGTACATAATGTTGCGCCTCGATTGGTTCTACAAACAAACGTCTTTCTCAACAGATACTGTCGGCGTAGACGATTTGTCAGAGCAGAAAGAACTGATCGACAAAACAGGAAGAAGTCGTATTTATATTTGTTCCCTTTCTCCTTTCCATTCCAACAACGAACGATGACAGGTAAGTTCTATCCTTAAGAAATAATTCACTTTACCCAAATTGTTAGAATATATGCGAATGATCCAATATATAAAAAGCCTAATATATCCTTCCGTATCCTTGAAAGTATACACATCTGCGAGGATTCGACTATGAAAATAAAACCAATCCACGACAGAATATTATTAATTAAAAATCACAGTTGAATTGTTGCGATTGCTGAGAATTTGATAGCCTGTTTTTAATCAGTTCAAAGTTGGCCTATATTAATAGAACTGAGTCATATGACTTCATTGGCAAGGGTCAAACTGCATCATGAGTTCACTCATGACCACAATGTTTCCATAGGCCTAGACTCAAGATATACATAATCCCGGAGGTCATATAAATAATAAAAACAACACATGGTAAAGATATTTCCAGCTATAACTGATGTACCACCACCTACCCTGATCGGCGAAGCTCGACAAAGGACAAGACAGTTGAAAATCTGATCGATATTAACCAACGTCGCAATCAGTCCAAGTCACGTGTGTGTCAAATTTGCATTATTACCGAAACGCAGTCACTGATTACAATCTAGATATCACCTTGTATTTATTCAACATCGTCTACCTAATTAGAGAGCAATATTTCAGTCTTACGCTGAAAATTTTCAGTGTATTAAATGGGCCAAAGCCAACTAGGAAAAATATTTCAATGCGGCTTATTATAAATGTTTTGCATTCTCGTCGTATCCAAATTTAATAAATAATGCATTGGGTGATGGCGCCAGAACAAAACGTTCTATGGCATTAACGCAAAAGAGTAATAATTATTTACGGAACTGGTTATCGCGACGACCTTGAGTAACAAATAAGGTCCATTCATAATGGAATTCTCAAGTGTCAAAAAGAACTTCAAATTTTCTACATTTCCAGAAATATCTGCAACATTATCGTTAAACGAACTACTCTCATGTGGCTTAAAGTATCATGTTTTTTCGGATCGCTATGCCGATGCCTATGTACTCATTGTCAGTCGCGTAGAAGCTTTTGCAAAGTCTTCTCAAGCCCACTGAAGATGCCAATAGTGAAGAACGACGAAACGTCAGGAGCACTAGATGTCACTAGTTACAGAGGTCAGTACGAAACGTCTCTGAGAACTATTAAATGTCTATGAAGCGATTCCATCCGTAATGGCATTAGAATCAATAATAAAAACCAAAGTCACATCAGGGCGGACTTAGGACTTCTAATAGCGGGTTACCCTCACAGACCCTAATCCGAGAACAACAAGGGTGACCAAATATTCCTAGCTATGGCTAAGGAAATGCATTATAAATAAGGCGACCAGAGCCAGGATATGACAACCCGAAAAAACATGGCATTTTAAATAACAGCACGGGCAGTAGATGCCTTAAAATAAAATTAGACACGTTTTAACATTAAAATTGTGTTTGATCTGACAGACAGACACAAGTAAAATTTGTACACAGAAGATATCTGCCTTCCTATTATCTAATAGTCCGCTGAATTAGGTTTTTTTTTCAAAAATCGGGCCAACATCGAATTTTATGGGGTTAAAATTAAGTAAAAATACACAGAATAAAAGTCTAAATTTGTGTATTTGTAGAGGTCAGTCAAATTTGTTCTTTTTATTTAATGCTGAAAATTTTACACATTTTTTTTTCACTGCTAATTTTGCAATGTAAAAAAATGCTTGTAGCAAATTTCCTCAGAAACAAAATCGATAAGTATACCTTATGTCGATTAGAGGCTTATTTTCGGAGATATAAGCGAAAAATTGAAAAAAGAGCAATTTTTTTCTTTTGTTATAAACAATATGACGCCCGACCTCTACTTATACACAAATGTAGGCTTTTATTCTGTGTATTTTTTACTTAATTTTAAGCCCATAAAATTCGACGTAGACCCGATTTCTGAAACAGGTATGTGTTTGATCTAATTCGCCCGGATCATAAGGTCTCCTGCCTCTATCACTTCTATTGTGGTTTCTTTTCTTGATCTGAGCATCTGGTCAAACAATACCGTATCACAAGACTCGACGCTCCTACTCTAAACTTATTCCGTACTGTTTTATAATTACAATGGGAAAAATTAAATCAGACCCCGTCTGTCTGCCATTAAAACATAAACCTATGTACCTAGACATCTTCAATTCTATTTAGACCCGTCTTTGACCCAATTACATCAAAAGAATAGATCACGCTTTCACTTTAACATCGTTCAATTACACAATCTAGTTCATTCCTTACTCCTCGCTCTTAGCGGATGAATCACGTCCACTATTAAGCCGACTACTTCGGAGCTTATATGAATTCCTACGACTTGAAAACGTGCATGCCTACGATATACGTTTATTTTTGTTATTCGGATGTTAACATGCAGCCTCGCCACAGCCGAAGAAAATTGCATAGGCGTGTTTGATACCATAAACGCCTCGGCATTAATTATTGCCGCATATCTTGTAATAAAATGGCTTGTATACGTGTACGTGTTGTTTAGTGGGATTGTACTAAACAATGAAGTCTATTAAAATGAATATTTTATTAATTTGAAATATGATACATTTTAATAGCTGCATGTGTTTCGATATAATTAACAAGCTTCTAAAAACAATTGGTATAGCAAATAAAAGCTCTAACGTAGTCGTTAAAATGTAATTCATTGATTTTGCATAGAGTTGCCGGAATTATTAAACTAAATACAATACGCGGGACGATTTCTTACATTCACGATTAAGGACTGGTTAAACCACTGTCAGTGACGTCATTGGTCAGTGACGCATCAGACGTGAGGTTTTATATTATAGGTGGTAATGATTGTGTAAATAAAACAAAAATAAATTCAAATTTCAACTTCTGACCACTAGTTTTTCAATATTTCAACTTGAAATTGTATCGTCTTCCGTTCAGAGCGGTTTCACCTCGTATACCGCCTACATAATCAAGTTAACAAACAATAGCCTAGTCGCTGCAGATGTTCCAGCAGTGTTAGAGATGAAACACCGGAGGATGGGTAGAACGAGTACATGATGTCGCGGCCAGATTCTTGTCTGATTATACAGAGCCACGCCATCTCATAAATATTCCCAGCAACAAAGTTTAATTAACTTTATACTACGATAGAACGGCTCCGTAGTGGAATTAATTTCATCACCACCGCATTATAATAAATTCATTTCTGGGTAAATAGCCAACACTATGAGAGTAGCAGGCTTTAAAAATTGAAAATTAATGTTTAATTATTACTTTCTATTATACTTTATTATTTGGTTTTAATATTATCCAAATTTGTCCGAAATATTTTCTAAAAATATGATGTAATTGCCGTTAAGTCAACACCACGTGCTAAAATTTGCCAATTAGTCACGATGATTAAGTAAACAATGTTTAGCAAGGCTTTGTTAAGTTTAAACACGGTTTCCTTAACAATAAATGTTGACTGAGAAATTAAATGGTCAATGATAAATGTTATTTGAAAATTATCTTTTTAACCTACTGTCTCTTACCAATTGATATGATTACGAAATGTAAAGGGGGAAGTGAAGAAACAATGTTACACTTTTTTTCTATCAATAACGTAAAAAACAAAAATTATGACTAATGACTTAATTTTGATGGGGATTATATAGTTGCTGTACATATTCTGATATGCCGAAAAAGCAAAAATAAAAAAAAATTGTCACTATAACATCTTTTCCTTGGTACATTAGGATTTGTACAATGTTACAAAGCACACATAGTTAAATTTTATCCCATTCATTTAAATCTATAAATAACAAAATAATATTGCACAATACAAATTAAAATAGGGTTGAAATTTATTACGAAGCATATGCACAAAGAGTACTCAATTTTATAAAAATCGAAAAGATAAAAATCAGAATGTGAATTTTTTAGCTGATGGTGAAAACGGATGTCGACACTGCCTTGATTGACTTTTCGTCTCAGGAGTGTAGTGTGCTACCCACGTTTCGTCACAATACAGTTAAGGACTTGTTCAACTGGCAGGATTCGGAATAGCGGCACTCAGTTCAACACGCCACTACAACAACAGTTCTCAACTGACTGGGACAAATGAGCGTGCGTTCTGCTCCCGATACCGTGGCCTTGAATGCAGTGTTGCCAACTTCGTCGAAAACAAAACCCACAGAGAATATCAAAGTCTCAGTACTCTTACTTTGTGGATATGTGGATATATTTGCATTTGAAATAAAATAAAATAAAATAACAAAATACATTATCAAACTGCGTTACTACAATACCTTCCTACATTCTTGTCCTCTACATAAACTACTCACAATGAAATCAAAATTATGAATCACCTCTTACTGATAAGCACAGGTTTAATTACTACCGAATGATGTGGCAAGCGTTATGTTTCAAAAAGCAAAATATTTACTTTTATATAGGAATATGTACTTTTTAGCTTAAAATATTTAGTTCTTCAACAAAATGTAAATAAATTTGTTTGCTTATTGCTCATCTTCCTTAAATAACTCACAAACTGAAATGAATGTGGATAAAAAGACTGTTTTCTCTGTAACAATGTTGCCATACTTCGCCTATATTCTTTGATAACTAAGGGAAAATGTCATGTGTGTATAAAATAAAAAAATATGTATTCTAAAATCACGTGATTCTGTAGACGTTTCTAGGAAATCGTTGAGAAAACAGCAGGTTACGGAATTATTCATAAGAATTTTGAATTATTTATAACTGGTCTCCCAATTCCACAAGTTGAATTTGATTTTCATGTTTATTCAAGCGTCAGCAATTTATTCAAATTAAATTATATATCTCATTATATAGCATTGTTAAAAACCCAATACAACCTTAGAAATAACTTTTTATAGACGAGTTATCAAATATGAATATTAAATATCATAGACCTTTTAAAATACAGTTCTTCTTGAGATTTATTTTAACTAAAATGGCGAATAGTGAACAGTGAAATTATAAACAGAAAAAATGTATATTGTTTTTACTTTCAATAGGTAGGTACTTTTAATTATTACATACCTTGAATTTACTTAAGCACCTATTTCACAACCATGAAAAGTTAAAACGTTAATTACTAGATCAAACAATAATAAAAATTTACAAAACGCGCTATAAAATCATTAAATTGTACAAAACTTACACAATTATCTATCTATATCCAAGTTTTTCAGAAGTTGCACCTATTAGAACTGAGTTCAAACTAAACTGAGAATGGCACAAATCATAATTTGCCACTATTAATTATATTGGTAATTAGAAGGTGTTATTGTAAAATTTGTTGCAGGTTATTTCATACTTGAATACGTTTACTAGTTTGCGACAAGAAAAAAGTGGGTTCTCCTATTAACTTTATAAAATTGTTACAACAGAAATTTTCCATTTCGTACAAAACCGTTACGAAATTACAACAGTGATTTGAGAAATTAGTGTAAAATAAAATAGAATTCAAGATAAGAATTTGTATTTTAATGAGAATTTTCCTAAACAAAGGAAGAGCTAAGAGCGTTGAGAAATCACTAAATTAGTAATTAATGATTAAAAACGTAGAAGTTGAATAATGAAATATTAATTATGAAGCAATTAAATAATTTTTAATACAAAACAAATGTTTATAAAAACATTAATATACTAAGAAATTTATTCTTTCTATTTGAATCTAAACTAAAACAAAATATACTTTGATCTTTACTGATTTTGATTTTTGTATTTATTAGTTATGTGTAATTGAATAAATATTAGAAATTTGGCACTTGAAAAACAAATACATAAGTAATTTATTTTTAAAAACTCTTTCATGCCAAACCATTAGAATAATAATAGGACAGAAGTTCATGCCAAATAATTGCATTCGCTTAGACAAAATGCAGCACATTGTAAATTTTAAAATACAGTTTTTCCACTCATATACAGGGTGTCGACCAAAAAACATGAGGTATTTCAAGGGTAGTTGCCTTGGGTCAAAATAAACTGATTTAGATCATCATTAGTATGAATTTATTTCCTCAAAAAGCTACAAGCTTTTTTTTAAGGTAATTTCTCCGATTTAAAAATAGTTTAATGAAATATATCAATTATGACCCTTCTGATTGTACTAGGTACCAAAAAATCAAGTATCGCAGTAGGTGTTGAATTTTTGGTGTTATGTTGGCCTACATTGCAAAAAAATATTTATTTAAATACTTAGGTAATGATAATTGATGACTGCTGTAAAAATATTAATATTTCTCTGATCGGTGCATTTTAGCATTTTTTTTAAAGTAAATAAAATTGCACTTCAACAAAAAATCTGCGTTTTCTTAAAATCCATACCAACAAAAAATAGGAAAAAACAAAAGACTGTTTAAGAAGTTCTTAGCAATCTCTATGTTTTAAACAAATAATAAGATCATCTTCGCATTCACGTGCCAAAAACTCCCATATAGCAAATTTCATTGAAATATCTTCGTCAAGTGACTGACTGTTATATTGGTAAAATTAAATGAAACTTGTTAAAAAAGGAAAACTGAATTAAGTTATATAAATCGTTTTATTTTAACCCAATGCAGGTATCATTCAAATATGTCATGTTCTTTTCTGGACATCCTGTTTGCAAAAGTGATTTCATCAGAGCTTAGTCGGCACGAAAAGAACATTTTTTCCTCTTAATCCGAAGATTAAAATATCAGGTTTATAACTGTCTTAATTAAACCACTAAACCAATTAAATTTGCATGGATTTCATCAATTAACCACATTTCAACGGAATATGTTTAGTGCATACGTAATATTTAATAAAATTAATAGAAAGTGATAACATTTTTCCTGATAAATGTCACCTTCTGTGTGACAGAGGTTTTGTTTGAATAGAACGTTTGCATACTTTTCTAAGTTATTATAATTCATTTTGAATTAAATTAACATAAAATTGTATAATCAATAGAAAAAATATTAAAATATAAAAAATATTTAGATATCTAGTTCTCAAGAACTAGAGATATTAGTTTGAAAAGTTTTGGGCAATTTTATAAAAAAATACCTACTTAAACAGTGTTAGCCATTAATAACTACAACTACTCACTAGTCACAAGATATGTGCGAAAAAAATCGAGCAGGTGTGCTAGAAATGTCACCTAAAAAATAAATCATTCGCACCTTCCACCACTTAACAAACTACAATGTTTGCCAAGTCAGGACAACCTCACAATTTATTTTTCAGGCAAATTTGTGAATTCAAATTTATTTGCTGCTAGAAGTATAAATAAGAATTAAAATATGTCTCAAATTATTAAACCGAACTTTAATTAAATATTAACCCTAATAAAAACCAATATTCCATTTTAAACATTTAAATTTTTAATAATGATAAAACATTTTCCAACAAAACTAAAACATTTTTGTAATTTATTCTAGTCGCTAATTTATATGCTTTCCCGAGTATTTTTCTATTCATTCAAACAACGTTACATTATAAATAGAATGCCAATCATACGCTATGTTCCAGACTGAATGTGGTTAGTATTTACCATCGGCGAAAGTTCAAAGAACCTCTTATTAATTCATCGTACGTACGAAAAAAAAAAGAAAAATTCCTATCACTTTCTCTCACCCACCTACTTCTGATAGATTATGATATATTATTATACAACTACTCGGTCTGTCACAATCCATATAAAGAAATCTACGTTATGTAACCGCGATACTGGAACTCTATGTAGGTCGAATGGGCCAAAGACGACGACAGGTTAAGAAATTCGTAAGGATTTATAAAGGAACTGATTGTTACAATCAAGACCTGTTTGTTTGTACAACACGATCCACCAAACGTTAACCACCAAATGTTAACGCTTCCAAGAAATTTAATGTATGAGATGGACTTGTAATCAGAAATACATAAACATGAATGATAATACAGATACTTTGATATTTATAGAAATAGTAATTCTGTGGTTATTTTGCCCATACGTACTATTGACAATTGTAGATTGTAGCACGTGTTATTGGCTGCAATTAATATAAACAGCTCGATAATAGATATCAATTATCGCTTATTTTGCTGGCTAATTTAAGATTACGATACTCAAATAGCTAATATGCAGGAAACTTATCGCTAGTAGTGAATACTAAAAGAATAAAATATCCGCTAAGTATTCAGGAAAAAATACCACACACGTACAAAAGTATTTGTTCTACATTTAAACTAAATGGTATGTAAATTTTGAAGGATTTCAAATGACACAAAACGTCTCCAAAACGATCGGTAATACTCTCACAATCAGGATCATGGAGGATTTTTGAAATGTACAAATAGTGCTGCTGACATAATTTTCTTGCCGATGACAGGTTGATTGTTAGAATGCCAAAATATTAGATTTCATAATGTATAAATAAGCGTATCTGACATTTCCTTCAAACATAAAATTCTTAATCTATATTTCTGTTATTTTCAGAAGTTGAGTGAACTTATTCTTTGGCTAACAATCACTGAATGTGCCAAAATATGAAAAACTGATAAATTTCTGTTTTCCTTCGATTAACTGGGTATTTTTCCAACAGAACAAAATTAAATAAACCCTATTCTCTCAACTGTAAGAGTTTTGTTTTTGTTAATTGTGAAATCATCTTTCCCGACTCAATGTTTCATAATTAACCAACCAGTTAAACATAATACAAAAAGCGAAAAAATTAAAATCATAGTGACATATCTAGTTTTTTTTTGTATTTTATACATATTTTAATTGTCTGTGTTACGTAATCAATTGTAATTTTGAGTTTTGGATGGAAAAAAAAGGATATACCTAATATATATCTGACATTGTCTTACCACAATCTTAAAAGTGGATCTCACCTTACCCTGAAACAAAAGAATTAATTAATTACATACAGCACACATAATGTGATACATGATCGTTAATAATAGAGAAAAACCTACGAAAAATGTCACCAATTACTAATCCGTTTTTGCATTCTAAATGCCACAGAAAAAAGTTCACGTTTCTCTTTCGCAATTTGCAATGTATACCATAACCATTCCAAAACCTTGAGCAAATTGCATTGCATAAAACGACAGAATAGAGAAACAAGCTAGTCGAATACGAATTTATAAAATTATTATTTATAATCTCCTAATAATTTATATGGTATTTAAATTTATTATTATAGTTGGATATTTTAAATATTTGATAATCACATTGAGAATAGTTCTTAAAAGAAAATGAAACAAACATGCAGTATACGAAATATAAATAAATCAATGTTAAAGTCGGTAACACTACCATTTACCACCGAAGTTCACGGTATTGAGAAAATTCCCAATTTTCGTAACTCTTCAGAAAAATATAACCAGTAACATTAACCATTATACATATATTTGAACAATATTAATTTTTAAGTCCCCTCAAAAATTCATTTTGGTCAAATTTTTAAAGGAAAAATTAGAAAAAATTACTATTTAAGAAGAATGGTTATTAAATTTGATATGCTGTGAAAAAGCAGATTTTTCAGGTATATTTTTGTTATTATAAAGACAGAAAAACGAAAAAAATATTTCCTCGACCTTCTAAAAAATAAGTAAATGATTCCTTAACTCCCGTTAATTAGGCGCTCTACTTTGCATCCCATCTGCTTACTGGCAATGCGCTGGCGCACCACAGAGTTTTCCAACGTTGAAGGGAAACAGCTGATTTCTCCAGTCGTCTTGAATTTTGCAATTGATTTCAAAATCAAAATGCAGCGCAGCCTCCTAACTTGATTAACAACGTGCTATGGACGGATAAATGTTTATATTTAAATTTTTAGCGGTACTGGCATTTTAAATAGGTAGGCTACTCTTTGAAAAGCAATAAGTCGCACAATATGGTATACGTATTACAAACTGAATAATTAATTGAACATAAAAACGGACGATATTATAAATTATAAACTGCAATTCGAAAACAATCATTATCATTATACATTTGTTTTTATTAACAAAATAATAAATAATACTAGTTAATAACTTAATACTTAAAAAGTAAAAAAAAAAATATGTTACTCATTTAAGTGTATAGATAAAAAGGTCTGGTATTGTTCACTATTAAAAACAGTAAAAGCTAGGTTAGTGACCGAACACGGTAGGTCAAGATTCACTCTCAATAAACCTTTGTAGGTCTGCGGTCAGGAACGGTCCGAAAAGGGAAAAATCAAATGATTTGATTTTTTTTTCAGCGTAAATATGCATTTACATTTTTTTAAATCGCGTATTCGTATTCTACTCATTTTCCCTATCTTCCCTTAAAATTAATGACATTATGACTGAATCACCCTGTATAAACCAACAGCAAAACCCGTACATATGATTTTTTTATCATTACATACTTGCCTACGTTGCCAAACTCAACGATTATACGTATAGTATGTACGTAGAGAAAACCACGAACCACCCTGTATATGGGAGCGCTTGAAATTACTTTCTTAGTTTGAAATTATTTTCTTCAACAACAGTCTGGATCCGATTTCGACAATCGAAATCGTTCTGGCGCTAGGCCAAAACGGAGTTTTTAAGAACCATTGTTGTTTTGTTGGCCCTACTATTTTTAGGTTCGCGCACGAGTTTACTTCCATAAAATTGTTTTATACACTAACCGAGATACTTGTTAGATTGAAAACAAACTCCGGATGTGCGGTGTTTATTTTGACAAATCTAACGCACATCAATCTGTTATAAAATTGCTATTCATCCATCCACAGGCCACTTTATTAAAACCGTAACGGCCACAAACATTTGAACAATTAAAAATTGGCAAATTATATTTATCAGAGACTACTCGGTTATCTACACCAGAGTTTTACACGATGTACACCAATATTAAAAAAATACGGACAAACAAAAGCTCCAAATCGGGAATCTACAAATATATATTTTTTGTGGCATTTCTTAAAACGTTTTTCTTTTCTTTTTGAGTACTTTGACTAAAGGTTAATTTAAAATTTATTTTCAACTTTTTGATGATATACGAAGGAGAAGTTAACCGTATATACAGGGTGATTCAGAACTTATCCAAAAAAAAATTCTGGATGTACAGGGGACCCTTACAAATACAATTTTGTAAAGAAAAAATCAAAAAGGTCAGTTCGAAATTGATTTAAAAATACACTTCTGCACGGCACTGGAAACTGGTCCACTGTAAAACCTGACCTCGCACAATGCGACCGGTATGGCGGCGTGATAAAAACGGACAAAAACTTTCGCAAGGAAAGAAATATGTAAATAGAATTTTATCGCACCTATTTTATATCGGCAAATTCAAATGCTTTTGCCTTTATTAATTATTAATAAAATTAATTTGTGTTTTTAAATAATAAAATCATTTGACATACCCGATGCTGCAACAGCAATTGTTCAAAATTTTATCCACTCACGTGTAAACACATTTGGGTCCGTCTTACTCACTTTCTACGAACTAACACAAATGATGTCTTGCTTCACCATAACACAAATACTTCACCATAATACAAATGTTGTCTTGCTTCACCATAAATTAAAACGATATCCATCAACTCTGAGTTGCTATACACGCAAGCCATTTTTGACACTAACTACTAAAAAACTGATGTAAATACCACAGATAACAGGTAAAAACTACCGCAACGACGGATTTCAGTATTAGGAGTCACATGGCTCTCCATGCGTATTGCGAATGACGTTAGAGACTACAGTTGTCCAGCTATGTAGTGGTTTAATGTGCTATCTTATAATTTTTTTCTCAGAAACTATAAATTTTTTTTACAATATTGACTCCATTTCTCATGCCGCATCTATTCCGAAATTTTTTTGGATAAGTTGTGAATCACCCTGTACATAAATCTGCTAGCGAATGATCTAAGCAATAGCTAGTAAATATACTAGATATTGGGGATGTAATTCAACGCTGGACGGGTCATGTAGCCCGCAGAGTAGTTGTTTCCCACAATATCATTAGTTAAACAATTTCTGTTATTTAAAGACTTTTCCTCGTATTTTTGTCTCTACATATTAATAGACAAAACACCATTTCCCGTGAGTTGCTGGGAAAACAATACCCTTCGCTTGTTAGATAACGAATCGTCACGCTAGAAATGCATCGATTTAACATACCGAGCCTCATTCTTGACCCACCTAGCACAGAGCAGCCTTGCAATACGCTATCACACACATGTGGTAAACGTTCGTAGAGATCGGAAAAATGTGGGTCACAATGCTTGTATAGTATTGTGCATATAGTTTTTTTTTATTTTATCGTGCAGTGTAAATTATAACGCAGAACGTAATGGAAAGTTGTTTGTTAAAGGTTACGTACAAAGTAGGTGGCAAAGTCTAGCTGCTATTATTATAGTAAACCTTAATGATCTTATCAAGATACACGTGACATCTTTTTTGTAGGTAATGGTAATTTTTTTATTTTTGCTTCACTGAAAAACAGTTTATAAATACATTTTGTAAGAAACATATGTTTCATTTCAAGTCCATTAGCAATAGTTTACCATTTTTCTTATTTTCATTGACGATATCACCCTTTGTCAAGTAGATGCACAATTGCACAAACTTTAAGGGGTGGCTTTTTGAGTGATTTTAAACTAAAAGTATTTTATAAAAATGATATTCCCGGAAATTCAACTTTACTGTAGATTATGAGGATTCTACCACCACTTCTTGCTCCTGTGTTTTCATTAAACTATTTTCGATTTATTACTATTTTTAACTTTCGTTATCGTTACCAAGTACTTCAGTAAACCTAACTGCGTTTCGCAAAAAAAATTCAAGAATTTGTTCTAAATACTCGATGTTAATTACGTTTTTTTAGGAAACCCTTGCTCTAATAAAGTCTAAATTGTATTTCTAGTAAAGAAATCCTTTAACTTTTTTTGAGAAAACAGTGTCTAGAGTTATTTTACATTTTGTGGAGTATTTGGCAATGTAATATAAGAAAATGGTTCGATTCTTGTATAAAATAAAATATATATTTTTTCTAGTTACAAGTACTGACCAAAAAAACACCCTCTACGAGGTCTGTTCAGAAAATAATCTAACTCTTTGAAGTAAGCGCTAATGGAGATATTTAGTGATATACGGTTGGCAGCATTGCGTTTCGTATAATCTCCTCTGTAACCACATGTTCTTGGATTGTTGATATCTCATATAGTTTTCGTGATATTGTTATTTGAGTGCAACGTAAAATTTTGCGGGAAACTGGGGAAAATCAAGGAAACGTTTGGTCTTTTGAAACAAGCTCACGGAGATGATGCCCTGGGTCGTACGCAATGTTGCGAATGGTTTTTACGATTTAAAAGTGGTCGTCAGTCAATTGAAGATGATCCTCGACCAGGAAGGTCTTCAACTTCAATTGATGGCTCCCACTTGAATTGAAATTAGCATCTCAATTAAGCCATGCCATGAAATTTAAACTGAAAACTTGAACATGCATCGAGTTGCAGCAATATTCTTCTTCTTCTTCTTCTTCTTCTAGTGGTTGGTCCTAATAAGTCCCATAGCACTGCGGCCTGGTTAGGCCTATTGTGCGTCCTACTACTAGTCCTATTCAGCAAGTAGATTTGTCCTTTTTACAAAGTCCAAAAGCTTCCTTGCTGACACTTCTCTCAGTTCCTTGGGTGCCAAATAGGGTCTCCCAAGGAGCGCCATTCTGCTACGTGCAAATCCCGGGCACTCGCCCAGGATATGCAGAGAAGTTTCATCCGCCGATTCACATCCTCGGCAGACCGGACTGTCTACAAGCTTTAGTCTATGTAGATGTTTCCTAAAGTGACAGTGTCCCGTTATGAGTCCTGTCACTCTCCTGAGCCGGATTCTATTCAAGCTCAGTAACTCATTCGCTCTTCCATTCGAAGGATACTCCATAAGCTCCTTGGAATGGCTATGTCCTGGCCTTGAAGTCCAGTATTTCCTATGTTCTGTCTCTGTCCATTTGCCCAGAGCCCGCCTGACCACACTGGGAGATGTGCCACAGAAGGGCTCCGGGCCAATGAACACTGTCTCGGATCCCTTCCTCGCAAGTTCATCCGCTTTCTCATTTCCACAAATGCCTTTGTGCCCTGGCACCCAACACAGTCTGACTGTATTGTTGGTGGCCAGTTCAGTCAGCATTTGTAAACAGTCCCACACCAGTTTTGAACTTACCTTGTGTGCGGCTAAAGCTTTAATTGCAGCTTGACTATCAGAGAATATATATATGAGTTTACGTCTATAACCTCTACGTACATTCTCTGCCAGACACGCCATTATTGCGAAGATTTCTGCTTGGAATACAGTAGGGAACTCCCCCAGACTGTAGCTTGCACTCCATCTGGGTCTGAGTCCATATATTCCTGCACCCGTCCCTCTGGTCATTTTGGAGCCATCTGTAAACCATACTAGGCTCCACCTTTCCAGGGTATTAAACCTTTCCTCCCACTCGCTTTGATCCTCTATTCGAGTCTCAAATGGCTTGTGGAAGTGAAACTTTGGAACCATCTTGTCGGATACCATCCCAAGAATTGGTTCCGACATAGATGTATCTTTGATCCTGGAGTGGGAACCACCCCTCCAGTCATTATTATTCCTGAGTCGATATGCTGCTAGCCGCGCTTCTCTCTCCACCACTATATGCAGCGGTGGCAGATTTAGCATGACTTCTAGTGCAGCTGTCGGGGTCGATGCCATCGCCCCCGTTATACCTAAACAGGCCAATCTCTGAATTCTATTCAGTTTGTCCCTCGCTGTGGTCTGTTGTGTTTTCTGCCACCAAACCACAGCGCCGTAAAGGTCTTACTATCGACGTATACAACCAGTATGACATCTTTGGTTTCAGTCCCCAGGTGCTCCCAATAAGGCGACGGCATACACACAATGTCTGCTTCGCCTTACTCACCACTTTTTCCAAGTGCGCATTCCAGGTAAGCTTATTATCCAGTACCACTCCTAGATATTTTACTTCCCTGGAAAGCCTAATGCTCCTCTCCCCTATAATAGGTTCAGAGAGTCCAATTAAATTCCTTCTCCTGGTGAAGGGTACTACGACCGTTTTGTCTGGCTTTACTGACAGTGCCTGCCCCTTACACCAGTCATCCATCCATTTCAAAGCCTCTTTCATGAGTTCTGAAACGATAATATTATGTTTCCCGACTATGAGAACGACTAAGTCGTCCGCATAGCCTTTTGTATAAAATCCCTTTCTATTAAGGCCCTCCAGTGCGCCGTCCACCACTAATCCCCATAACAAGGGAGACAGTACGCCTCCCTGGGGGCAGCAATACTACTTTCTCGTTTGATGATCTAACAACAGAAAAACAATCGTGTGGACGTTTGTCAGCAGCTCCTACGATATTGAGACAAAATGGATTGACAAAGGATGTCCACACCCCAAAAAAGTACGTTGGTCTCAATCCAATGTCAACGTGATGCTGACTGTTTTTTTAGACTTTAATGGATTTGTGCATTTTGAATTTTTTTTTCTCAAGGTGAAACAGTGAACTGTGTGTACTATCAAGACGTTTTACAATGGATACGTGAAAAAATCCGCAAAAAGAGTCCAGAGTTGTGGCGAGACAAATCAGGATTCTTTCACCATGACAATGCGCCCGCATACTCAGCTTTGTCAATTCGTCAGTTTTGTGTCAAAAATCAGATTACTGTTCACTATTTTCCTTCACCCTCCTTACTCGCCAGATTTGGTCCCCTGCGATTTATTCTTATCTCCGAAATTAAAATCAGTGCTGAAAGGACGCCATTTTCAGACTATTGATGACGTCAAAGCAATTTCATCACTGACTTTAAAGACCCTTTCAAATAAAGCTATCCAGGACTGTTTCGCGAAATGAAAACACCGCTGAGAAGTGTGATTAGGGGAAGGGAGTATGTTGAAGGGACAAGGACTAATAATGTATCAAATTAATAATAGTTTATTTTCTGAAGAGACCTCGTACTTAGAAAACTGTCGATTCGAGAACTTATTTATTATAAAATCACGTTCTGTATAATTTATAACGTTTTTGGAGGAGTAGAGAAAAATAATTTCTTACATTTCAATATTCTTGTTTTCGCTCTGTCAATTTCACAAAATATTCCTTATGAGAAATAATATTTTAAAAGTGGGGTACCGACATTACTTCGGAACGGTGAATTAGATTCCATTCAAAATTATTTCATTGTACATTCATAATAATTCCAAAAACATTTTTTCTCGAACCAAACTGTTATTTTTATCAAATGAAAAGGGCTGGATAAATGAAGCAATATTTTTCTTAATGAAATGAAAGATATCCCCACAGCTTGTATCACTTAAAAAACCATTTATATGGGCTTGTGCCCACACCTTTTTGTAGACAATCGAAATTGTATTTAACATTATCATTATTGTGCTAGTACAATTTACGTCGGCTGTTTCAATAACAAGTATGTCCAAGGCGCCACACGTACTTTTATGTGGATATAAAGTATCTAGCTTTATGTGGTAAGCTGTAATAGTTTATGGAACATGAGTCAGCTTACGTTTATTGCATATGTATATCTACAAGATGGAAGGAATATTTCTACATTCGTCAGAACCAGAGAAATAAATCATGCTTGTCGATTAGTTCATTGAGCCCCACATTATTGCTAATTAATTCATTTCGTATGTACATAGCATAAGAAACGCAACGATTTATAGTGGAGTTAGCATTCATTAGTTTGACTATCTGCGAAGACATGACTTCAGTTACCACCCATCATAGAACCCAGTTGTAAACCTTAAATTTAAATATCCATTAGATATCTATCCTATCAAAACAACGAAATGTTTCTCGAATCACAACAGGTTAATTTTATTATTTGTAAAAACATACAACGAAAACAGAAAGAAAAATGCAAATAGCCCCGTTATCAAAAGGAAAACAATTAAAATCTGGAGTTAGACATAATAATATGTGACTCACTCTAAATATTGGTGTACTGAATCCTAATCTTAGCGAAGTAAACAAAAGCCTTTGAGAAACTGGCTTCACATGTTAAAACTGCTTAACATATTGCGGATACCGCAGATTAATGTAGGCGATGATAGTGATAGTGAAATTGAATTAAATGAATAAACTTTTACATTTATTATACCTATTAATCATCAATATTTTATATTCAATATTATTATAATAATTATATTATTACATATTAATTTATGTTGCCTGCGTTTATCTTCAAAATATATTTAGTTTTTTGATTATAACATAGACATAAAACGTCCAAACGTACAAATCTAGCCAGCTAAATAGAAATTCTTCAAATATCATTCAGTGTGCACTGTTTATACATACATCATCTGCTTGTTTTATGATCGGGTGGCAACCGATGGGTCATCTATGAATATACTGACCATTACTCACCATATGAGGATAAAAGTTAACTGAAGAATGTTGCAATTTAAGGATTCTTATTGTGTTCTCATCCTCATATCATTAACATAACGATATCTTATTTATTTCAGTAATAGGCCTCTTGCACATGCCGGATTTTTTATATTAGTTCACATATTTAAATATGGCCTAATTTAAAATTATTAATTATAAAATCTTTTGTGAAAAATTCTACTCGAAAATTGACTAAATCGTACGTTGAAATTTGGAGATGAGCATCCTGTAGGGGGTGTCGTAGAACGAGTTGCTATTGGTGCGACGTCATCGGTAAGTAAACTGGCCGCTTCACATTAGAAAACGATGTCGGTCCTATTCTTAAAAACATTTATTATTTTCAGTTTACATACGATACTGATGTGCTGTTATATTTATTAACTGGTTTCCATTTTCGCCTAAAATGAACTCTTGAAAAAATACATAAAAGTTAAGCCCACGTTTTTTTTTATGCGCATAGAAAAATTTTCATTTCTAGTGATAATTGAAAGCCAAAAAGCCAAAAATCTCCGTGGATATACGATTTACCCAAATATGGACTTTTTGAAATTGATGCTGTCTAGACTATTTATATGGTTTAGAGGGATTTGCCATAGTTATTATAAGTTTAACTTCACAAATTTACAGTATATATAAGGTATCGTACTGCTTATTGACACCACTCCACACATTTAATAACCAATGCAGTCAGCTGCACTGTCGAAACGCGTTATTGTATATGTCGCGCTTGCCATTTACTTACCGATGACGTCAACGTGTCGACATCCCAGTCCATGGCGTTTGCGCGCGAAGCGAACTGATTACAACTTTAATATCTAATAACTTTTTAAAAATAAATTAATATAACAAAACCTTTACACATTGTTTGTAGTATTCAGTGTAGATACAAAAACTATTAAAATATTTTTTTCTGCAAGAGGCCTATTGTAAATCCATGCTTTTTCATGAGATAGCTGTAATAAGTCTTGAGTCAAAAAGTAAAGTACGAATGGCCAAAAAGGTCGGTACGGAACAACCATAGAGCAAAAGGCAGCAGTGCATCTATTTCAATAAAAGTAATTTCTTTTAAATCCAACAAATCCTGTAGACAAGTAATTCAGTACCTTTAAGGGCGCCATATTCTTTAAAACTCCACGTTAATATTCTTATAACATGTACTTGCTTAGTCCTACATATAAAATTGTTTACTTTTATTTATAAGTACGTGAAAATAATTCTTAAAATGTAAGGTTAGGATAACAGCAAACGCATGTCTTACAAACGCTTTTTTTAGTTATTATTTTATTTGGGTAAATTTAAATGGTAACAATGAATAAACAAAACATCAAGGTTTTTATTTTTGTGCTTACTTTTGTTCTACACGTTTTACTTTTAAAGATTTCAGTACCTAAAAACGCCAGAAATTTCACTATTTCTCGGCCAGGGATATGGCCACCTTAATAAGTGTATTATGCAAAAACAAACTAAAAACTTTCCAGGGCCAAGAGAGTTCGAGATTGTCAATTTGAATATAAAATATTTCGCTTACGTCAAAGTTTGATGTAAAGTATTTGCGTGGTGTTAGAAAATTGTATTAATATACAAAGTAATCGATGAAGAATAGCACATCTGGGATTCAGAAATACTTATTTAAAATGAATGTTTAAAAGGTACAGGAAAACTAAAATTTCAATTTGTAGTATCAATTTAAAAATATGTAGTCACTTTTAAGTTTTATTGGCACAACAAATAATTTCCTATTAATTTTGGGCGTAACTTATAGAGGGCGCTGGTTATACCATTTACCAATGCTATAGCATTGGTAAATTAAATAGTTTTTTTCATTGTATAATTGTCGTAAAAACGAGTGGTAATTCCGAAAGAGGACCACTTTCTATTCTATATATCTATAATAAGTATCTTGGATAATTTGGATATCCCTATCCGTTTTTCAGAAATTTGTTCTTAAACGTTCCAACGCATATCTCTTACGTTTTATTACTGGCATCAGTTTTTCCAGCTAACAAATACATTAATTTGTCAATTAAATATGTCAGTCAATAGTTACACATAGTTTCATTGAGAAACATGCCCTAAAATGCTTCTTAAGAGTACTGTTTAAAGGGTGAAGTAAAATACTAGTTTTTATTTTATTTTTTTTTTAACATTCGCAGATCAGTGTTTTTGAAATTTGTTATTCCGTCATAAATTTTTATAACGAAGTTGATAGTGACACTGAAAAAAAAACAGCAACTGTTTAGGAGAAGTTTCTGAAAAGTTAAAAGACTTATTCCCACAAAACTTTTTTATTTAAGTAGAAACAATATTTTCAACCAAAAATATGAAAAATTTCGATATTTCTACAGAAATAAGGTACTTTACTAGTGTGAAAAAAGAACAGACTAACAAAATATTAATTGCGATACTGATCATTTTAGATCTATTAGCAAATTACCATATATAGATCTAAATACTGGCATATGTTCTTACAGACCAGACAATTTCATTGAGACATCTTGTTTTCTTTATTGCCGTGATAAAACCAGATGAAAGTAAATCACAACTTTTATCATAAACGTCTTTCGAGCACCTCTTTAGATAATTAATCTGAAAGTTCAGTTCCAATTTTTGCGACATTTGTTTATCAAAAGTAATTTAAAAGTATGTTCGGTAAAGATTAATGTAATAAAGGAACTGATATTAAAGGTGTTTACGGGTCGTTGATCATCGCAACCATCATTTTTATTTATCAGGCTACTTTGATTGAAACATAAAATTATATTTTTTAAAATGCTTGTAACTTCTAAACAAAAACGAATCGGACCTATGTTCATATAAGAAAAAATGTTTCAAATTAACTCAACTGCCATCTGTCAAAGTCTGTCACAGAGTTTGTAGCATACCCTGTGTAATAATTTTAACAATTCTATAAAAAGTACTTATAATTTTGTTATGTTAACCAGGAAATTATTAACATCGATAAATTTATCAACGCTTTCAAAGAAGGAAACAACGTAAAAATTTTATTATTGCTTCTATACAGCTGCTACGTGAAAATAAGTTAATTCAAATGTGCATTTAGTCACGAACCATCTCGAAATGACTTCAAATTTCATTGTTGGCGGAATATCCACCCACGCTTCCGCATGCCTGTGTTTCGTTCATTGACATTTTTGTTCAAATTTGCACGAATTCATATACTTAAAGGAAACAATATTTGAAGACTGATATTTTATAAAAGCTGATTATTTCACAAAAATGTGGAGTGGATAGCTATACTCGTTGAAAATGTCGACGTAATATTTACGTACATACTTGTTTATTCGGATTAAATAAAAAAAAGTAATGAAACGAGTGGCCTTCGGACACTTTTTTCAAATATTGACTTTTGCTTATTGATTTGCATAATACAACAAGGTATCTATTTGCGGCAGCAACAAAATATATTCTAGAATAACATCAGCAAAAGGAAAATAACATCCATTGCTTCCTCAAAACATGAAAGATGTGGTCAGGTAGAGCCTGAATATAAATGTGTGTGTAAACAAAAAAAAAGAAATACTCTAAAGGAAATTGAAATAATTCCTCATACTTTTCAAATGAGAATATCAGTGGTCGCGATCAATCTGTTCTGTTTAGTTCCTCAAAGACTGGGTAAGGATAGATAATGTAAATCTCTTAAATCTTTAGATGTAGATAAACTAAATATACTTATAAACAGTCACATTAGACTTCAAATAATGTCAGATGTTTGTTTTGATAACGAAAACTAAAATAGATTTTTGGAAACGTAATGGTATTTAGCTTAAATTAAATTTTATACAGTGTGCAATAAAATCTTTGGCCAAGCTTTAAACAAAGAGTTACTAAAAACATTCATGTGTTTGACAATGCTTAATTTTCGAGATACAGACTGCGAAAGTTAAAAAAAAAACGAATTTTTTAAATTATAAATAAAATAAAATCTTACGTTTTTATTGTTTCGATAACGAAATATGTGACCAAATTTTAGAATATGCCTACTATCGAAATAAATGAAATAGACCCCGAGTTTGGAAACCGATATTAAGAAAACGCAGGGGCAAAAAAAATTGAAATTTGGACCATATATAACCTCACTATTACTCTATTGTGTGTTAAAATTTCAGTTAGTTTCGTTATCCCATTTTTTAGTTATTAATGAAAATGTTGAAAAAATCACGGTTTTCTACTTAAAAAAATTGATATTTACCTCTCACTTTAACTCGTCGTTAATTGATAAAAAAATTCCAAATTTTTACTGACGATAATTCGACGTATTGTCTTTAGTATTGTGAAGGTCATTTGCCTCAAAAGCTCTTCTTTTTTTATTTTTAAGCAAAACAGAAGGGAGTGCTATCTCCGTAAATATTGCATTCTTTAGAAAAAGAGAAAAACTGACTCAATTAGTAAATAATTGTAAAACAACAATTTGTTAAAATAATATAATTATAAAGGCTACCCTTCATCGGACCGTGAATGTAGTTGACCATTCCGATACTGTTTTTAAGAATTTCATATTTATAACTATTATTTTAACAAATCTTTTCAGATTGTTGTTTACAGTTATTTACTACCTATGTCAGTTTTTTTCTTTTTTTAAAGAACGCAATATTTACGGTGATAGCACTCCCATCTAGCCCTGAACCAAAATATTTGGTGTGGCACTTTTTTTCCGATGGCAAAATAAGAAATTTGATATTTTTCATGTAGGATATACGATAGAATTATTAATTTTGCTATAAATTATGTTTGTACCATTATAATAAATCTACTTTTTATTTTGTGTATATAAAAGAATAAAACATTTAATATANAATTGGTACCTACCTCTCACTTTAACTCGTCGTTAATTGATAAAAAAATTCCAAATTTTTACTGACGATAATTCGACGTATTGTCTTTAGTATTGTGAAGGTCATTTGTCCCCAAAAGCTCTTCTTTTTTTATTTTTAAGCAAAACAGAAGGGAGTGCTATCTCCGTAAATATTGCATTCTTTAGAAAAAGAGAAAAACTGACTCAATTAGTAAATAATTGTAAAACAACAATTTGTTAAAATAATATAGTTATAAAGGCTATACCCTGCATTGGACCGTGAATGTAAGAATTTCATATTTATAACTATTATTTTAACCAATCTTTTCAGATTGTTGTTTACAGTTATTTACTACCTATGTCAGTTTTTTTCTTTTTTTAAAGAACGCAATATTTACGGTGATAGCACTCCCGTCTAGTCCTGAACCAAAATATTTGGTGTGCTACTTTTTTTCCGATGGCAAAATAAGATATTTGATATTTTTCATTTTGATTTTTGAAGTAAAATTTTTATAGTTACCTACATGAAAAATATGAAATTTCTTATTTTGCCATCGGAAAAAAGCGCCTCACCAAATATTTTGGTTCAGGGCTTAAAATGACGTTCAAGTATTGTAGAAACAGAATATCTTATTATTTTGGAGTGACTCGAAAATTTCATTTAAATTCGCTTAGGAGCACCGTGATGGGTGGTCGTAGGCATAAACCTTAAACTTCGCAAAACCCTAAAGAAAAAAAGTCGAATCGCATGATCTAGGCGGCCAATTCTTATCACCAAAACGGGAAATTACATGACCAGGAAATGACTCATGCAGTAATTGAATTGTTTCTCGGGTTGTTTGGTACTGTCTTGTTGAAACCACATATCGTCTACATCCGTATCTTGCAATTTAAGCACGAAAAACTGGATTATCATGTCGCGATAACAAGCACCATTAACTATTATTGCCTGATCAGCCGCATTTTCGAAGAAAAATAGTACGATGATGCCTCCACACCAAAATCCGCACCAAACAGTGACATTTATGAACGCATTTGTTTCTCAACAATCACTTCTGGATTTTCTGAACTCCAAATGCGAATTTTATCGATCAACGAAGCCATCAAGATTAAACTGAGCCTTATCGCTGAAGATGATTTTGTTCGAAAAGTCAATACTGACTTGCTCCATTCAATTAACTTGACCACGGTACCAAATTGATGTTCCTGGACTCTCAGCAACACCGTCACGAACTGCTTCGATGTTTTATGTTGAACGACTTGAAGTACGGTCAGTGTTTAAAATCAATAAGATCCAGTCTTTCTGAATTGTTCAATTGGTCTCTTCATAGTTGATGAAGTTAAATCACTGTTCCGACAATATTGTGTACGAAAATTGCGAACAGGGGCTCTGTCAAACCTTCATTATTTTTAAAATATTGCTCAACAATGAAAACGCGTTGTTTTTTCATGTAGCACTCCATTTTTAATAATCCTGAATTATCAGCTATCACGCTGTCTTTTTTTTTAATGGGAACACTTTATCGCAATGGCGCAAAATTCAAATCTTGCGTGAATTTTGGGACACCCGATATTTCCAATAATTCTGAACACCACATATCTTGAAAACGAAGCGTTTCCGTTTATAGAACTTTATTTGTACACTTGTGAGGTAAACTTTAAATATAGCCAAGCAATTATTTATCAACTAATCTGACAAACAATAATTTGTATTTAAGTAAAAAAAATTGCATCCATATTATAAAACTATATGACAATTATCTCGGTAATTTGAAATTTTAAAAGATGGAAAAACCAGGACGAGACAAATATATTTTCATTAGACAAATATAAATTTTCCGTACTACCTACATAAATATTATAAGTCAATTATAGGTAGCAGAAACTACTCTAAACAAATCTCGAAGAATCGAATAAAAAATTGTATTTCATAAAAAAAATTGACAGCGGGTTGTTCAATTTTTTAAATTAATAGATGCAATAAGTTATCGTGTATTTATTTTAAATGTGAATACGAAATCAATAACACAATTCCCCAGTGCAGATAAACACAACGATTAAGATATAAACGACTTGCAATTAATACTATTTTATTGTAAAAAAGTGACGTCAATGATACGAAAATTGAAACATTGCTTACGTAGGGAAAATATTGGTTTGTTTTGCAAGACACCGATATATCTGATACGTAAGTGTAAAATTAAATACGTCGTGCATAATTTTTTTGAAGAATGTTATTTTGGTCAACATTTCCAACTTAATCGGTGAAAATAATAAAAGAATGCAGAGCGTTGACGTTTAACAAACTAAGTCGTCCTTTTAGTGAAGCTAGTTGTTTCGTTCAAAACATAATGATGGTTTAAGATGCCGACATTTGTAAATCTACTGCTAGTCAAAAGGAGAAAATTATGATAATCCATACGAAACTGTCCCGTCAAAATTGTTCTATTTGTTAACCTCAACAAATGCGTTCGTATTAAGTCTGCAAGGTGGAATTTTGATACAAAACATCAACATCAAAATACTGACAAGTGACAACGTTCATGTAAACGATAATTCCGAATTTCCTGGAAAGGGCGCCAAGTGCTCATCTCATTGTACAACGTGAATTCCATTAATATTGCTCTCATGTAAGTGTTTATATTATACGTATGAAGAACTGGGGGCCTTTAGAGACAATTGCAAAAGAAAACAAAATTATTATAAAAGATATTATTGCACTTTGTATAGTGCATACATGATAATTGAGTTTTACTTAATGCAGAAATTAAATAAATTAAATACCCAGTAATTTAATAGTATAGGGTTAACGACAGTGAAAATTATACTGACAAACATTCAGTTATTATTTTAAGGTAGATAAAAGAAAACTAATATCAATTTAGGAATTAGCAAAATAGAGTATACGTCAGCAAAAATGTGTAAAGTGGAATCATTCTAAATCTATTAGATACAAGGTGTTTACAAATTTGACGATAATTTTTTTATGCGAGTTAGAATCCTTTATTAAATCATAAAATATTTTTTAAATAAAAGTAGTTGAAACTCAAAATAATAACGATAATTGTTGGAACTTATTGGGAACCTCTGGAATCATCCCCGACTTACATACTACATACACACAACAAGTGGCAGTAAATGGTGCGTCGTCCGCTGTTTTGTCCCGTTTTTGGAACTAAACAGAGTAATTGCTAGTTCAGTTTCAATTCTACCTTCTACTTTGATTTTCATTGTGGAAACGTGTGTGTTCTATTAAGTAAATTATTAGTGAACAAATATTTAAATGAAATCATTTATTATTCCAGGTCCTTAGTTTTAAGTGTTTTTTTTTTGTGAAAGGGCATATGCCTGTGGTGTGTCTATTAATAAGTACAAATAAACAGCTTGTTCGCAGATGCTCAGATCAAGATGAGAATCAGCAGTAGGAGTGACAAAGGCACGATACCTTAATAGTAGAGCAAGGTACAAGTTCGTACAATATTTGTTGAGATAGAATTCCAAGAAACGAATACCTAAGCCAATAAAGTTCTGTTATTGGTACTACTGTAACAATTTACCACGGCATGGAAGAGCCTAGAAAAGAAATTTTCCGCCAATCGGGTGTCGAATACGGTTAATCCCAAGAAAGTGACGCAGAGGTCTTCTTGGAATTCTATCTCAACAAATATCGTACGGACTGTACCTTCTATGCAAAAATTTTACTTAGGTTACAGTTATTTAATGAAGACTTATATATTAAAATATATGAGCAGATTACCTCTAAGCATCTCGCGGAGATGAATTTGGTCAAACTTTACTAAAATGGCTCGTCAATACAGTAACAATTAATTAATGAATATAGTGGTAAGGTATAGAAATACTGTTGAAAACTGTCAGTAGTTGCAGATTTTTATGTACAATGATTTTAAAACAGAGCAGAGCTACCGGTGGAGTCAGCGGTTCCAAAAAGTTTTCATCGTATCAATGTGGTATTAACAAAAATTATTCTATTTGCAAAAAAATATATTTAAAGTAATCACGTTTTTACACCTCGAATTATTTGTTCTTCAAATATCCTCTTCAAATTTATAAACACTAAATAAAAAAATACAAAAAATAAAATGTTTTATTTTGTGAAATTTCGAATCTCGTTCAAAAAAGACCAAGTTCTTCATTAAATAGTTTGCATGTCTGTTATTTTTTTAGTATTCATTATTTTTTGTTTTGATCTGGATCTGGATCTGGATTTTGTTTTGATCTGGATCGAAATTTTATTTCCATTTGTAGAAAAACTATTTTCATGGACATTAACATTTTACCTATTTCGATTATATATTGCACATATCAGTGATATATTTATCTAATAAAAATAGTAATTACAAAATAACTGCTAGTGAACTGTTGTCAAGTATTTGCTTTATATTATCTCACATGAAAAAGAATATACTGTTCAAATATGTACCTGGATACTTCTCCCAGCTGAGAGTAAACAATTGTAAATAACAAACGTACGCTGTTTTCTCTGGAAAGGCACCTTCAAATTTGATGAGCTCAAGTGGGATTCCCGAAGCACACAAGAGACAAATGAGGTAACTTATTTCTAATAATAATGTCAAAACAATAGACTTCATACCAAATAAAAGCGCATGTATGTTTTGAAATGAGAAGAATTACCGCAACTTCCTCCTCAATATCTCGTATATTCCGAGTCACATCAAATTATGATTCACTACATAAGAAGGGAAAACATTTATCCAAAAACTTTTGTAGTAGAATGAAAGAAATCAACAAATTTACTTTTTTTAAAACGAGAAATTTATGAGAAGCATCTGATAAACAGAAATGACAATGTAAAAGGGAAATAATAACAAAAATTGAATGAAGTTACTTTCCCTTTCGTATATAAATACGAGGTCTGTTCAGAAAATAACCGAATTTTTTTAGTTATGGAATAATGGAGCAGTATTGCGTTACGCATAACATGCTCTAACCACATGTTCTTGGATTGTTGATATCTCATTTAGTTTTTGTAATAAAGTTATTTGAGCACAACGTGTTTAAGTGGATCAACCATGCAACGTAAATTTTGTGTGAAACGGAAATGTTTCACCTTTTGAAACAAGCTTACGGAGATGATGTTCTGTGTCGTACGCAATGGTTACGATTTTCACGATTTAAAAGTGGTCGTCAGTCAATTGAATATGATCCCTGACCAGGAAGGTCTTGGACTTCAACTGATGATTACCACGTTCAGAAAGTCAAAGATCTGGTGCGTGCAAATCGCCGATTGACTGTCAGAGAAATTGCAGAAGAGATTAGCATCTCAATTGAGTTATATTATGAAATTTTGACCGAAAAATTGAACATGCATCGAATTGCAGAAAAATTTGTTGTTTCTTTAATGACCGAACAACAGAAAGAATATCATGTGGATAACTCCTTGAACAATCCAATGATGATCCATGATAAAACATCCATTCAAAGAGTCATAAGGAGAGACCACAGCTACGATACGACATTTAACACAAATGTTCAATCATCACAATGGATTGGCAAAGAATCGCCACGCTCCATGCTCAAGAAACACGTCAATCGCTCGATCCAATGTCCAACTGATAACCACTATTTTTTTGGGGCTTTAATGGAATTGTGAAAGGATCAATAAATGTATAAAATTTATAATAAAGTTCGGTTATTTTCTGAACAGACCTCGTAATTCACTCAATAAATTAACATATTTACAAAATCCAATTTAAATATAGTCTAATATGATATGAAAACCAGGTCAACCTGTAGATCAATTTAACAGAAGTTATTGGAATTGCAAAATTTTATGCAAAACTAATTTTAAAGTAAAAAGGTAATTATTATCCTGCGGATGAATTCAATGATTGCAAAACTGATTAATAAATAAATTATTTGGATCTGGTAACTAAATTGCAAATACTTCTTTGTCTAAAACGAGACGGCAAATTTAGTAACTACCATTTCAACTATAACAAAAAAAATTGCAGGATTTCTAAGTCATCCATTAAGCAACATTTATCTACAAAGCCATTACAAGTATTTATTGGATTGTAGTTTCTTAGTTCTTAAAAATATGTAGCCATATAAACCATTATTAATTAGTTATATAATAATCTTAAAATTCGTTCAAAACAGTTTTAAAATGAATTAATTATAAAATCCAATTATGTAATACTTCGAAGAAACAGTTTAATAGGTTTTTTTCCAAGTAAAAGTATAAATTTGATTTAAAACTTCAACTAAAAAACCCAACTCTTAAATATCTGTGGGAATCCTAGGAATACAGAGAATTGATAACGACATTTAAATATGTATAGATATAACAAATTTCGAAAATTGCGGTTATTCAATAACGATTTTCCGAGAGATTTTCAGGATATTCAGTACTATTTAAAATTTTCTGTCAACATTCTGCATGTTTTTAAACAAATGTGTGTATTTGCCGTTTTTCTATTAAATATAAACGATGAACGTTAAAAATCACGTTGATGTGTTACAATAACAAATACCAAAAAAATACATACCTATATATTAAAAAAACTACTAGATACTAGTATTTATTTTGTAGCATAATATGTTGCATAAACATATTTCAAAATAATGTATATGTATTTTCAAAACAGTAAACCATTCATTTAATTTGTAAATAATTAAGGAAGTTTTACATTCTGCTGATCCATGTTGAAAAACAAAAATAAAATAATACACATTTCGAAATTTGTAAACTAGGACAATTCCGGAAATGTTTCATCCAGACAGCAATTATTATAATCTGAAGATAAGACAAAAGTACAATAAATTCCAATATTTACTCAGATTGCCTGCCCTACATAAATAATTTTTTAAAACCTTGCGAAATTCTTTATTTTGTGAAAAATAACACCCATCAATAATTTGTCTCTAAGATTTAAGCTGTCGAAAAAATAAAAATTAAAGTAGGACCAATTATACTGTTGTGGAAATAAGATTAAAAAACACTTTAGAGAAAATATCCGTAATCTGGATGCTTATTTATAAACTACCTCACACCTCAGGAAGTGCTACTAAAACATAACCGATATGTAATTAAATCAAAACCACTATGTAACACGATTAACATACCCATATAACATATTATGAAATAAATAAACTCACTACTGTGATGCTCAATAGCAAATATGTCGTTGGGTGAAGAATTTTTTTTACATAAATGGTGTCAAAAGCCGTTTTAATTAGCGTCTGTCAGTAAGATAATTAATTCGGAAATTCAGTAATTCTTCAATTTTATCATACCGTCTTCTCCATCATAAATGTGTGAATCGATTATATTTTATTTAAATTTCAAGTCCAAGTTTTGCAATAGTAGCTGTTTAATTAACCTCGTTAAATAGACACACATTTTTGCCTACACTGACTTGATTAATTACACTGTAAATATTTAAATTAAGTTAATGGCTACAGTTTTTATTATAAATGCTACTAAATAAAGCTTCTGAAAATAGCACCCTTTCGCATTAGTTGTTCCTTGGAACAAAGCTTATGCTGACACTGTGTATTGACACATGCCACGTTAATATGGTAAAGAAATAAGAATAAGAAAGTATTAGCCAGCAAGTACTACATATAACTGCTATAAGATATAAGATCTCAATCTATAGGATGGTTCACATGAAACTCCTATATAGTAGGAACTCTGCAAAGCGGTCTTTCCGTATTATCGCATTATACAGGACGATTCAGGTTTAATCTGGATAACTTCAGGAATGGACAAAACAGGTTAAAATAATGTTCATTCGTGATATAAACTTATTTCTTAAATCGTATCGTTTCGGAGTTACAGGTAGGTACTTTTTCTCTTTTCTTAGCACTAAAAATACTTTTAAGGAAGATTTTCACAAACGTCAGTTTATGCAAATCATTGTGAGTTTTGTTTTTCATGGGTTGCTATACCGTTAATTGAAATTTTCAGGAATTTCATTGAATATCTCGAAAAAAAACAAGAGATGAAAAAGTTTCAAAATTAATGAGACAAAGTGGTGTGCAGCTGTTTTATTGAAATTAATTAATTTTTTTTGAAGTTTTTAAATACTGTAGGAGGGGGGTATCACACAAAATACTTACACTTCTAATTGTAAGAGGGGTAGGTGGTTAAAAAATAAGAAGCTTATGTAAGATCATAAGAAGTGTTTGTGTTCCGAATTTCACCTCGATCGGATGAGTGGTTCAAAAGATATGAGGGAAAAGCAAGAAAAAAATTCTATTACAACACCATCTATCTCGGAAACGATGTGATTTAGGAAATAAGTGAATGAACATTATTTTTTTAACCTGTGCTATCGATTCCTGAAGTTATCCAGATTAAACCTGAATCGTCCTGTATTTTGAGCAAATAGTATATTTACCTAAATCGAATTTGAAAATTGAAGACCTTAACTTCAAAAGGGTCTAAGTGCCAAAAATTCAAAATATGAGATTTTTGCATAAAAAGGATCCATGTACTAAGCCAAACGATATCCAAATGGGTCTAAGTGCCATCGCGAAGTATTTTGTTCATTGGAGTGGGATAAATATGACAAATCTGTATGTGCCATGACTATTAGAAGTAAAAAGGGTCTAAGTGCCACCGACGCATTCACGTGTTTTTTACTCTTGAGATTATGTTTACATTTANAAATAAAAGTCGATGGCTGAAAAAAGTGACATTTTATAAACTAAAGTTGACGTGTCCGAGGATTTCCTGTCAAAACCCTTCAATAACGATTTTTCGAATTTATTCCAAACTTTACGAGCTCTGTGTATAACTGCTATAAGATATAAGATTTCAATCTATAGGATGGTTCACATGAAACTCCTAGATAGTAGGAACTCTGCAAAGCGGTCTTTTCGTATTATCGCATTATACAGGATGATTCAGGTTTAATCTGGATAACTTCAAGAATGGACAGAACAGGTTAAAATAATGTTCATTCGTGATATAAACTTATTTATCAAATCGTATCGTTTCGGAGTTACAGGTAGGTATTTTTCCTCTTTTCTTAGCACCAAAAATACATTTAAGGATGATTTTCACAAACGTCAGTTTATACAAGTCATTGTGAGTTTTGTTTTTCATGGGTTGCTATAACGTTAAATGAAATTTATGCGTCTGGGGCGCTACACTGTCACGAATTTCATTGAATATCTCGAAAAAAAAAAGAGACGAAAAAGTTTCAAAATTAATGAGACAAAAGTGGTGTGCAGGAGGGTAGCACACAAAATACATTTCAAACGGGGGTAGGTGGTTCAAACATAAGAAGCTTATGTAAGATCATAAGGAGTGTTTGTGTTTCGAATTTCATCTCAATCGGATGAGTGGTTCAAAAGTTATGAGGGAAAAGCGGGGAAAAAAATTCTATTTCAACACCCTCCGAAACGATGCTATTTAGGAAATAAGTTCATATCATGAATTAACATTATTTTAACCTGTTCTATCGATTCCTTAAGTTATCCAGATTAAACCTGAATCATCCTGTATTTTGAGCAAATAGTATATTTAGCTAGATCGAATTTGAAAATTACTTTTCTTGATGCAATAAATGTCAAATCATGATCTATAAACGACATATAATTTTTATATACAGAGTGTTCCGAATTGCACAAGCCAAATTTTATATGGTTATACGATACAACTCGTCGAAATAAAAGATAAAGTTCCTATAAACACGGGTTGGGAAATGCTTAGCTCCAAAAATACAAGGTGTTCTAGTTTAAAATCATGTTTATTGAAATATTTCTGAGGATATTTGATGTCAATAAATCAAACTTGGATTAATAAAAATTTATCCAATATTAAGACAAATATCGGTATAATAATTTCTTCACCAATCGCATAGATAGTGGAAGACACCGTCTCTAAAAACCCTAACATATCTTTGCTACTAACTGTTTTTTTCTTGATCATTGGATAAGTGCATTTAGTTTCTAGCAAAGTTGTTTTTTAAGAAAAAACAATATCTTTCCGAATTATTATTTTTTTAAGTTTTAAGCAATCTTAGTCCACAATTGATTAACTTTGTAATATCTCTCAAAAAGTATTTTCACAGAAAAAAGTGTACTATAAGAATTTTTGCTTCAAACACAATTTCATGTACAGTGTAAAGTTTAAACGTAAAAAAAACAATTGCCATAGAAATTTATAAGTATGTATCTAAAGAACAATAAGGATCAGAAACAGTTCGCAAAAAATACAACATTTCTACTTCAATTACTTTTTTGGAATATATTTCAATAACTTCTTGACAGCATCGACTTCATGCTTCTTGATAGGCACTTTTCCTTCGGGGTAAGCACTGGACAAGGTATCAAATACTAACACTGGCCTAGGCCCTGGTTGTCTCAAATGAAAAGTGCGCTTTACTAAGCTCCCTATTTTGAAGATATTTAAACTCCATGAATGAGGCTGAAGCAAAATATTGTTCTTGTTGCCGCAGAACATTTCTGCCATAGGACTCTACTGACAACACGCTCTCGTGAGTTGGGTAGTAAAAGGAACTAACTCCAAGACTTAGTTCTTTTCACGACTCAGTCACATTAATAATACTAATATTAATATACATTTTAAATGCATCGTTTAATGAGAGTTAGTTCTTTTCTTCACCACCCGATGGGTAATATCGAAAAGTATCGTTTCACGTGTGTAACTCAATATAGCAGATTTTTGGAGTTAGTGCCTTTTAACACTCAGCAATTCAATTATACTGAATGTACAACAAAACTTAGAACATGTCTCTATGGAAAATTTGTATTTTATTTAATAAACTACATATTCTAAAAATTACATTGTTTCTTTAAACTAATTTTAGGTAGGTATTCTACATACTTTAGTCCAACTTTGATTATTTTTTGTGCTGAAACTTACTAGGGTTTCGAAAATTTTTAACTTGATTGTGCGACAGATCCTAAAAAATTATAGAATTAGCTTAATTTACTTATAGAAAAAACATTTTTCTTCGACTCCAGTACCAGCTGCAATTTACTTTTTATCAATTAAGTTTACAGAACAATTCTTTCCATTGAAGTTCTCGGGCCTGGGAGTTTTATGTGAATCTCCTTGTTTCTTTATTTTCGCCATCAAAAAATTTAAATATATTATAAATAATGTAATATTCCTTACTTTTGAGACGCAGTGTATAATATAATGACCTATATAACAAGGATATATGTTAATTACTTTGAATTAAATTAGTGCAGGTTCGCTGGATTTGTAACCTCACTATGTTAATTTTAATCTTACATGTTCCTATAAGAGACCTCGATTTGGAAAATTACGTGACCCTGCGGCAAGGTCTCGAAAAGATGATAAAAACGTGGAAAACAAGTAATTAAAAAAATCTAGTTAATTTTTTATGGCGCTATTCGAAAAGCAAGTAATTACTGATACCTACTGTTCAACGATTAATTTGAATTCACAGTCGACTACTAATGATCATTATAACGGCAATCCGTGTTTATGTGTTTATTTCGAGAAAATGGATAACGGTGCCATCTTGTTTATTGTAAAGGCAACGACATTTAATTAGGCATAAATTTCAAATATTGTACGTAGGTTAAACAATGCGAAAATTAGCTGAAATCGTGAGGAAAACCACGGTGGGATTTTTTGGTGCACATCAACTTACAACTAACTGTTTAAATTTTGCAGAATTATAATCTGTATATCTCAGACTAACTTGTGGTATTGTTAAAATATTAATTGCTACTACACACACTCCAATATAGAATGTCCATCATGCCGGTATGGTAAATGATTAAAAAACTTGGTGGCGCAAATTAGAAAGAAACTTACACCATTAACAATAAAAGCAACATTGAAATGGTGTAGAAATTCTCGGATGTTTTTTTATTTTCCAAGGCATTAAGGAAAAATCTGAAGTTTTCGATCTTATTGTCTTATTTTTTTCATTGGAGCAAAAAGTATACAAATATCAATGTTACCGTTCGGAATTTCATTTTCATTTTATAACATTAATTTATTTTTATAAGTCTAGATATGTTTAATCCTAAGTTCACTGGTGTGTACTTGTGATGATTTAGTTCTATTTCGAATATATCTTTTTTTTAAAACATTAAAAATAGTGATCATGTTTGACAATTAATATTCCAATAACAATATTAATTTACCCTTGAATTTGAAATGGAACTCTATTGTTTGTTTTAATTATTAATAAATATTAATGTCGAAATACCTTTTATCTTTCCTGGTCAACCACTCCGAAGGTTAAGAATATTAAATATAGAAACAAAAGAATTTACTACTGTATAGGTACAAGAATTTATAATATAATTAATGCTTTGAAAATTTGATTGGTTTATTATTGCGAATTTCGAAGGCTTGGAGAGCTATGATGTTATTCAAAATTAGTTCCCACGTACTGCTGATGGATATAAGTGTGAAAGTAATAGAATCCATGATATTGTTAAAAATATTTTATAGAATACCTACACGAAAACAGGTGTTTCCTCCATATTTGCTGATAACAACTAAATTGTGATTACATAAATATGAAGGTTTCCTTTTATATTTCGGGAATACAGAACAAATAAAGAAATTAATCATCGGCTTTATTATATTTCAAAATATTCTTCATGAAGATCAATACACTTTTGCTTGCGCTTGATCAATTTTCGAAGCACTTTTTCCATTCCGATTGAGGTACTTTCAAAATAAGCATTGTGAAAGCATCAACCGCTTCTTCAGGCATCCAAAAACATTGACCTCGTATTTCGTTCGGGGGATAACTCTTCAATTAGACTTTTTCAGTTCTCAAAAAGCCTCTTGCTTGAACTGATGTATGAGAGCTCGCATTGTCCTGGTGGAGAATAATGCGTCTTCGGCGATTAATTTCCCATATTTTTCCGAAGACATGCCAAACAAATGGTTGTGTACCCGTACTGGGGAAATTATTATTCTTTTGTGGTCTCTACGAAAAGTTCATCTTGTACCTACATTATATTCTATTTCGTGTATTATAATGAAAGTAACACTTTTCCTAACTTTTAAATTAACAACGTTTCGCTGCACTTTTCATCAGTTTTTCAATATAATTCTAGAGAAGAAATTGAGTCAATATTTTCATACTTCAATTCACTATTAACAAACAGCATTAAATATGCAGGTTCATAAAACCAGTAGTAACAGTATCACGACTTGCTAATGTACTTTTATGAATTTTACAAGTCCTAAAATATGTTTCTTAACCTGGTGCATTGGAAGAGTCCCTATTATATATTTTTAGTGTTATATAAAATAATCAAAAATTCTATAAAGGTAGCTTTTCCTATGTGATCAAGCCTAGATCTCCTCGCTCTGCTACTAGTGTGTACAGTTCACCATGAAACACTCTGTGTAATGTAAAAGCTTCTATCGTAGCAATATAAATGCTAAAAACAATCACAATTCAAGACAGATTTATTCCGATTACCTGCTGTATAGCAAAGCATAGATGTAAATGTAAATTTTCAGTGTTCAAAATGTGAAAAAGCCGTGAAAAATTACCGACCTATCAATTCGAAACAATCGTAACGACTCACATAAATATTTCTGGCTAAAACGAAGCGATATATGCAAACTTTAAACGAACAGCCTTTGATGTTTTTTATTACGAATGCCACGGAAACAATTGAAATTCGAATATTGCGGTCATTAGAAATGGAAAGTTGACCCTATCTCAGAAATAAATGAATACAAATAAGGAAATAATAAAAAATAAGATTATTGCACTGTTGTTTTTAGTCTTGATTGATTTTTTTCCTGTATATTTAAACTGAGTCCTAATTATTTAAAAAAAAACATAAGACGCAATTAAAAAATCTCGAATAACAACACTTCTGACATAAATATTGATAAAAACGAAACATTCCTGAATTATTTAAAAATAAAACCAGTGAAATTACATTTCGTAACACATGTTACACATTTGAGACAAAACATGTTTTATTCAAGCCGGCCGGGGAAAGCAGTAGTAGTAAATAAATAAACAAAAATATTGATGCAACCGTCACACCCAAACTATTATTATGCATGGGCATAGAGAAATGTTTCCTAGTTCTGGTAACTTTCTAAAAGCGGTCAGCTGTGGTGAGGACAATTTTTCCCTTTCTTTTCCAGTGATAATTGAATACTAATTGTATAGTACAAACAAAAAATGTAAACACAATCACAACGAATTTACAAATACCTAGTATACAGGGATGGCCAGAAGTACGGAATAAAATTCATATCTTTTGAATGAGTTAATTTTTTTAAAACGCCGAAACACGTTAACTAATTTTGATTTTTTTCCCATCTTTCGGTTATATAATAATTAATTTTTCTTCAACCCCCTAACCCCCAGCTACCCCTACTTTTTTTTTCAAATGGAAACATAAGGCATGAGGGGGCTCGTTGAAAAGCTTATAGAAAACCGAATCCAGCCATACCAAATAAACAAGTTTTATTTTTTCAATAACAAGTTTTTTTTCATTTAGAAATTGAAACAACTAGATAATTTACAAAAATAAACTCAATGTCGCAAATGCTGAAAATGTCCTCCATTCACTATTTGGCATTCTCCAAGACGATAGTAAAAGCTGTCCACAGCATTCTGAATGACTTCAGCTGGTAAATTATGCATCTCCGCCCTAATCTTGTTCTTTAAATTCTCAATATTATCCGGTCTGTCCTGGTAGACTCTTTCTTTCAAATATCCCCAAAGAAAATAATCCAGGGGTGTTAAGTCGGGGGATCTTGGCGGCCATTCAACTGTACCCCGTCTACCAATCCAGCGATTTGGAAACATTTCATCTAAGTATCTTCGAACATCAATACCAAAATGTGGGGGAGCGCCATCTTGTTGGAACCAAATTCTTTCATTCGGTATATCTGGATCAATTTCATGAGGGAAAATCACAGCTAGAGCAGGTATCAGGTCAAATGTTAGGAAATCCAGGTAGCGTGCGGCAGTAAGATTTTCTTCAAAAAAGAATGGGCCCAAGATTCTGTTGTTGATGATACCTGCCCATACATTAACTTTTTGTGGATGCTGCGTATGCGATTCGCATGTCCAGTGTGGATTTTCCTGGGACCAAAAGCGATAGTTGTGCCTGTTAACCACTCCATTTAAATAAAACGTAGCTTCATCCGAAAAAAGTACGTCTCGTTGAAAACCATTATTGTCGTCACACCGTCTCATCATTTCCTCACAAAATTGTAATCGCCTATCATAATCGTCTTCCAAAAGCTCTTGGACAAGACATACCTTATAGGGGTGGTATTTCTCTTGTTTCAGAAACATTCGAATTGCAGTTCGAGAAGCATCGTGATTGCGGGCCAATGAAACAGTTGAAGTATGAGGATTTTCAACAAGTTCTAATGCAATGTCTAATTTCTTTTCTTCATTCAAAGCACGTGCCCGTCCAGTTTTGGGCAAAGTCTGTACTGTACCGTGTTCCTCAAATTTGTGAAATATTTTACTAACTGTCCCTTGCGAGATTTGGTTTTCGGGATATTTCGCATTAAATAAATCGCGCACTTCAGCCTGACTTCTTATTTTGTCTCCACATCCAAGCAATATCAAGATTTCGATGCGTTGCCTTTCCGACAATACCATTGCAATTCAGTAAATAACTTGATTTTGACACAATAGTAACGTTTCGAACTCCAATTTACAACTAAAGCGAAAAATTAACCAGAAAGCCTGGCAAGTAAGTGGTACCAAAAAAACGCAACATAAAAAATATATCTTTTTTGCGTTAGCAGTGATAGGTACAGTTTCAAATTCTTTATTTTATTCTGTGCAAATTCATGGAGGATAACACTGAAGATAATTAAATTTTATTTCACTTGTTAAGTAGGTGTTTTATACAACCCTAAAAACCTTGCTATTGAAAAAATAAAACTTGTTTATTTGGTATGGCTGGATTCGGTTTTCTATAAGCTTTTCAACGAGCCCCCTCATGCCTTATGTTTCCATTTGAAAAAAAAGTAGGGGTAGCTGGGGGTTAGGGGGTTGAAGAAAAATTAATTATTATATAACCGAAAGATGGGAAAAAATCAAGATCAGTTAACGTGTTTCGGCGTTTTAAAAAAAATTAACTCATTCAAAAGATATTAATTTTATTCCGTACTTCTGGCCATCCCTGTATACAATATGATGTAAGTATGTAAGTAACAATAGCAATATGCCAAATTAGTCTTCGAACTAGACGGACGTATGTATTTTATTTAAATACCCATACTAAAATGTTTTTTATAAATAAACAATAAAGGTTATTTCTAAAGGTCATATAATCGTAATACATCCTTGTAAAAGGTTTATAATGAATGATTAAAAATAGAAAACAATCATATTTAAAATAAGTTTTTGAATTTCCTCAATAAAACATTATGTATTTGTTTTAAGATACATCATAATTACTGATATCAGATAAACTTCTAATTTTAATATCTTTACAAAAATGTGTAATAAATGAGATTAAGACGATAAGCAGGTTTTATAATGAAAAGTAATAATGACATCAAAATAAATATCAAATATTTCAAATAAAAACAAAACTATGAAGATACCAAAATACAACACAAATTTTTCAGATGCTTTTACAGTAGGTACCAAGACCGGTTAAGAAAATTTAAGTAATCTAAATTTTTAATTAGACATATTGACATAATTCTAGATAGATACATACTCGGATAGATACAATTATTTTCAATTCTATAAAACTTTTTTGTATGTATACTTAATGGGAAACTGACTGTCATATATTTACTTATCGTAGACGTGAATTTATACATACTTATTTATAACTACATGTTGTGTATATATTTTTATCCACAGAATTAAAATATGGCAATATTTTACACAAATCTGACACGTAATTTTGAAACGGCTACGACAATGAAAAAAGTAAAGCTTGGGGAAAACAAGTTAATTTAAATATAATAAATTTTCCACTGTTTCGTTATTATTTACTGAATAGGATAAAACAAAACAAAAATCTAGAATATTTTTTTGCAAAACATTTATTTAAAAAAAAGTCCTTTATTGAAGTGGTAACAAATAACATACAACTATTTTTAACTAGGAAATAATATGTTAACAGTCAATGGTTTATGTCAAATATGTCATTTTGTTACCATATGGCTTAGACACCAATTGAAAATCTATAGACATTCGCAAAATTCCATCAATCCAAAATATAGTAACTAGTATATTTAAAAGTTATGTAAAATGCTTTACGTAAGTAAATAAAAAAGGGGGAAAAACAAACGCAATTCAATACTTTCCCAAGTTCCCTGAAGATATTCAAAAACCTTTTTATAATTAATGTAAATAAAAACTATAAAACCTTTAATTCTTTTAAATCTAGCTATTTCCTTCTAAAAACATCCGAGTGAACAATAACTAAAGAATGCCGTACAAACATAAAAACTTAATACTTTTTAAATACTTTAAATTACTCGTTTATATAACAATAAAAGAAAGGTAAATTAAAAGGATAAACACAGAGTTCTAAGCCTCCCGAGCAAGAAATAAGTACTTACCACAAACTGTTATCGTAGTGGAAGCGAGACAAAGGAGAATATGTCTTCGATAAAGAACAAGTTTAAAAACAATGTCAAAGCACCAAGATTCACACTGCACCCAGCACACTAGGACTGGGTTATGTAAAAAAACAGCACGTCTTCGAACAGCTTTAAAACAACGTAAGACAATACGATAAAATTAGAGAAGCACCGCCGAAAATCTTGATTGCTTCGGTTAATAACCGCGCTGGCCGACAGCAGCACAACCGTCAACAGTGCTAACTGTACTCGCAACCTCGCAACTCGCGTACTGGTGAAATCATACGGCACGATCCGTGTACAGGTGGTGGTGGAAAATGTGGAACCCGACTTCGACGAGAGTTTGCGTAAAATCATACTTCATAAAATAAATGCAGAGAAGTGCGAATGATGGCTAGCATGAATGGCATTACAGCTAAATTGAGTCACATTTCGCGGAAGGACTGCTTGAGACTTTTATGGAACTGTTTTCCAGCTCATGTTGACAACAACCTTCCAAGATGACGAATACAATGTCAGTATGGACTAAGCTTTTGCGTCATTGTAGTTAACAATATATTTAACAAAAATGGAACGGCTTTAGTATGAACAAATGTTTCTTTGTTAATGGGAATTCGAAATCAAAATTCCCTTTTCACGACGGATTTTAAGAAAAACCTATCATAAAGCATTTGAACTTATTACAAGCCTCCAAATAAAATTCTGAGTTGCGGTTCTATCGCAATCTAATGTCAACTCATATTTCAACATTTTAACATTATTTAAGTAGTATTACGCTAATCAAATAATTTTTTTCTATCTATCCTATCAAATGAAATCAAACAATGTTCTTCGATACCAAAAGTCTAGATATGCAAAAGATATCTAAGATTCTTAAATTGCGGGAAACTACTACTCTTTGGACTACTGGCATTGAATTATACCTAAATATTATTATATAAAAAATATGTCAGGTAGGTGTTTTGAATTAATAATATTTAGACTTATTTTTAATATCTACTTAGCCAGTTTTATTAATTATTACTGCTATAATTCAGTGCAAGTTGAGGTACGTTGTAACCCATAGAATAGTTGTTTCTCGCAATATCATCAGTTACAAATCTTTTCTGTGGGGCTATAATAGTCCAGGCGATAGGGGAGTAAAAGTAGGCTTTGGCGCTTGTTTTCTATTTTGTTGTACAGAACAATCCCAAATACTATGTAGAATAAGAATCCGAGTTTGCCTATTCCAAAAGACCATTGCTAAATTCAAGAGAACAACAAACATGCAAAAAGAACGAAAAATTATCCGTTTTTTCGACATATTTTCCCTGTAACATTGAATGTAAGGCCTAAACCAAAAGTCATTCTTTATTTTTTGTTTATTTGAGGATTTTCTATAGTTACAACTGCGAATCAAAAAAAGTTGAATTTTGCATTAACAATGGGCGAAGAATAGAAAATCATGTATATTTGGAGCAATTTTTAAAATAAGTAAATATTGATAAAACTTTGTGAACAAATTGTAAAACATATGTCAATTCTCCCTCAAAATTTTGCAACGATCGATAGCGTAGCTTTCGATTGACAGGATTGTTAATTAAGAAAATTTCAAAAAGTTTATCGCGTACTGTGGGTTTAAATTAAGGTTTTGAAAGGGCACACGATTTTTTAGAGATACTTATCATAATATACAATGATCAATACTAAAAATACCTATTTATAACCAGTTAGAATTTTTCAACATTTTACTCCACAAACAATTATTTATTGCCCAGGGAATTTTCTACGCAATCGACAAAATCTTGCACACATAAAAACTACGTCGTAACCTCTTGCTTTTTAGCCAAATACGACAGCATTCTACTGTATAAATTCTGAGATATAGACCTATGGCTTACGTAATCTTGAAGTCGAGAAAAATAAAATATGTATGTTTTTATAGCTAACTACAAGTACTTTCAATATCCGTCTAGTGCATTTTTTGCAGATAAAAACTTAATGAAAGAAAAATCAAGAAAGGTACCGTGGTCACAGGAATTTTTTGGCAGAGCGGGAGTGGGGATGACTGAGAGCAGCTGCGTTGCCGCGCGCCGCATAGATTTCAAAATGCGTATACGCGATAAAAGATGACTTTTCTCGGGAACGGTAGCACTTATCAAGACGATTTTTTTTTTAATTTGATATAACAAAATGAGAGGAATACGAACATTTTTTGGCATTCGATTGTCGATATCTTATTTCCGTGTTCAGACTACTGATCACACCAAATTCGTCACAGACATAAAAGTTCATTTCAAATGAAGCTATCCAGGACTTCCAGGGCTGCTCCGCGAAATAGAAACACCGCTGGGAAGAGTTCAGTTATTTTCTGAGCGAACCTCGTAGTTCATCGATGATATAAAAAAAAATAACACTTCTGGACCCATCTTTGAGCGCATACTACGCTTATACGATGGGCAATGTCACTGCCTCTATTTAAAGCTGAGGCGACACCTTGAAGCCATTTAATTGCTAGAGACGCGAAAAAAAAACGAAAAAATCAGTTAAGTACTTTTGAACGGGAGCTCGATTACATATTGCAATTGAAAAAAACAAATGAATAACTAATTGAAAAGTAACGACCAAACAATATATTTTTTAATAAAAACATGTAACTTTATTTAACTAGGTACTTATTAGTACATACTTTTTTATTTCAAAAATATTTGTAGTATTTTGGAAGGGACATTTATTTAAATCACTCTGTATTTACTGTATTTTATAAAATAAAACGTTCCTTTAATTGGGTTTTCGCCACAGTATAAAAAACAAAAAATTATATTAGAAACCGTTAAATAACAACTTGCCTTAAAAGGGCAAGTAAAGGGGTTGTTTTGGATGAACTTCTTTTAAATATCGAAAAGTCTTAGATAAGTGTTAACTATTATTTTAAACAAAAATTAATTATCTCAATTTGAGAATAAAATTACATTTTTATTCGTTCATGTGATACAGGATGTTTTTGAATCGTATTTTATGACGTCGTCTTAACTTTTTTAATTATGAAAGTTATATTCCTGGTGAAACAGGGACAAATGTCATTACTTACAAACTGGACAAAGAGTGACCGCAAAATCAGCATATTTTTAGCCTATTTTCTCACCCTTGCAGAGACCTTATAAAAAATCCTAAAAATATTCTGCATATGTCAAATTATTGGTAATGAAAAATCAAGATAAGCATATTTTTTAGTTTTTCGAAAAATGTCGAATATCACCCCTAATTAGGGGTTGATATGATGACGCAAAAATAAAAGCAATTCTTATTGTATTTTTTCTATAAAATAAAATCTTATAAATAGGAAATAATTTATTTTCATGATTAATGAGGGCGTGATATAGTTGTAAGTCCACCCTTAAATTCGCCAAGGGGCTTAAATCATCCCCTAAATACGGAAAAAATAAAAAATTACTTGAAAAATCTAGGAAAAAGTACTAGGATATTCTAAATTGTTAGAAATTCAAATCGTGTACTTCTAGTATCTATAAGAAAACCACCCCTGTAACGAAGGGGTGAACTACCCCCGAACGTGATAACATACGAAAATATCATAGCGATATACAAAAACTATCGAATATTTTATAATAGATCTTACTTTTCTGATCAGAAAGATTAAGCTGACTTGACCTAATTATTCCAAATTTTTTTTTATAAAAATCAACGCTCATAGGGGTGAAATCATCCCTTAAACATAAAAAAAACAAAAAAATATTTGAAAAACTTGACACCGATATTAGACATACATAATATATCTTTATATATATTTATATTTCTTTAGGCAATTTAAATTATTTTATGAACCTTCACTAGCAACTATTCTAAAAATTTATAAAAACTAGTCTATTCAAGTGTTGAGCTAGGTGATTTTTTTCTACAGATGCAGTACGCAGTCCAACTGTGACATGTTCAGCCGACTGTGTCCATTGACCAAGTCTAACATACCTGGCCTGACCTTGACCTTCGTCGAAGATGGCGAGGTTATAGCTTTATTAGGGACGTGGCCTCATTTGTTACAAGTACCACATTTACGCTGACAGAGGTTCGTGTAGAGACAAGTAGTACAATAATAGGAACGATAGAGCCTGATATAACAAACATCCTGTATAGAAAAAAATAATATATTGGAGTATTAATAATAAAAATATTACTTTAACAACCGAGACACCGGTTTAATGTAATCGAAACATTAAAAAAATATCACAATGGTGTTTAATGGGCCATCCTGTAGGTGCACATAAAGACAAAAAATTTCCAGATAAAAATAGCCTCTACAAGAGACTGCCTAAGAATTTCGACTAGCAAGTTCAATTACTCTAAAGATAAATAAAACAAACCAGTTTTCCTAAGTTCGAGCTACTCTTTCTTTTTTTGTCAGTGTACCAATACCATTGGATATATTTATAACGAAAGACAAGAAATATTTAAATGAAAAAATAAATAAGGAAACGTACTCTAAATGTTCGTTTGGAATATACCCTCATTGGTACTCAAATGTAATACACATAATAAATACTAGTAACACGTCTATTATATGAACCGTTCATTTATTACTCGTAAAATTTAAGTAACAGTTATTCATTTACAAAAGTACTATGACAAATAAGTCAGAAATAATACAGGGTGATTCACAACTTATCCAAAAAAATTTGGGAATAGATGCGGCATGAGAAATGGAGTCAATATTGTAAAAAAACTTTTGTAAAATCCTTATAGTTTCCGAGAAAAAATTATTGAAGCTGTAATGCTTTCAACCATTACATAGCTGGACAACTGTAGTCTCTAGTGTCATTCGTAATACGCCTGGAGAGCCACGTGGCCTCAGCGACTCCGAATACTGAAATCCGATGTTTAAAAGTTTTTTAGTAGTTAGTGTCATAAATGGCTTGCGTGTATAGCAACTCGGAATTGATGGATATTGTTTTAGTTTATGGTGAAGCAAGAAAACATCTGTATTATGGTGAAGTATTTGTGTTATGGTGAAACAAAACAGAATTTGTGTTAGTTCGTAGAAACTGAGTAAGACGGACCCAAATGTGTTTATACGTCGGTGGACAAAATTTTAAACAGTTATTGTCACATCAGGTATGTCAAATTATTTGTATTATTTAAAACCACAAATGAATTTTATTAATTAATAATAACAATAGCGGCAAAATCAGTTGAATTTGCTGATATAAAATAGGTGCTATAAAATTCTATTTATTCTTTTCCTTGCGAAATTCTTACAAGTTTTTGCCCGTTTTTATCACTGCCGCCAAAGACGATCGCATTGTGCCAGGTCAGGTTTTACAGTGGACCAGTTTCCAGTGCCGTGCAGAAGTGTATTTTTAAATCATTTTCGAACTGCACTTTTTGATTTTTTTCTTTACAAAATTGTATTTGTAAGGGTCCCCTGTACATCCAGAATTTTTTTTGGATAAGTTCTGAATCACCCTGTATATTCGTAATAAAATGAAGGAAAAAGCGAGAAATGCGATAGTAGAGAGCATTGAAAACATCAATAGGAAGAGAGAAAACATATAGATCAATTTTGTTTTTATTTTCCACACATCATCATAGCACTCATTAAAATACGTATAAGTTTTTTTAACTAGAATGCATATAAATAAATATCAAGCTATTAGTTCACCAGATGTTAGTGATTTATTAATATTGGCCGCAAAACATATGGGTACTTTAAAATACACTTCTTAGCATTTTAATGTCTTGTGTTCGACACCCTGGCATAGTTCTTGAAGTGACTGCATCTAATTTGAGATACGTTTGAAATATGGCCAAGAATCGAATTTTTACAATCGTTACTGTAAAAGAAACAAAAATAAAATGACTAACTACTGCTCGTAATACAAAGCATTACAATTTAAAAAGTAAAATAAAGTTCAAGAGAAAAAAAACGGAAAGGGTCACAAAAAATATTTTTAGACGAAAGCATTTGCACAATGTCACTGCCACAAATAGAAAGCGCAAATGCTGTAGAAATGAATAAACTGGGACATACGCCAACTACTGAATTAAATTAGGATAATGCAGAATGACTATTATTATCTACTGCATAATATCCAAATACTTTGCAATAAAGTCTATCAGTGAAATTTATAAAGGTCTTTTGATGTGTCCCATGAAATATTCATTTTAAATCATCTTCAGCTAGACTTACACTTTTTAGACAAAATAACACGACAAAAATCGATTAGTTTATGAATTTTTATCTTAAAATAATTGAAACTATTTACTGGCAAGCTCTCTTAAAGACTGACCGATTTTGACATAAAATAAATTTTTCAACAATTTGTGCGTACTGGTATTAATAAATTGTAAACTACAATCATAGATTTAAGAAAATGATTATCTACGTCGACACTTCATTTATTTAAGTAGAAGTAAAAACCCGCTAAGTGTTCCTACTTACAAATATCTTAGTCAGAGATCAGTACCACTAGGAGCCTCAGAGCTTAAACGCCAATGAGTTTTCTGCAAATATTTGAAAAACTTATTCCCATATTTATTTAGCCACAACCAAATACAGGTCAGGTAGAAGTAAACGTGGAGGTGGTAGAAATGTATACGCACAGTTGAAGAATGCGCGCGCGGGCAAACGGCGCACAAACACAGCCGCACTGGGCGACCGACCATAAATTTCAGTTGTTGACAAATTGCCTGGCAGTGAGTGCATTGTGGCAATGCAATTAAATTTTCATAAAATTATTTTATTTTATTGTTGATTATTTTTATTTAATAACTTGTCTAAGCTAAACTAACAACTTTTCCGCATCCTTTTCTGTCCAGGATATGTTCATACCTTCCCGTCGGTTCTTGCCGAGCTGTAATATATTTCAATGAAAATGTAAATGTTTTTTGATATGTCATAACCAAAATTTACCATCAATAAAATCGTTTGGGGACATAAATAATTAAAATATGTTGTTGGTCAAATGAACACATAATAGAAATTTTCTACACATTACAATACATACAAATTATTATTATTTTTTACCTTTAGCAGAAAACTTTTTTAGGGACGCATATGACTCATTTAAATTTTACTGCTAGGCGTTTTTATACATGTTCGACTGACTTCGAAAGGACTATAATCGAATTTGCAAAATATTCACTGACGTCGAAATTCTGAGGCTCCCAGCAGTACTGGCCCCTCGCATCTCCGCCACTGGTTAACATATTTGTGAATCAGTTTAGCGGGTCTTTACTTCAACTTAGATAAATCAGTAGTCTAAGTGTCATCAGTCTACATCACAGATATTTCGGAAAATGTGGCATTTTTTATCGAATTTCAACAACCTGTGCGAGGCCACGTTCATATGAAATTTTTTGCTTTAAATAATTTATTCTATTTTCCATTTGAAAGAACGCATTTACTTCAGAAATACCCTCATCACTCACAGTAAACACTAATGTACAGTCCAGTCCGTACAATATTTGTTGAAACAGAATTGTAAGAAAAAAATGTATTTCTATCTCGGGTGTCGAATGCGGTTAATTTCTTGAAGGTGACGCAGGGGTCTTCTTGGAATTCTATCTCAATAAATATGGTACGGACTGTACTAGATATTATACCTAGTGAAATAAACAAAATGCCCGTGAGTAGCTGTGCCTTACATTTTAAAACTGTTGATCATTCATACAATCATATTGGGAATTCTACGGAGAAATTTATTATTCACAGGTATGCTATTTAGACTCATCATCATCATTATGACGTCGTAACAACGTTTATGCAGGTCTCAAAGCAAGTTGTCATTCTCTCAAGCCTATGAATGTATTTTATCTATGTTTAAATTTTCCTACAAAATATTACTAAATCTAAGTATTAAAATTTTACAGTCAAAGTATATTTACATTAACATTAAAGCACGAGTCTGAAATTAAACAGTAGTAAAACAAATTTTAAATGTCGTAGTAAAATGATAAATCAAATAAATTTTCTCGAAATTTTACCTCCGTCAAACATAATTCATTTTAAATACATGCATAAGTATAAGTATATCGCAACAAAAATTTACAACAGAAACAATTTCGTAACTATATAAATTTAAACAATGTGAAATATTAAATAAAAACGAACACTACAAAATTATTTATATTTCATCACAACGTATTCTGCTGTTAACGATCTCTCACTTATAAATTTGATAATTTCGCAAACACTAAATAAACATAAACACCTTAAACGATCACATTTTGATGTAATTATTTTTACGTTCACTTTCTATTTGCGTCGAAGAAAATGAATTTTTGCACCGTCGTCGAACCGAACGCGGAATTTTTAATTAAAAGTAAAAGTTAACAGACGAGTAAAAATGACAGTAATTCGTATGAATCGGCGTGTAGAATAAAAATGTGTTTTCTAGTTTTAATGAACCACTTTGTATTCTTTAAATGCTCTAGGCACACGCACAGCGTAACATTCGGCCATTTCGTTAAACAAAATCGCAAAATCACCAAAAGCATATACAATTACACAGTGCAATTAAGTAAACTGAAAAATCAGTTGTTTTAATCAACATTTAGTGCACAAGGATTAAGGAGACTTTATATGTATACAGGGTGTTCCAGTTTGGGTGGATCAATTAAAGATAGTAAGTAGTCAAACAAATATTGCGATTTTTCTTCAAAAACCATGATCGGTATTGTTTTCCATATTTATTATGTCTACTTACACACGATAACCCCATCTAAACAAAATTTGTCAAGGTTTTATTACATAGGCAACAACTTATTCCAACTGGCCGATAAAGGTCGGATACGTATTGGCGAAGTGAAAAAGAAACCCGAGAAACTAATTTCGTTTCGACAACCACAGTTGTAAATTATCGCAAAAAGGAATCGGCATTAAAAATTTCAAACAAACGTTTTAAATACGCAAAGCAGCCAAATAATTGCATATTAATGCATTTAATTAAGCTTCAATTTCGCTAGCCTGTCTAAGACTAGGTTGAAATTCTAATGCATACAGCATATCCTATAGAACTAAATACTCGAGCATTAAAACACAAGTTTTTTTTATTTTGTTACTTTATTTCCATCATTTCACGCAGTTCATGCAGATCTATAAAGGGTGATTCAGTCATAATGTCATTAATTTTAAAAGATATCTAGAAGGCCTAATAAAGACAGAAAATCGAAAAAAAAAATTTACTCAACCTTTTAAATAAAAGCAAATACCCCTTTAACCCCGTGAAATCGGCGCCCTACTTCGTAATACATTTTCTGACAGGGAACGCACCTACGGACTACAAACCTTTCGAACATTGAAGTGAAACAGCTGATTTCCCCAGTCGTCTTGAATTTTGCAATTGCTTTTATAATGAAAGTGCAGCGGATCCCAACTTTATTAACACAGCGCTACGGACGGATGAGTATTTTTTTAGCCGTACTGGCATTTTAAATAGGTAGGTACTATACTACTCTTTGTATACTATTTCCTATCACAATTGAAGACCAAAGAGTTAGGCAGTAGGTATCAGGTTTGGTTGCAACACAGCAACTCGGCATTGAAATGTTTGAAAAACTTGTTCTCATATTTATTTAGCCATACCAATATACAGGTCCGGTCTAACTTAACGTGGAGGTGGTAGAAATTTATGTGGCCAGTTGACGAATGTGCGCGCGGGCAAACGGCGCATAAACCCAGCCGCAATGGGCGACCGGCCATAAATTTCAGTTGTTGACAAATTGCCTAGCAGTGCAGTGCAGTAACGCTCAACTCAACTCTTTTAAAAATGTACTAGAGAAATGCTATGTACCGAATCCTGATATGATGGCTCAATTCTGATGTCAAATTCGTATTCAGCAGTGTAGTCTACTACTCTAGTCTACTACACACATGAAGCTTTTTTTTGTGTGTATGTTAACAGAGCACCAACTGAAAGAATATACTTACACCCTTGACCTTATCATGATCATGATAATTCTTATGTACTCGTATATAAGATTTCACGCATGCTTCAAGTCTGCCACCACTTATTTTTTTTATTTCAGGAAGAAATGTATTTCCGCATTTTTATAGCAAGTAGGTAACTTTCTTATTCTTATACTGACTGTTTTTTTCCCTAATTGCCAAATTATTCACGAAAATGGATGGAATATTTAGCGACAATCTCAGTTCTGCATAGTTACATGATTTATATAGTTCGAAAAAAATCGGCGTCATTAGCGACAGAACTACAATTTCATAATTTTTAATCGAACTGTGTATCATTATTTAATTGACTATTAGGTAAACGATTGGAGGACAACAATATATCCTTTCAGATTTTTTTTTTAAAGTAATCGTACCTTTAAAGCCAATTCAAAAATTAAAAACAAGTTAATGTCTTAAGTTACTTATTTATGTCATAGTTATACATTTTTTTATTATTTGGTTATGCAAAACTAGTTACATAACAACCCTTGACTGATCCTTTTGGCGCAAAGGTTCATTTCAGCAATTTTTATATATTTTTCTTTTAACAGGTGGCAAAAAAAACAAGTTATGTACTTCAAAATAAATAAAAATTAAACTATTATTTATCAAGGGATAGAACACTTCTTAAAGAGCTGTTCAAATTTGAGGGAAACCTGTGCAAAAAATATATTTATATACATAAAATTCAACGTAAATATGATTAAATACCTTATAAATTCATATAAATCAATTTAAAAATAAATTTAGATAGCTTTATGAATTTTTATCGTTTCGGTTGCAAATATGGAAAAGATTCTGATCGTACATCTTAAAGGGAAAAATTGTAAAAAATATAATAAAATTAGAGTAATAAACAGAATTCAATTTTTTTTTAAATGACTGGTATGTCTTACAATTCACAATTGGCATACGTTTTCATCATAGTCATTTATTTTTAGAATTTCAATTCAAAATTCATTTTATTGCAATATTTCCATTCTCAAATTTGTATGAATCCAAACTTATTTTTCTTGATTAAGGTAAAAAATATTTGTTTTCCTATTCATCTTTGTTGTTTTTTTTGTGTTACTTTATATTAATTGTTCGAACATGTTTCCTTTATTTATATTTATTAACAATATAATTTACATTTTTTTGAAATATTAAAAGGCTCTATTTTAAGGTATGACATGCACATCTTAATTATTAATATTTTAATTTTGTTCCTATCCTATACACATAAATCTACGTCATGCTTGTGACAAATAAATGTAGCCTTCAATAGTAATTTTAATTGCTCTAGTGACTATGAAACGGCTACTAAAGGATTGCAAAACAACCCAGTTTCGAAATTATCAAAAGTGGGTATCAAATGTTAATTAATAATTCATGTTCAAAAGCAATTACACTTATAACTCGTATTTTCCACTCAACCGACTTATCAAAAGCGTTTTACCGTAAATATAACCCATGTGGCCCGACCCCACAAAAGCAACCTCTACAGGCAATGGATCCGTACACCTAGCACGGGCAGGCATTTACACAACCCAAACGGGGATCACCGACCTCTCCATTGAAGTTATGATGAAACCTGAACTAATTAATTTTTTGTGTGGTCATTCCACTCTTCCTGGTGCTGAGGCTTTGCCTTTGATAAAAAAATTAGCATAAAAAACACTTATATTAACCTCACTGGAAAATACATAATAAAAAAAAGACGTTTAGAAATAAAGAACTCTTCCGGAAATTTCTTATTAATTTATAATAAAGTTCAATAATTAGAAGAAGTTAATTTAGTGTGGTCTTTTGTATTTCGCAAAGAAAAGCTATAAAATACACAGGATGTTTCGGTATTACTTTGAACACACAATTTGAATTTGGGTGGCCAAATCGAGAAAGAAAGTCCTACAATAAATTTTCCGAAAAAGCTTTATTTGGGAGATGCAGAGGTCTATCTGAAGACATTTGACGTAGAGATGATAATTGATAACTGGGGTAATGATGTATCTAATAATTAAAGATACAAATCTGAATTCAGATACAGATTCCTCAAGCAGAGGCGGAGACACCGAGAGTTTCTATAAACTAAAAATCTAAAAAATACGAAACCATTGGGTTATTGGGTATTTTGAACATTTAATGACTACTTATAACTATTTTATTGTTGAATTATTATTACTATGTTTAACTTACATTATCATTAAGAAACTCTTTAAATAATATAAAATACCTCTAGAGCCACTTTATTTTAAATACATACAATGCAATTGCACTTTGTTAAGACTAACAAGGATGCTCTAAAATAAAAAAATTAAAAATACTACTACTCCAATTACTTGTTGAGACTATTTATGGTAAATTATTGAAATCGTATTAATAGATCAAGTAAAGAAATCCTATTTTTTTAAATTAATTGAAGTAGCTGATAACAGTGATGCATGATAAAAAGTATCGATAACTTGAAAATCATTTTTTGAATAAAATACCGGTTTTAAAGCTTTCACGCCCAGTGCTAATATTTAAAGCACCATGCTTTTTCGAGTTGGTATGCCGAGGCCTTTGACCTGCCCGTGCCCTTGTTCTCCGGCTAAGCTCTGTGGGGGGTGGAACAGCTATTACAGAAATGTTTAAAATATCGAAATAGTACCTAAGCGCATTCCTGAAGTCGTACAAAAATGATGAAACTAGATCCTACATACAGCTGTTTAAATAATAAAATATTTATAGTCAATGTTTGAATATGGCAAGTATAGCATTTGCTTAACAAAAGCAACATATTTTTAGAGGTACCATACATTTCTCACAATAATAACAATAAATGTCTATTTTAATTATAGTTCTAGTTATTTAGGTATATGTTTAACATAAACCATGTGTGCTGGACTTTGTCACTTTTCACGGACGTTGATGTCCGTTCCAAATATTTTTTTAACAACTGGAATTGATGCAGTGGTGCCTTTACTTACGTCCTTGAAGACGTGTTAAATGTTAAATATAAATCAAACTCTGTACAGTTAAATATTTAAGCTCAAATTTATGTTATTACCCAAAATTCACATTAATAAATACCTACATGGTCATATTATGATTTATGATTAATAGAATAATATAGTTCTACTAAAGAGAAAATACAAAAGCCTGATCATTTTTTAATACAGTAGCTACGAGTATTTGAGAGTGCAGTACCTAATCATTGTAAATTAAAGTTCAATGTTATGCACATTAATAGCCAAATTCCCTTTAAAAACCCAAAATATTATAATAATCTAACAAGAGACACTATTAACTATTATTACAATTAAATCATAGATCTAGTAGTATTTTATATTTAGATCTATGAATTAAATACATATAAATGAATGTCAAATTCCTTGGCACAGTCTTTTTTAATACCTATTGCTTACATTTCCATAAATTATTTCAACATTCAATTTAAAGCTATGCGATTAATTAACCTTAATTTGTTTGTAAAAAATGCATTAATAATATGGAATTATGGGTGATAGAGCTTTTATAAAGCCTACGTAAGTAGGTATCATCGCACTCATTTACCATACATATTTATGTATGTATAGTAAAAATTGACCAATGTTAATATTTACAGCGAATAGTATAATTAATTGTAGGTATTATATTTAACTTATCTAAGTTTTTCTTAATTTCCATTTAAAGGAGGATGGAAATCTAATGTTAATTCTATATTATATTTATATGAGCGGAAATAGTGTTTAACTAGGTAGTAAACATAATTACGAAAGTAATTCTATATCGAATAAGCTAGCAACACCTGATTAGATATTAGATATAACTGAATCTCAGATAGCAAAAAAAACATCAAAACAATGTGGAAATACCTAAATACCGTCAAAAATCCTTGGTAATTACCAGAAAACATGACATGTAGTTTATTGTTTTTGTGAAACGTACTTTATATCTGGATTTAGATATCTACAATAACGAATTACTGCAAACGTTGCGAAATAAGTTTTTACAGGTAACCAAGTTGGACTTCGCAAAACGTGTATTAAATGGGTAGTTGTGACCGTTCATGCAAATTTTATTTTTTTTACTAATCAAATACAGAACTAAAAAACGACAGTTCATAAATGATAAAAAAAAATGTACAAAAAAACTCACCTAACGTATTTCGTTGTGTGGATCAAATACCGAGTAACATATGTACACAAATGTAAACAGTAATGACTATACACACTAAAAAATAGTCTTAGGCTAATTATAGACTAACTACACACGTACTAAAATAGACATTTACATTTAAAAAACACTGATTTACTATATATAAAGCTTTTTTAACGTTAATATTAATAAAGCCATTTTCGTTTATTTTTAGGAAATGACATTAGAAAGTACCAGCCGGTATAACAGGAAATTACCAATTTTAGCGTTGTTCGTTGTTAGTGTTTTCGCTGAGACACCCTTTTTAAATTAATATCGCGTCTGCGGTCAGTTTTTACATTTGATTTTTGCAATATCAATATTATTATATGGCATACATTTTAAAAGGATATTTACTTGTTAGTTTGTCTAATATCTTAAGCAAATGTTATAAGCAAATGTTTGAAATATGTTGTGCCCTCTATTGGACAAAAACGGAACAGCGCAAACGTATTACAGGAATATAGGTAGTTCCCATTTCCTATATTCGAAATTTTTATTGTTATTAAATTTTAGATAAAATAAACATTTACTTTCAAACCTAAACCGATTATACGTTATGTCCGTAATTGGTCTTGCACCATTATTGGTAATTATAGATTTTATAACTTTGTTCTATCCTTGGTCGTCTTCTTCTTCTTGGTTATGATCATTGTTTTTTAATGAACAATGAACACCTAATAAAAAGAACTTCTGGTTTAGTAAAGGTCGTGTGACATTAGCCGTTTTCTTTTACTCATCATTTCGGAATCATAACGTGTTACGATCCGATGGAAACCAATCAGATTGCTAGATTTCGGATCGTAACGCGTTATGATTCCGAAATCATGAGTAAAAGAAATCGGCAATTATCAGCAGATGATCAGGTTTGTTTGATCCATCAAATTTTAAACCTACAAAAACATAATCCAGAGCAAAACACGCGGTTTGCCCACAAATGTCCCAGAAGGTATTGTGATCGATGCCCTGAAATCTGACATATGATGCATTTATCATTATTAATTACTGCATTTATTACTTTATTTTAACAATTAACTAAAATATCGCCCCGTTTGAGAGAACACGTTCTTAGTTCTGGTGGCGTCAACTCAACCGCGCCGCTACAAAATTTAAACTGCGTCTGCGTTTGTTGCATTGCATATAAGCAAGCCGTTTCGAATTCATGGCATGGCAGACCTACAAGTGATCAAAATATTTATAACTCGCCTTTCCTTCCGCTCTATGATAGTGCGAAATTCCACAAATCAAATAGTAATTTAAAATTCACCTTTTTTATTTACGTCACACTTTAGAAAATTGGTGCCACACTGGCATCTTTTATTCCCAAATAAAATGGCTTTAAACTCCGCCCTTGTTGGGCGGAGTTCCGAAACTAAAATTTTGAAAGTGAAAGTAGTGATTTTCTTATGTGAAGTCATATGAATGAGTAACTTATTTATTTACTGATATGTGTGAAGTGTACTGCACACACAGACACAGACCATTAACAAAGTGTACTGAACTGACTAAAACTAAAAACTAAAAACCTTTACCATATTCTTTCCATTCTGCATTGGGCTCCAAAAATGTGGTATCTGGTGGTATCTGTCTGGATACACTCTTGCCCCAGAATAGAAAACTACCTGTGCTCTTGCTATCAGAACAAAGTACCTTAGAACCCCCTTCATTTACAAAACAAATTTGGCCTCTGCCATAGATTGTAAAGGTAAGATCGATGGAAAAACGATTTATACAACTCAGGTTAGGTTACATTAATGTTTAGTACTTAAATATACATATTTTCATTAAATTTATTTAAATTCAATTTTAAATCGTCAGTCCATGTGAAATTGTTATCCGGCTCTAAGGGGCGGAGATTAAATATCTCCTATTTGGGAAAAATTTACATCACGCCTTATTGTATATATTTGATATTTGAAAACCTACTTGATTGAAGTTTTTTCTAGATTTGAGCATGTGGGCTGGAAATGATATATAAATGTAGCGTAGGTATTTAAAAATAGCGTATAAAGAGTACTTACATTTTTTATAATCGGAACTAAATAAATACTCTTGAAATGTGGATAACTTCTGTAAATAGCCAGTGTCAAAATTAAATGTATAAGTTTGCCATTTACTACCCGCGATTTGTGTTTCCAGAAAGTAACAGTGGAGTCGCCACAGTACAGGTTTGTCGTGGCAATCAAGTTAATGATTACATCCTTATAAAAATTTTGCCGATTCAAAGGACTATTACAAAGCAGAGGTGATTGAGCTGATATTTTGAGTGTTAAGCATTGAGTTTATAAGCAACGCTAACGAGTAAGTCATAGTAAACGCTAACACCCACAAATTTTGACGTTTGTAAGGCATCAGGTCCAGGAATCATATCCGACTAATTACCCTTTTATCATTACTGTTTATTACATTTATCATTTTTATTATTCGATTATAAGTTTAAGCCAAGAATTGCCTCCTTTTCTTAGACCCGACAGCATTGATCCTGTTTCGCCCTGGCAGCAGAGGGACTAACTTCCCTTAAACTGAACATAACTCGAAAATGTAGCTATTATTATTTTTTCATCATATATTTTTTATTTAATACTTTTTACAAAGTTAGAAATTCCATACTAAAAGGAAAGGAGAGCTAGTTTAAATTTCGAGAGTATCTCTACGTTATTGTACGGTAACGGGAAGAGGTGAAATAAAAAATAATATAGATATATTTATTAGTATTTCACATATTTTATAGAACAAAAAACATTAAAAATGTGAAAAAATGATTTATAAATTAAAAATATCTTCTAATTCACACTGATAGGACAAGTTGGCAAAATCACAATATGTTTGCAAAAAAGCATTGCACTTTGCCTCCAGTTGCGCATCACAGATAACTCTTTTTCTGTACAAACTACCCGATATTAAGCCAGAAGAACTGAAACAATTCGCTTTTTTTTTTAAGTTGATTATAAGAAGCACACATATGTCACGATAACATACAGTAATTAATTATTAATTCTATTAAATAGAAAATCAAGCTGGTCAGCCTTAAAAAAATACATAAGGAAGAAATTATGTACAGATTTTTTGTCGTTTAAACACTCATGACGAGTATAATACATTTATACAAACATTTATTTATAATATTCCTATTATTCATACGAATACTCTCAAATGAGTACGGTCCCTGAGCGAATTGATAACAATTATCTTACAATACTAACTTGGTTTGAGTATCGATTCGTTTTGTAAAAATTTACCTAAAGTATGTCTTCCAAAAAAAAATAATAAAATCCTTAACAGTGGACAAAGTTACAAAATTGCACTCTCACAACATTAAATCCTAATTAATGATATTTAGGTGTAGCCTAATATTTCATAGAGAAATTGATTATAAAGCTGGTAACTTATTTACTAAACTTAAAAAATAAATAAACTTTTTTTTAAAAAAATACTATAACATAAAAATAATTTTTTATCGTCCTTTTAATTTGCACCATTTTTCAACCAAATTGCAAAATAATCACATAAAAATTAATATCACGACTTTACGATAAAATTGGAAAAAGTTAGTCTGTTTCGTAGTCTGTGGGTCACCTCGCAGATATAATCACCGTTTCGACACTTAACAGTTCCCTCACTTTATCCGTGTATTTCACTAAGGCTATTTTCGAAGCACGGGTGTTTACTTTCTCACCAGCATTTAGAAATTGACAGCAATGCGCTTGTTCTAAGAAGTCCGACATTTTCAGTTCACGTAAAACGCATTTATAGTTCACGTTAGCACTGGACGTCGAGGGCGGGCATATTTGCCTTAGCAGAGCGTCTCTAGATTTTATCTTCAACAAGTTGGATAGGTCCTGAAGAAGGATCCATCGATCACTCGGTGATTCCCCCCTTAAAGTGTACAAGTTAGGTAAGAGACTTTCCGACATTTCAAATTCAATATCCTCCTCTTCGGATTCTGGATCTTGGTCCGGAATATCATCCATTATATTGTAACCAATGTCATCAATAGGATCTACAAAAAAATTAATATGGCAGTGTATCATTTTAAATACTGTGTGAAATGAATATAACAAAACTGTTTGTCTAACAGACAAATAAAATTTACAAACGAGGTATTCCTCAAGGAACAGTATTCAGGTCTACCTCAATTTCGTCTCAATATCAATGATTTACCAATTGTTTTAATATAAAATAATTTATTAATCTCAGATCAATAAAAGTGATTATAATTGTTTCCTATTTTCTTTAGGGAAGGTTTAATCTCGTAAAAAAACATAAAAATGTAACAACTTTTACCAAAAAAGGAGGCTGGACCGTAGGATATCCATGCAGGTGATGGTTCGCCCTCAATGTCATTTAAATGATTTTTCAGGAATTCTTTTGTTATTTCATCATTGGTTAAAGCTAACGGTGTTAAACCAGAATAGGTTGCCAGTGTGGGATCTGCACCATATGACAGAAGTAACCTTGCAATTTCTACAAAACCATTTTCTACTGCTTCATGAAGTGGCCTATAAAAAATATAAAAATATTTTAGTCAGCGTTCCTCCTTACCTTGTTCCTGAAAACTGGCTCGAGTAAAATACAGCTCAAATTTACATTCTCTGCAAATATTAGCTCTGTTCGCGGAGCTGTTCAAACTAGTTCGGGGTCAGTCAGAAGCAATCGTTTAGCTACTTCTTTTATGCTATGCTTGTGGGAAATAGCACAGAAAGTAGCTGGACGACTGCTTCTGACTGATCCCGAACAAATTTGAACGGCTCCACGAACAAAGCTATTAAATTGAAGGCATTTTGTCTTTTTTACAAATATTTGTAAAAATTTGTCTTCAAAAGTTAAGGCTCAACCATTGACATCCATTAGAAAATGGATCTATTACAAGTTTAAAAAGTTCAGACGAATTGCTTGCGCGCAGGTAGAATTTCATTCTGGGCATAAATACTATGTAACATCTATGTATAAACGTTGTACCTTACCACAGTATAAAACAAATCAGTATGGTAATATATGTAGATCAATTCACTATGAATAATTTTAATTATTTCTACATTATCTGTATTAGTAAAGTAATTTTCAGTTTTATTCGAAAGTAACTACCCACTATGCGTGAAAAGGTGTAAAAAAACAATTCCTCTAATAATTGTAAAAAATTTAAAAATCCTGTCGTATTCATAGATCTACAGAAGAGTGAAGAATCTACTCCTCTTCAATAGAGGTTTGTATTATGCTGTGCCACTATCGATAACTGCCTGATATAGAAAATTCAACCTGATGGTTTTGACTCGAAAAGGAAAATTTTTCATGTACGTCTTCAAATAACCAGGTATCCACAATGGAGATTAGTGGCATTGATCAATATTGATGGTTAATATTTTTCGATTTTACAAGATAAAATATTGTACCGCTCTGTATGCATAAGCCTAACATTATGAATGATTAGGCCCATATCAGAATTTTCGTCAAATTTGTTTAATCGACATAGTTTGAAAACGTCACTAAATTACAAACTGAATTTTTTTTTAATAGTCTGTTTCCAGCGAGTCGTTTTGGTCAAACCAAACGAAAATTAAAATGTGTTCTAATTCCTGAAAACTGTTATTTGACAAAAGATTTGGTGTATTACACTAGTTAAACTTCTCTATGAAGCGACTTCATGAATTAATTCATGAAGAAATTCACAATGTGAAACAGCTATTAAACATGAATCGGACAATACATCAAATTGTGTTATTAACACCTATATCTATTTTAATATAATTTGAAATCTTGGAAGTGGAAAACAGAACAATTTGTAATTTTTGTAATAAATAAAAGTTAATTGAACAAAAATAGAACAGTTTGATTAAATCTGACTTAACATCATGTTTTGATCAAACGCTTTTGACGATGACAAATATTCAATTTGATAATGACAAATATTCAATTACATGTACCTTTATGGGTGTCGCCGGTATCGGCGGTATGCCGGCCATCGAAATTCATACTCGAAAGACAGCGTCTCAGTAATCTCAAAACGGGAATGAATTTTACTTGAATAGAAATTTATTATTTTGACGTTGATAATCATGTTTAAAATTGAAATATTAAATGTGCAGCAAAATAATATATGTTTTCAAGTGAAAATTATTTCTTTTGAGTGTACTGAGAAAGAGGGAGAATCACCAATGGTCCTGCTCGCTCCCTAACAAAGGGAATAACAAAGCCAGTCTAAAGTATGTTTAGTACCTACTAGCAATACTGAATCATGACGAACTAACCCCCTCATCCTCCTTTCCCCCTCCACCCCCTTAAATGCCGGGAAAACCATCGCTTATTAGAGGAATCTTTAAAGAGCTTAGAGATGTGAAAGACATTCAATTCCTACGAATCTTACATATGAAGAGTTTTTTGGGTCACTGATCACGAACCTGGACTCTAAATCACGAAATTCAAAATGGCGGATTCAATATGGTGGACAAAAAAATTTAAATGTCTAAAATGTATGAATTTTGTGTAGTAGGGTTTTTTGGGTCTCTGATTACGAATCTGAAGGCAGAATTACGAAATTCAAAATGACATATCCATTAATTCCAAAAAAATAAGTGTGTCATCTCATTTAAGGTGGTGGAGGGGGAAAGGAGGGTGAGCGGGTTGGTCCGTTTAGGGTGGAAACAATTCAGTATTGCTAGTAGGTACTAAAAATTTTTTTTTCAATTTTTCCAGCCAAAAATAAATTAGGCCAAAAACCGGCCTTGGAGGCCCTCCTCCTTTCGAAGGCAACGCTGATTTGAGTCGATATTTACAAATTTCTCTTTATTCTTCTTAGTATTATCTTCTCCTTAACTCAACTCAAGATTCTCGATTTTAGTTGTTTCCATATTATTTTAATTAGAAGTTACCTTGTGAAATATGTTTTTGTAAAGAAAAACAAAACATTACCTAATTCCTCCTTGAGCACTTTCACTGGCATTAGCGCCGTACAAAAGAAGTAATTTTGCAATATGTAAGTGCCCTCTTGAACAAGCTTCATGAAGTGGTGTGTAACCAGCGTTGTCCTTTGGAGACGGTTGACAATCCATTTTTTCCAAGCAGTAGGCGGTGACATCCTGAAATTAGAAAAGAAGAGTGAGTATAGCTTAATTGTAACCTTTCAAAAGTATTACCGTGTATCCTAATCTAGCAGATCTGTGCAGATGAGTTTCACCTATTCCTTTGTTCAAAACCCATGTCTTAATTTCTTTCTGAATATCATCAACTGACTCGAGAGTTTTTGATAAAACGTTCTTCTTCTTTTTCTTCTCCCCACAATCATTTTCCACGACTTCTTTTTTAACTTTTTTCTTTTTTCTTATGTAATCAAATCCTGAACTCAACTTTCTCCGCATTTTGCCAAATTTTCCACGTCGTTTTCCTGATACACTTCCGTCATCTCCGTCTATGGATGGTGTCTCAGATTTATCGTCAGGATCTCGCTTGATTATAACGTCGTCTAAGCTTCTTGTCTCATCCTCAATCTCATCTTGAATCTCCATTTTAATCTTCTTATCGGCTATGTTTTTCAGCAAACTGTTCTTTTCTTTTTTCTTGCCCTTATTTAATAATTTATGTTTCAACATTTGTTTGGTGTCTGCAACCTCATTTTCTTTGTCCGCTTTATTCAAATTTTCAACTTCACTTTGCTTTTCTATTATGTCATTTTGTTTCTCTAATTTTACTATTAAATTGCCTATGCAGCTGCTTTCCTCTATAGTAGTTTCTTCCTTTATCTGAATATCATTAACACAGGTAACTGGAGGTGCAGAAGCTGGTCTATCTTCACCAAATACCTCTTTAATCGTAGCTCTTTGCTTAAGGACTCTAGTTTCCTTTCTTGTGCGAGATTTTAAAACAACGGTCGTGAACTGTTCATTCACCCCTACGATATTGTTAGCATTTTTTATAAAAGCGTCTTTGAAGTTATTTATAGTTGTTCTCCTGAAACCCAGCAAAGCCGATTCAGACTTTATCACAGGAGCAGCCAACTTTTTCACCTCTTTGCCACTTTCCTTCTTTATTTCCAAACCGGGAGTTGGTAAAAGCTCAACAGAATTTTCAGCTTTAGGTATGATTTTAGGACTGTGATCTTCCTTTCTTTTAATTTTCCTCTTCTTTTTACCTCCATATTTTTCTAATAACTTATCTATAATTGACATTTCCTTTGCAGTATTAGGTAAACTTCTAATCGATGCACTACCCTCGGAATCATAATTTGTTTTCTTGTTGAACAAAGTTAAACTAGAATTTGATTCATTATCACTATCTAAAGGTTCCGACTTAATCTTCTTTAACTTAGTTTTACCAGTGTTTTCTTTTTCGCCATCAGCGACTATTGACGTAGTAGGAGATTGTGGACATGGATCTAGATCTGGCAAAGATGTAGACAGTCTGTGAAACTGTGGAGGCCTAGAAACTTGAATGAGAGTTGGAGGCATCCGCAATGATTTTTTGTATTTATAAACCCCTTCCTCCCATCCAGGATAAAAGTCAGAGCCATCTCCAAAGGAAGGTTTTTTGGCAGGTCGAATAATGGGGAGAATATCATTTGATTTTTGTGGAGAATCGTTTTCTTTCTTCTCTTCTTTGCATTCCTTCAACACTTCTGATGTTTTGGGCAAATTCAAAGGCTTAATGTCGATATTTTTACTACTCTGATTATAATTTTTCTTTGTTTCAGTCTCACTGTCACTACTATCACTTGAAGAAACAAGCCTTCTTCTCACATTCTCTTTATTGTTAACAAAAATAGGATCTTCTTTCTTAATCGGGCTATCAGTGTTTGATTTAGAATCAGTTTCAATTTGTTGCTTAAGCTCACTTTCAGGTGTTGAAGTTATTTTTGATTCTGTTGAGGAAGGAACATCACTATTTTCTTCTTTTATTTTAATTGGTAGAACCTGTGGACTACTTTCAAGTTTATTAAAATCTTTAATCTCTTCTTTTACTTCTGCAGCTTCAGGCTTAATATTCTCCAGAGGTTTAGCAAACGGTTCTAATTTAGCAAGTACCTCAGGTTCCAAAGGCTTTTTTCTTTTAATTTTTTTCTTCACCGCACCACTTTTTAATTGTTCTACAAAATTATCACAGAGTTTAGCAAAAACCTCATCAGATGGACTTACAAGTCCTGGAGATTCCACCTTAATTTCAATACTGTTTATGGGCGTAGATTGTTTTAAAGAAGACTTTCTGCCTTTCCTCATTGCTTCAAGAGATTCTCTTCCATTCATATCTGTTTCTGAATCAGAATCAGGAAAGTCGAAAACTGATGTTTCAGAAGAACTTCGAAGTCCCGATTTGTCTCTTGGGGGTACAGAGTTGTTGCTAGGATCCTCTTCATTTCTACTGAACAATCTCTTTCTAGGAGCAAAAGCAGTCAGCCGATCTTTTGACATCTTTGGAGGACTTGAACTTGTTGTGGTTCCACTGCTTGCACAATATGCTGAGCTCTGTGATGTATCCTGTCTCATAGGAGATTTAAGTTGATTTTCTATAATACCTTGCAGCCTTGATTCTGTTATAGAACTATTGTTATTACTAATATTTTGATTAGTGGGTCCTCCTTGTTTTAATTCTCCTTTGGTTCGAATTCTAGCTGCTAAAAATGCAGCAAGGCCATCATAATCAGAATTAGAAGCAGTATGATTTGTTATCACAGTATCTAAAATTTGTTTTTCTATTGCAGGATTTTGATTTTTATTAATTTCAAAATTGACTGAATCAATTGCTTTAGGAATATGAAATTTATTATATATTGACGCCATGTTGCTATTGTCTGGGAAACTAGTAGGGGTAAACGGAGAAACGTTGTTCCTTCCAATGACTCCTGGTTTTGGCTGAAGAGGGGCTGTGACATCTGTAGATGGGTGTTGGATATCAGACCTAGGATGTTGTGTATAATTTTCATGTGATTTAAGTTGTTCAAATACTTTCTTCTGTCCTTTCATTTCCAAGCTATTTTTAAGTAAATCTATCACTCTTTTGTCTACTGCTCCACCCAAATGGTTCTTGGTATTGGACACTGCACTAGTCAAAGATGAGTTGGAATTTGATCTTGATGTAGCATTCAAAGATGCCGCATTTGGAATTTGTGGTTGCTGGTTCGTGAGTCCGGCATAACCAGGATATTGATGTGTAGCTGGAGAAGGAACATAAGTTTGACTGTGATTAGGCTGAGTATGATAACGGCTCTGTGCCTGACTATAGGAAGCATGCTGGGCTATATTTTCGTAATTGGGTTTCTGGTACATCGGATATACATCCTTCGGTTTGTCTTGACTAATGGAAGTGTAAGAGCCATTGATTATTGAAGGTTTTGATGTTGCAACTGAAAGTTTTGCTTGTTGCTGTTGTTTATAACTCAACAACCGTTCTTCAATCTGCATATCTATTGATTCTCGCCAGTGATCAGTGATCAATTTTGGAAATTTATTAGGAACTATCTGAGGTGCCACGTCAGCTGGACGTTTTTTCTGCAGGTCCTGTGATGGAACGGCATACACAGAATTTGTTTTGTGGTTTGGCGTTGGGAAATCAGTTCTGGAGACACTAGTCGACTGCTGATTTTTGAAGGGTACTTCCTGAGCTTGAATGTAGGAATTGACATGAGCAGCAGATGGAATGGAGACAGTAGGATATCGGTTAGTATTATTCATTGGATAGGGAACATTTTTATTATTATATACAGCTCTTCCACTAGAATGAGCTTTCTCTGGCATGACACTTCTTTTAGGATCCTCAGTTGAACGTTTAATGTGTTTTGGTGGCTGATTCAAAGAGGGTACGTTAAAATTAGGACGAAATTCCACTTTCGGTGCCGTGGCACTTGGCATCTGCGCAGAGGACCGCTGTGTTAAATTTTTTTGAAAAGAATTAACATCAAGCTGTGGGTAGTTATGTGTAGATATAGACGAATGGGCAGTTCTATTTCCTAAATAATACTTAATTCTAGCTTCGCTTTCCGTATCTCCTAAAGTAGAATCTGCAGGAGTTCTAACTGTTTTTACAGACAAATCAAGAGGGGACTCTCGTTTAGTGATTAACTTTCCATTCAAGTTGGGATCAACGGAATTGTGTTGTTGTTGATTTGAAGCAACTGTAGAAGACTGACACCTTGGTATATTTTGTGAATTTGATTTTGCTGAATGATAATTTAGTTGGCTGGAAGACTGGGTGGTTTGGGTTGGAGGAACAGGATAATAGTTGGAGCTATTAGTGGCAGTTGTCATAATAACATGGGTATAGCTTTGCGTCGTAACAGTCACTGGATACTGATACTGACTGTGATGCTGTTGAGGCTGCGATGTGTAAGGGCGGTAACTTTGATGGTAATTTGAAATCGATGTAGATAACGATGCATTTGGAAGAGATCTAGCTGGAGTTTGTTGTATAATGGAAGAATTACTAGTTGCTACCGAATTTTGTTGGCTGGTATTTGCAGTGTACGAACTAGAAGAAAACGGCCTCGTTCGAGAATTACTAATAGTAGGTCTAGTAGGCTCTCTAGTACCTCGACTGGAATGGTAATTGGACAACGCGGCTATTGGCGGTAAATTATGAGTTGTTCTAATACCCCCTTGCTCTGCACTCTCATTTGAAACATTCGCTGTTTGACTATTTTGATGCTGATGTTGACGACTTAGTTCTGAAATTTGTGTGTTACTCGGCCTCGTGTTCGAGTAAACATTTTGATGAGGCATTTGACTCTCAGCCGAATAAATTTGTTTGTAATAAGCATTTTGTTGTTGTTGTTGCGATACCACGGGATACGAATGACTCGACATAGTTGTTTTATACGTGTTACTGCTTGGCATGGGTTTTGCCTGAGATTGGACAGAATAATAGGAATGGGATTGGGAATAGTTATTGTAGCTTTCTGTAGCTTGCGGATAGGGTATCTGTGAATTACTTTGTTCCCGCGAAGGAGTCCGAGGAATTAATTGTTCTCGAGAAGGAACTCTGGGAATCGCCTGATCCCTTGAAGGAACTCTAGGCACCACTTGTTCCCTGGATGGAGCTCGAGGAAGCTGAGGAGAAGGTGTTTGATGATAAGGCGAAGGTATCTGATAATAAGGCGAACTAGTGGGGACGTGTGACTGGTATTGTGGATGGTTTGACTGCTGTGGTCGTGGAAACTGGAAAGACTGCTGTTGATGTTGCTGCTGATGCTGGTGCTGTTGTTGCTGGTGCTGTTGTTGCTGTTGCTGTTGTTGCTGATGCTGTTGCTGCTGCTGATGTTGCTGCTGCTGATGGTGTTGCTGGTGCTGCTGCTGTTGGTGCTGCTGCTGCTGGTGCTGCTGCTGCTGGTGCTGCTGCTGCTGCTGTTGAGCTGTCGTATACTGTTCTTGGTAGGATCCAGGATAGTGAATCCTGCTCTGTTCCACATTCGGATTATACTGCGAGTGTGATGGAGGCCTGGAGGAGTCAGAGCTGTGTGATGACGGTCTCTGCACGGGCGTGTGTTCTCTAGTTGGTGGCCTTGCTGGTTCGGTTGGCTGAGGGGGCCAGTATGAATTCGAGGATGGGGGCATTTCTTGATTTTGTTCGTGGTCATTTCTACGGTGACCTTCCGTCGAATATGGGGGGCCCACCGTTGAGCTGGTGCCCGTTGGCAGCCCCTGAAAGTATTGTCGCGCCCCCTCCAATACGTTTGTAAACGTAACATCCATGACCTGCAGGTTAAACCTGCTTAGATCAGATCTGAAACAAGGAATTTTGAAAATATTTTGATAGAGTCATTTGTTTTATTCAATTAAGAGATTAATATATGTATTTCTAAATTATTTCAATGTTATTCTAAATGCATAACTCGTCCCAATGAAGGTGTATCTCCTTTGTTACAATTTTAATACAGCATTTTAACCTTTTTTTAAATTTTCAGAAATAAAAGCTTCTAAACAGAAAACTGTCACTATGAAACCATTTCTTTTTAAATATGGGTGATTTTATAAAAAATATATACTTAATTAAATTATTTATTAGGCTACAGTTCCTCGCTTTCTTGAAAAAAAGAAATGAAATACGCCTGTTAAAGCGCTAAATACAGCTGTGGATAATAAAAAGTTTCCCCACTTAAACTGCTTTAACATTTATAAAACAAGTTTTTTAAACATTTTAGATCGGTTAATCGAATAATTGAATTGGACAATGGATTGACAGTTTGTTAGTGTATTTGTTAAGTTTGATAAGTAATTTGATGCATAACGATTTTCTAAATGACTATTTTTGATTCAACCCTAGATATGTCTATTAGAAAAAATATTTTATTACTTTTCTGAGGTAGATCTTTGACCGTATGCGGATATTATCTAAAAGACAAAGTATTGAGCTATACCCCATAAGACAAAACACAAGATGGGTCAAAATGTATAATATAATGGATAATTTTATGATATTGGGGATGGATTAATTATTTTAGGGGTATTTCAGGCTCACAATCAGTTAGTAACAAAGTAATGTTACTTATTAGAGAATTGCAGGCGTTATAATAATTCATATAAATAGGAATACCTATGCTCCTCAAGTCCAAAAGTATTTGTAAAGTAGGTCAAGTTTAAGAGCATCAAAGTATCTAAAACTCAGTACAGAAATTAAATAAAAAGATAATAAAAACTGATAAATTTTATATAGCCGGATATATTCCGTAATATAAACAAGGTTTAGTGGTATTTATGGTTCAATCTGAGCGGGGGATAAAAGTAATAAACAAACAGGACTAACAGGAGGTATGTCTATGAGTCTGGAGTGTCTAGAAGAAAATGTTGCCAGATTATTATTATTTTAGGTTTTTCTTGAAGTATTATGCTCGTAGAAATAAATCATAAAATTGTACGAGGTATATATAATTCTTCCGTTTTCCCGAAAGGTTCTTACCATTTTTATACACGAGTTTTTGGGAGAAATTGTTACAACCTTTGTCCCGACATTATATTATTAGAACGTTGATTTGATTTTTTCGTTAATGGTCGAGGACCTTTCAAGCCGGATTCTTGTAAATCTCCGATGTAACGGAACCAGCAAAACTGCTCGTCATTATGGTCAGGTAAGTGAATCGAGCTCCTCTCACATTCCCCACCGTATTTACGGCATTCTTCGCCATCCAGTTAAGTTTCTCTGTTTTTGCACAGGTTCGTTTATACCACAATCCCTTTCTGTTGTCCCACGAATTTCGCCGGACGGCGAGTCAATGTTACGGGAAGTAAACAGTTAGTACACTTTGGGATTTTAAATCGCTCCTTCTGTAAAGAGCACACCCGTTTTAATGAGGTAGAGAGCGTGAAGGGGATTACGTAAGATCCGGCGAATTCGTCTACACGTAATTTTATTGTTTGGAATAATTAGTAGTTTCCTCTAGCTTGGTCGGCAAAAAAATTGTTGGATTCTTTTTATCTCGGACTGTGTCAGGATGAGAATATTGTGAGAAAGCACGTTTAAATTATGATCAAACTGTTCGTATAAATTATATAGGATGGAACCTTAGATATTACTAAAGTTAAGAAAAATCAGATATTTGATATTAATTTATTTTCGAGTTAAAGGCCAATATTAATTTTTTAAATGTTTTCGAACGTCTCTACCTCTAAATAAGTTAAAATTACAGTAATAATTGCGCTATACAAATACATCGTGCAGGGACGATTAATGGTATTATTTGTTAAAAAAAAATCATAATTATGAAACTACTAAATATGTATTTTTTAGGTAATAGGAAGATCAGTTATTCCGCAGCATAACCAGCAAATTCAGATGAGAAGCAATCGTAAGAGACGCATAGCAGACTACGCATTGTTTTCTGTCTGCAAAGACCTTCCACAACTCGCCAGCTATGTGTAAAACAGAGCCGTATTTAAAAATTTTACAATTTGGAAATTGTGTTTGATAAAATTCAGAATGAATTAAAACGGGTTCAAAAATACATTACATTTCAGAACGGTATAAATAACGGCTTGCACTGATCCCCTTTCTGCATCAGGACCTTCAAATATTGAAATATGATATACAATACAGATTGCGACAAACGTACAAGACCAATTCCTCTCGTCACAATAAATAAAAGAAAAAGACATAATAACGATTTTTTCTTAAATGATCCCTAAGGTCTCTATGATTCTTCAAAGAACTACTCAGGATCTATTAAAAACATAGACAACGAATTTGGTACAGTCCGTTAATATAGTTGGTATAGTTAATTAATAGTAGACTCACAAGTAAAATTTGATCAAAGGGGTTCGAAGGGTCCGAAGGATTGCAACTATAAAAAAAGTTATTTGGCATCTTAGATAATCTTCTTTTATAAATTTTAATATACCATTTCCAAATAACATTTTTGGTTCTCTTGTTTTTTTTTATGGAATAGCATGGGCGAAAATCAGAGTAACTTTAATTTTTGCACAAATTCGCATAGGCGGAACTATTTCACCCACCAACGTTAGATTTGACAAGTTGCACCTTTAATTATTGAAAACTTACAGCAAAATGATTGAGTCGCTGTTGACGAGCACCTAACTCTGACTTGGTTTTTGGACTTCTGTAGATATTTTTCGCTAAAAATATAAATATCGTGATATCAATTTACTTATAAAATAATAATTGCAACAATTACAAATAATCATAGTTTGTTATATGTGGCGATTCTACTGATGAATGATCTTGACTGTATATTAAATATCGTGGATATAATTCAATGCTGGACGGAACTTTTACCCGCAGAGTAGTTATTTCCCATAATATTATAAGTTAAAAACAATTAATTACCTTAGTTACTAACTCGGCTATTATTGAAATAAAAATACTATGGCTACACTGGCTATATACTCTCTGGCATCTTCATTGATAAATTCAGTTTCTGTCTCAAATTTTATTGAGAGCTGCGTTTTGATTTAGAGATCCCCATATAGTTTTATAGTTCTGTTCTTTATTCAGATCACATTAAATAAAATGGCATCATCTCCGCTCTGCTCCTGACCTTTGAAAAAAATGTATTCGATTTCGAATTCGACGGTCCCTTTTTTACGTTCCTATACGGTATCGAATCAGTTTAGCTACACAAGAAATAAGCCTAAATAAAGCGTCCGTCTATGAATTGGACCCCTTCATCTGTCTTCGGATTGAGTCAGTAAATCCAAGGGGTCAACCAACCGTTTACAAATTCAGGCCATCGATTTTCGTCGCCGCTCACGCAATAAAAGAAGTCGCTTTAAATTTCACCAGCAACTCGCCATTATAAGACGCCGGCCGATTTCGTTCACGAACGGCCAGTCAGACACATGTTAACAAAGGTTGCCAAAATGTGTTATGCATTGAGTGATTCATGGTGGCTGCCAACAATTATCGCGAGAGAAATAGAGATACAAACAAAGCCGGAGATAACATCTAAATATAGATACGTATTTTTATTTCGGGATGCAATTCAGTTATTTTCAAACAACTTGCTGTATCCTCTTCAAATTTATGAGTTAACCGCACATACAGCGATTTGTGTAAAAACTTATAGAACTAACTAAACAGAAACCTGTCGATTTATCGATAAACAGCTCCAGAAATATAAAAATATTATTGTAGTCAGTATATTATACCTACTTCTACCAACTGTATTTTCGCATCTCGATTTACTTGCTCTTTAAATATATTATTAAAATATTTAGAAAAAAGTAAATTGTTCATCTGGAATACAAAATACAATATAAAAAGTTTTACAGTTAAAATAAAATTAATCATACTCTTACCATTTGTCTTACACTAAACTAATTTCGCAATTGCAATTATCTGTCAATTAATTTAATCGATTTTTATATTGTGCCACCTATCTCACAATAAATTAATTTCTCAATTACAGTCGCCTATTAATTAATTAATTTTTATATTCTACCATCTACAGGGTCGGAAAGTACCCATGGTTCATCGGCCATTACGTGAGAGCGATAAAGAAAGTCATAGAAATCCGTGCGATAGAGAAAGATGGCTATAATGAAGACATCTAATAGTCACCGCCCATTTCGTCCTTCCACAAATACGATCCACTTCTTATTTGTGGAAGGGCGAAATGGGCGGTGACTATTAGACGCATTCATTATAGCCATCTTTCTTTATCGCACGGATTTCTATGACTTACTTTATCGCTCTCACGTAACGGCCGATGAACCATGGGGACTTTCCGACCCTGTATACACAGCCCCACAAAAAAAAAGTATTGGATCTGGTATTCAGACCCATGTACATATTTCCATGTATTTTTTCCGCTGAATCCGAATCTGCCTTCAGACTTGGCCCAACGGGTCTGAGTTTTCGGGAAAATTAAAAAAACAGGTCAAAATTCACAAAAAACGTCATTTACGATCGACGAAAGTAATAAAAAGTCAAATTATTCTACCAGCTCACTAGACGTATGATTTTTCACTCGTTTAATTCCAATTTATCATCATAGAGTTAGTCAAGCTGGTCCAATTTCAGTCAAAAACAGAAAACAGATCAAAAACTCCATTTTCATGGCATAATTCGTGTTGCAGAGTTCTGGATCCATCTTTTTATTCACCCACCCATTTATGAATTCATACATCTTTCTATCCAGTCGTTCATGCATGAATACGCATAGTTACCCATCCACCTGTACCACCTATAAAACCCACCCATCCACCCATCTATCCATCTACTTTTTGTACTGAGAGATGAGATAACAGCTTAGAAGATTGAGAATGCGATAAAACTTGTAGATTACTCTACTTTCTACCTTGATATCGCTATTCTACAACTTTCATATCCTGATGAGATCGTTCTTCGCTATATCCTCTAAGATTTTCAGGAAACCAATCCAGATGGGAATGAAGGAAGTGCAACTTGTAGTCCATCAAACATCCCAGGTCTTGGAAGTCTTTTATCAATTTTAATACAATTTCTTCGCAATTAGGACTCTTGTTGTTTCCTAAAAAATTGTCACTACAACTTTGAAACCAGTCCAAGCACTCTTCTCAACGCTACTCACTGTAGTGATGAATGTTGCATCCTTGAACAATGTTCGAATCTAAGGTCCATCGAATACACCTTCTTTTAATTTCGCCTCAGAAATATTCGGAAATTTTCCCCTATATATATATAGGGCGAAAACTTGGTTGTTAAAAAGAGAAACGAAAAATAGAGGGACTAAACGAAAACGTAACCCTTTACATAGATCCTTTGAAGAAAAGGATGTTATAGCAACAAAAATAAGAATGATTTGTAGATATCTTTTGTTTAGAAAGTAGAGTAATCTACAAGTTTTATTGCATTCTCAATATTCTAGGCTGTTATCTTTCAGCACAAAAAGTAGACGGATAGATGGGTGGATGGGTGGGTTTTATAGGTGGAACAGGTGGATGGGTAACTATGCGTATTCATGCATGAAAGACTGGATAGAAAGATGTATGAATTCATAAATGGGTGAGTGGATCCAGAGCTCTGCAACACGAATTATACCATGAAAATGATGATTTTGATCTATTTTCTGTTTTCCAATGAAATTGGACGAGCTTGTCTGACTCTATGATGATAAATTGGAATTAAACGAGTGAAAAATCATACGTCTAGTGAGCTGGTAGAATAATTTGCTTTGATCGTAAATGAAGTTTTTTGTGAATTTTGACCTGTTTTTTGAATTTTCCCAAAAACTCAGACCCGATGGGCCAAATCTGAAGGCAGATTCGTATTCAGCGGAAAAAAATACATGGAAATACATGGGTCTGAATACTAGATCCGATACTTTTTTTTGTGGGGCTGTGTAATTAACAGTTAGCATCCGCAGAAAACATGGTAGACAATTCAAGGTTACCGAAAATGGGTTAAACTAACATCAAAGGCGTCGACAGATATCTACTGATTGCTGTGTTTACAAGACTGCAGGTAGGTTTATCTGTTTTTGTTTCTAATAACTTAATGACAGTAACAGCTATACACAATGTTCTACTAAAATGTACAATATTTAAGGGTACATTCCCTAGGTAACAATAATCGAAAACTGTTGTGCAATCATTGGTCCAGAAAGAAGACTTGCAATTTTTTTGGAAAAAATGATATAATAATTGTTGTTAATATATATATTTTTTTGATATGTTCTGAATCGCCCTGTATAGGAAAACAGTTGCGGGTTGGTTCCGTTTCAAGTATATTTTGGAACTTCATGATATAAACAATATGCAGATTACATTCAGCTGAAAAGTTAAATTCTCTTGATTGCATGAAGAAAGTTTTCCACAAATAATAGGAAATTACAATTTTACTGAGAACTCATTTGTCCTGTTTAACAAATGACAAGTCATTCCCAAGAACAACAAAAACAGATTAAAGGACCCCGCACAAATCTTATGGAAATTGGGTCCCGGTCAAATTCGCTGAATTTTTGATATGTGATAGAGTTCATCATACTGGTCAATTGTCTCAATGGCCACAAAGCTCAAAAATGGATAGTTTGGCCGGTACAGAGCTTTAAAGCTCCGAATATCCTCCACGGATTTATGTATATGCGCAGTGTGTATAGACTTTTGAAATAGCCTATTTNGGATCTGGTATTCAGACCCATGTACATATTTCCATGTATTTTTTCCGCTGAATCCGAATCTGCCTTCAGACTTGGCCCAACGGGTCTGAGTTTTCGGGAAAATTAAAAAAACAGGTCAAAATTCACAAAAAACGTCATTTACGATCGACGAAAGTAATAAAAAGTCAAATTATTCTACCAGCTCACTAGACGTATGATTTTTCACTCGTTTAATTCCAATTTATCATCATAGAGTTAGTCAAGCTGGTCCAATTTTATTCAAAAACAGAAAACAGATCAAAAACTCCATTTTCATGGCATAATTCGTGTTGCAGAGTTCTGGATCCATCTTTTTATTCACCCACCCATTTATGAATTCATACATCTTTCTATCCAGTCGTTGTACTAAAATGTACAATATTTAAGGGTACATTCCCTAGGTAACAATAATCGAAAACTGTTGTGCAATCATTGGTCCAGAAAGAAGACTTGCAATTTTTTTGGAAAAAATGATATAATAATTGTTGTTAATATATATTTTTTTTTGATATGTTCTGAATCGCCCTGTATAGGAAAACAGTTGCGGGTTGGTTCCGTTTCAAGTATATTTTGGAACTTCATGATATAAACAATATGCAGATTACATTCAGCTGAAAAGTTAAATTCTCTTGATTGCATGAAGAAAGTTTTCCACAAATAATAGGAAATTACAATTTTACTGAGAACTCATTTGTCCTGTTTAACAAATGACAAGTCATTCCCAAGAACAACAAAAACAGATTAAATTTACAATTTTTTTTTTTGCTTCAAATTCTGTAATTATTAGGTGTAGGTACTTGTGTAACTGTAACTATGAGCAGTAACATTAAAAAATAATCTTAATTTCAATATTTCTTCATACACCAATTAAAAACTTACATAAAATAAAGTTTCAGAATTGGATAATACATTTTAACGTTTAACATAACATCATATTCGGAGCATTGCCCATATGAGGTAATAATCTGCCATTATTTACTATTTCTTGGTCAATATCTGGTAAAATAACCAACGATGTTATTTAACATGATTTATTATTATCTACGAGCAAAATCGCGTTTCTCCTTAAAAACCAATTTAGGAAGAAGTGATAATTACTTGCTAAAATCTAGTTTACAGTCTATTGTCCTTAATACTACAGAAATGCTAAGTGAAATCATTTGCCAGAGACCTACAACTCAAGGTTGTTATTGCTAAAACACCATGACGCTAAATAGTGCCAGTAGGCAACAACAGAGTATATTAACCCATACCTTGAAATTTTCTAGTAATTTGGAAATAGGTGTGTGGGATCTGATGATTTTTGCGAAATAGTTCATATTGAACAAAAATTACCCAACGACAATTTGATTAATATAAGTATGTTAATCTATTTCACAATTTGAAGTTTGTCTTCTTCATAATAGTAAGTGTCTAATGTCTCTAATATAAGATTATTTCGAATGCTTGACAGCGTGACTGGTCAATATTCAATATTTCGTCATACATTTAGTACCTATTCTTGAGTTTCGATGCAGTTTTGTGTAATCTAATGATTTAAACAATAATGAATCGAATTTATATTACGTTCATTTTTTGAAATTATAAAAAATATGCAGTGTCATATTCAAAGTTGATGACTTTATTAAAATAATATCCATGAATATCTACTGTAAATCATGTTAAATATTTAAACATGAAATGTGTATTACAACGTTTTGTTAAAGAGCGAGTAATATGGAAAATACAGCATCCGGCAGATTTTTCTAAAATTAGATTATCGGTTTGGGAATATCGAACCTGAATGGGGTATGTATAAAATCACCGTCAGCCTTGCTTAAAAAACAAAAAAATACAGCCGGTTTGATTATAGGCCTCTAAATCAATTTTCATTCGACATAAACGGATTCAAAAGAATTCTGCTTCGGAGGGAATGTTTTCCAGAGGGTAACGATAAATGGCCTTTTGTTCCTGAGCCTTTTTCAGGAATTTATTCAGAAACGTGAAAGCTGCATTGCTGACGGATGAAATGCTAATAATTGTTTTTCAGGCTTTTGGAAAAATAATTTTAATCTAGATTTCTATATAATAATTTTAGTAAAATAATGTAAATCACTCAGTATTTTTTATCCTTATGCTAAATGACGGATGAAGATCGTCCTTTCTTTCATTCAAATTACAGATTTTTGGACTAATATTTGTAATATATGTGTAAAAATGTAGTTTATATTTATATAAAAACTTATTTATTGTTTGTTTGCTATTATTGTACTGGTAGGAATAGGTTTATTATTAATTAACATCCCTAGGGATCCAGGTACGAATTTAATTTATTCCAGAAATTTCATTTTTATTTGGCTTATCTCTGGGGATTTATACTTATCCACACATTCCATTAAAATATTAAAACTTCATTATAAATATTTTATTGGGAAAGCATAGTGGCAAGTAATTAATATTCCATATATAACTGGCAAAATGAAATCCGAATTGTAAATGCAGTTAAAGTGAAAGCGGAACTGCAAAGTTCAATATCAGGGTCAACTGGATGGATAAGTAGACTTGTGTGACCTGGATTTTTAATTTGCGACAACCAAATCATTATTATTTAGAAAATTAAGGCAGACACATTCTATGTGAGCTCAAATAACAGACACAAAAATGTATCTTATAATTTTTTACATGTTTTTTTTGGTCCATATAATTCGAAGACTAGTTGCTTTATAAACACTGCTAATAATTAATTTTAATCATTATTACAATTTTATCAGTTAAAATTTGTGCGAAATATTGTTTTCAAGTTTTTAATAAAAAGTATTTATTATTATTTAAAAAACTGTGTTTATTTAGTGAATCCTAACATTGATCTAGTTTAGGTGAACTATCTACATAATATCAACCCACCTGATGCCATATGACAGAAAAAATAAACCAACAACAGAGAACGTTCATTCGGCGAAACAAGAAAGGTAGGATACGCCACTGCTTCATTTTATTACATTTACTTTAGTTTTCAGTTTATCTGTTTACGATATATTTGTAATATGGTAGATAATTGGCAACTTTCTGCGTAAACTATTAGTTTTTCGGTACCGTGTGTTTGTGTGTCTTCGTTATTAAATTTTTGTGGGATATTATGAAAAAAAAACGCGCGCTGTTTGAGGCTTGTCAGTAGTAGGGTATAAAAATTAAGAAAAAAGATTACAAAATCAATTTTCATGACGGAAATTGAAAAATCAATATATTATTATGTTTTATAAATGTCAAATGTAGCATTTGTTTAAATGTGACCCCCATTAAAGTTACACTCTGTGCATACGAAATCATAAGCTCACACCTTTCTTTCACATACGTGATAGCACGTGACGTGACAACAGCGTGCCTCTGGATTTATTGAACTGATAGAATGTTTATACTAAAAATACGATTATGCATTTATTTTTTGTTGTTCATTAAATTCTTCCTCCTTTCCGTTACGAATAAAAAGTTCAAGTCACACATCGCAGTTTCCAACGAAAGTTTCGCCTGAAACATCTAAACAACAAAAATAAAATACTTCCTCATTGCCGAATAAAAAAAATACACGAAGCAGAACTTCTGTCATCATTTATTTTGCGTGAACTCGCTCATTATTCTGCTCCGACTAAATATAAACCAGCTTTCTATTTTTGTCGCGTTATCTTACATCCTGATTATGTTGATACAACTCTGACCTTCCTCAACAGATAAAACAGTCATGCAATATAAAAATTATCATAGAGAATGTTTTATTATTTATTATTAAGTAGCTACCTGGAATTCTTCATCTATAATTGTGTTTTCCTTGGTAATACCAGGCGCCACAAAGTTGTCACTTCAATCTACACTTTTTTTTAATACTTAGACGCGTATTTTGCCAGAAAATTATTGAACATTTTTACAATGAATGGTTTGTCATTACAAAAACAATCATTTTAAATCCAATAGTTTCTTCATTGATGTGTGGGACCCGTAAGTACGGTTTGATATAGTAAAAGGGTTAAAGTTTTCGAAATAATCTAAAATCTATATTGTTATAGCAAACTCAAAAAAATTTAAATTGAAGATGTAGCTTTAAAATCTTCTCCTGGAGAAATTGTAAAAATTAATTATATTACATAGTTACTTGGTAGGTACAAATTGTTTATACCATCTTCCAGAAAGCCTTTGACCAAATTGACCAGCTTATACTGTTACATAAGCTGGTACAATTTGATGCCACAGCTCAATTATGTTCCTCTTCCAAACATATTTGACTGACTGACTGAAGCAATTTCTTGAAATCTAGGGTTTCAAATCAACACCATTTGTTCCTTTAACGGGTGTGTCACAAGGCTTAAATCTTGAATTTCCTTTTTTTAATTTTTATAAACTATTAAATGGAAGAAATAAAGTGCAGTAAATTAATTTATACTGATATGAGTGCCAATTACAAACTAGACCTTAACAAATCAACATTAACAACAGCATCAGCTCCCATTCTTATTCTAATTTTTTTATTATTAGTGACTTATTTTGCATTAACCTTTAGAATCTTTTGTATGTAACAGTAGACAGTTAATAAATACATATCAACGCACAAGTTAATTTATTTACTTTTGTGGGATTCAAATTGAACTATGGTAGGTACATTCATTTGGTCACTCATTTATGATTGCCACATGGTAGTACTGAGTTTGTCCAAAGACTATTTCTAAAATATTTAGCCTATAAAGAACGTCACCAATATCCACCTAAAAGATGCTGTCATAAATTACTGCTATCTAGATTCAGTGAAATATTGTTATAGAAGGAAATTATTAAGAGGGCCCTATAGCAAATAGGCAACCTGCATACATTTTTATAGATTTTATTACACAGCTTGTCTAAATATGAATTAATGCACAAATAACTCCATTCTAACGCAGATTTTCTATAAAATGGAGTTAGTATGAAACTCAAATTACTTTTTGTGGTAAAGAAATTTGTAATTTGCCGAATTTGAACAAGCGGCATCGTTACAAATTTACTTCATCAAAAAGTAATTTGTGTTTCAAACTAAGTCCATTTTATAGAAAATTTACGTTAAAATGGGGGAGAGTCTGTTATTTAGACAAACTGTGTAATAAAATCTATAAAAATGTATTGCTGGTTGCCTATTTGCTATAGAACCCTCTTAAGTGTTTATACAGAGAGATCGAGATTGATTGACCGGATTCTGAACGTACCCTGTCTCAATTGCTATCAAAACTGATTTCCGTTTGCTAAAATAACTTTTTTTTCTGTGACGATTTCACAATTTGACGTTCTGTTCATTGGCGCACGAATATTATTTTGTAGATTTTGTTGTTACTTGATATATTTTGCGACATTATAAAATAGTATTTTTCAATACTACAGTTAGAGTANTATAAAAAATTGCTTTTAATTTGTCACAATTGTAATCATGCGCACAAAATATTTTCGTATAATTTCACAAAAATATTGTTCTATTTACAGACATTTTTCCAAAACTAGTGAGATAGATCCGACTTTGACACATGCAGTAAGAGTTCTTTATTACAACTATGTTTTGTTCCCAACAAAATTATTGGTCATGTGGCTTGTAATCATTTATGAAGCCTCTGTAGTTATTTAATGAAGGTTTTATTGCGAAGAAGATGAATTTTGTAGTTTAATTAGTAATTACAATGCATATTTGTATTAAATTTTAGTAAATATTTTTTCTTAACTCCATCAGCCTGTATAACTTTGTTACACAATCATATTGCTTCAAAGTATTCCTTGTTTATTCTTATTTCCCTCAATCGGGTATAACCTGTGGCAAGTAAATGCTATTGTTATTGCAAATAAATCCATGTAAAACCATTCCAAAATTATCAGACAATCCGCACAAAGACCACCCTTTATCTACGCGTAACGTGTATTATTCATTTGGCCCTAAAACGTATCCCCAGCATTCCTAAGGACTCCCCGAACGAAATCGGCAGCGGGCCTGAAATATTTAAGGACGAGGTAATTTATCGCAACCATGTATTTCCAAGTGATCGAACGGTAGTTCGTACTGGGCTAAATCATCATGACCCTTTTCATTATGGATGACACTTAAGCCCTTTAGGATTTGTACGCCTCGCTGATTTATTTTGCTCATGACACGTATGATTGAAAACGCTCCCCTAATCATTAACATTAATATGTGTTTAGTTCAAGCTGGAAAAAGGGAGACAGGACTGGTAGGTGGAAAACACGATGTATTATGCGACAAACACATGCACGTAGATAATATTTTAATAGTCTCATTTTATATGACGTTCATTTAGTACAATTATGTCTACTCTTTTACCAAAATACAAAGTGAAATATACTTTTACTAAGCAAAATTGTAGTACGGTTTAAACATAACTTAGAATGTCACTTTTAATAATTAGCAGTTGTACAATTGTAAACATTTTTAATAAGTATAATTTGTTTCCGTGTATATTGAAAAGGAAGATGTTAACAATGTGTACATATACTGGAAAAAAAAGAACAATTTGATTATAAAACAAGTTAATTTTATACAGGGTGATTCACAACTTATCCAAAAAAAATTGGGAATAGATCCGTCATGAAAAATGGAGTCAATGTCATAAAAAAAATATTTGTAAAATCCTTATAGTTTCTGAGAAAAAAAAATATTGAAGTTGTAGTATTTACAACCCTTACTTGGAAAAAATGCTGTATAAAAAATTGCTTTTAATTTGTCACAATTGTAATCATGCGCACAAAATATTTTCGTATAATTTCACAAAAATATTGTTCTATTTACAGACATTTTTCCAAAACTAGTGAGATAGATCCGACTTTGACACATGCAGTAAGAGTTCTTTATTACAACTATGTTTTGTTCCCAACAAAATTATTGGTCATGTGGCTTGTAATCATTTATGAAGCCTCTGTAGTTATTTAATGAAGGTTTTATTGCGAAGAAGATGAATTTTGTAGTTTAATTAGTAATTACAATGCATATTTGTATTAAATTTTAGTAAATATTTTTTCTTAACTCCAACACAATTTCTGAAATATTTGTAAACATGTAGCAACTGAAATTTTGGTAGAAAGTCTATGAAATTTTGAGATTTTTAGTATATTATGGGTCTTAAGAAAACAAAAGTAAGTAAAACAAAAAATAAGTACAAACAACTTTAGTCAACAGTACTAAAATTGTGAACATTTTCAATATATATTTTTTTCTCGTGTAGTTGTCATAAATAAATCAAATTACTTATTATAGTTTTTCCGAAGTCAATTGAAGANAGGAACTTCACGACGATGAAATCCATCATGGATACTTTCAACAAGATGGCGCAACAGCTCACACCTCTAACGAGACTTTAGAGTTGATTAGAGGTATTACGATGATCGAATAATTAGTCGAGGTAGATGGACCACGTTCTCCTGACCTTACACCCCTAGACTACTATTTATTTGTTTTTTTTTTTAATTCAGTATTTGATCAACGGTTACACACGATTTAAGAGCTTCAAGAGGCAATTACAAACGAAATTAGGAGTATTACACAAAATAGGAATGTATTTAATAATATGAAAAGGAGAATTAATACCTGCTTGAACAAAAATGGACATCATATTGAACATTTATTGTAAAAATATAGATATTTTTTTAGTTATCCATATGGATTTTATGTAATTTTAAGATAAAATATTCAATAGAATGTGAAAAAATTCTAATTACTCTGTTATTACATATTGCATGTAACTGCTGTTTATTGCTCTCGGTCATATAGACAATCCTGCCTTCTAACATAATCAAGCACTTCCAACTGCTTGCATTTGCTTGAAGCAAACGTTTTTAAGACACTTTTNGAAATTTTGGTAGAAAGTCTATGAAATCTTGAGATTTTTAGTACATTATGTGTCTTAAGAAAACAAAAGTAAGTAAAACAAAAAATAAGTACAAACAACTTTAGTCAACAGTACCTACTACAATTGTGAACATTTTTAATATATTTTTTTTTGTTGTGTAGTTGTCATAAATAAATCAAATTACCTATTATAGTTTTTACGAAGTCAATTGAAGAACCAATATCTTCAAGGTATGTACCAGGCTCGGTCGCTACGCAGCAACTCGGCATTGAAATATTTGAAAAACTTGTTCTCACATTTATTTAGCCATACCCATATGTAGGTCTGGTCGAACTAAACGTGCAGGTGGTAGAAATGTATACAACCAGTTGAAGAATGCGAGCGCGGGCAAAGGAAAACAAAGACAGTTGCATTGAGCTACTGCGAAATGAATCACAGCAGTTGACAAGTGGTTGATAAATTGCCCAGCAGTGCAGTGCCGCAATGCGAAATTTGGTGTGATTCAGGTAATCTTAATTTATTATAGGCACCTTCTATCAATCATTCATATTACAATTGCTAAAGGGAGAAATAACAGGGATATTTTGTTTACTAATATTATCACAACATGGCAAAAGGTCTCCACCTTTTGAAACGGAACAAAACGAAATTTATCACCAATATAATAAAATTGTTGGAGGATATAAATAATTAAAATATGTTGTTGGCCAAATAAACATACAATAGAAATTTTCTACACATTATATACAAATTATTATAATTTTTTACCTTTAGCAGAAAACTTTTTTAGGGACGCCTATGAAACTCATTAAATTTGATTGCTCGGTTTTTTTATACATGTTCAACTGACTTCGGAAATACTATACAATAATTAATTTATTTCAAAGCAATTGATCGTTCGATTTCAATAGCCTGATGTTTTCAATTTATGTATTTAATGAAACTTTAGGCTTCTGTTACTGGAAACAAACCGTTTTGTTAGAGTATAATTAGTTTTAAACGTGAAAGAATTATGTATTAATAACTGATCAAATTTACTAATTAGAAAAAAGACTTCAACATTGCTAATCTGTAACTACAGTTCGCTCATTGTTAAAACGTCCACGGTTCCCAACAATAAACGCCTTAAAACGACACCCCCAATCCCGTGGAAAACTTGGAGGAACTAAACTCTGGAGAGTCCGATGCTCATTAATTTTCACCCGGAAGTTCGCCGATTGCCGTTTAAAAATTTGAGGACCGAAAACGTCCGTGTAATTATCCCTGTTCCCCTCGTAGATTGCACATATCGATTTTCCCTCGGAACGCCAGATTTAATACCCCGTGGAAAACAGTTTTCGTTCCCTTTCCGTTCTCTCTCGGGGACGCCGAATATATTGCGAACTCTCCTTGCACGGAAATATGTATCAGTTATCACGTTTCCGAGGTATATTATCGCCGCCGTGTTCTCTAATGATATTATTTAATGGGATAAACCCATCTTCATTAACTTGAGGTGGTATAGTTTAATAGAGGTAAGTAACTTGTTTGATAACTGTCCAAAACGCGGTATCCGGACTAATCAGAAATTACTAGCAGGTGAAATACATAATTTTTTAGATAACGTAGGTATATTTTATTATTAGCTCTTGAATTCTTTTCTTTCTACAACTTTTGTACAGGTCACTTTTTAACATAACCTCAATATTTCCGAGAAAAATGCGAAAAACAGGTTTTTTTCTGATTTTTCGTTTTTTATTTCTCATTCTCGCAAAAATAATTTAATTTTGACGAAACGTGGTGAAAGTATACCTTTCTCTGTCTTAAATAACAACAAATTTTTTTAGATAAAAAAATCAAGAAGTTTCTGAGATATTCATTTTTTTCGGCCTGAAACACTTTTTTCAAAGAAAAATTCTACTTAAAAAAATCATCGTACAGAGTTCNAAATTAAAAAAACTGTCAATGTTTGACCCAAAACTATTTTTATAGATAGAGTATTGCTATAAAAATAAGTCGAATAACGAATAAATAAAATAAATAATAATTTTTTTCCGTAGGATCGATTAGTGTACTTAAAGTTTAATGAATTCATAGATATACAGCGTGTCCAAGATAAGGATGGGATAGCATTAGGATCTAGGAAACGGTAAAAGACGGGGTGGCTCAGATTAGAAAAAAGTTGTGTTTCTTTATACCTAACAATATGCTGTTTAGAAAGTTTTAAAATTCCGGGTAGTTCTGGAAATATCCGGAAAAACCCGAAATTTTGCTAAATTGTTTAATTTTTTCTGACTACTTGAAAACGAATTTTAAAATAAATTACATATTTACAATGCCACTTTTTTCGCTCTATACGATGGTGTCAACATTTTTGCCATCCGATGTTTCGTCTTCGAGGGGGCCATCATCGGGTTAATTTTTTTAAATACGTCGTTGCTATTTTTATGACAAAATCTAGTCATTTTAAATGTTGAATTAGAGGATACTACTATTGTAACCGCTTAAAAAGTTTTTAGCTTGTTTTAGCTATAATTTAAAATTTTTCCTGAATACGGCTCTGAACGCTTTCAAAATACTATTGGATGAACTCATAACAGCATAAGTCAATACCGCACAAAATATCCAATAATTTTTTACTACTGTTACAGTACAATATCTACTAATTAGAAATAATAAAATATTTCATAAATTCGTATTATTTTTTTATTAGGTAAAACTTTTTAAATTATGGATTAAAAAAATTGTTGGATATTTTGTGCTGTATTGACTTCTCTCTCTCTCTGTCTCTGTCTCTCTCTCCTCCAATAGATAAAGGTATTTTGAAAGCGTTCAGAGCGGAGTACGCTCCGGAAAAATTTTTATTGAGAGCTAAAAACCTTTTTAAGCGATTACAATAGTAATATCATCTAATACAGAATTAAAAATTACTCGATTTTGTCATAAAAATAGCAGCGATATATTTAAAAAAATTAATCTGATGATGGCCCGTCGAAGACGAAACGTGGGATTGCAAAAATGTTGACGCCATTGGATAAAGCGAAAAAGTGGCAATGTAAATATGCAATTTATTTAAAATTCGTTTTCAAATAAAGCCAAAAAAAAATTAAACGATTTTGCAAAATTTCGGGTTTTCGGATTTTGCGTCAACAGTAGACTTTGCAATTAATACTTTATATTGCTGAAATCTCTAATCATCCTGAGATAATTTATCATTTGTGCATTTGTAATTCGACAGATGTTTATAACAATACTGTACAAAAATAAAGTTTTGGGTCAAACAATGAGACACAGTTTTTTGTTTTATTTTTTTCTTAGAATTGAATGGTGTAATCAGTTTTTGAATGTTTTTTAATTTAAACAAATTATCAACAATAACTGAAAAATTCATTGTTGCAAGTCAATTTTAATTTTTTTACATTTTTGAGCATGTTTTTGAAATGTTATTTTTATTTCACCAAAAAGTATATGTCAAAACGAAAAAAATGATTACCGGTAAAACTGTACGATGATTTTTTTAAGTAGAATTTTTCTTTGAAAAGAAAAGTTATTCAGGCCGAAAAAAATTAATATCTCAGAAACTTCTTGATTTTTTTATCTAAAAAAAATTGTGGTTATTTAAGACAGAGAAAAGTATACTTTCACCAAGTTTCGTCAAAATTAAATAATTTTTGCGGAAATGAGGAATAAAAAACGAAAAATCGGAAAAAAACTGTTTTTGCATTTTTCTCGGAAATTTTGAGGTTATATTAAAAAGTGACCTCTGCAAAAGTTGTAGATTTTTGCATGATCTACTACTTTTGTATTGGATACTTTTTTGTTTGATGTCAACTTTCGCCAGAAATCCCAATGATACAATTTTTCATAAGTTTTCAACCCCCCAAATGAACCCTCCGCCGCCCCTGCTCACGCATTAATTTTTTTTAGGTTTATTATAAGCCCTTTTACCATTTCCATTTATAAAAGTCCAGGTAACAATTTTGTTTTTCTCCAAGTGTAATTTGGTTGGACTATATTGGGTTTTAGCGAATTCAAAATAAGTGAAGTTGTCCGATTAATTTTAAGTATTCTTCGAAAACAACAAATAGACTTTGCATCGCAAAAAATATTTTCATGTTATAAATTCATTAGTAGGTCATGAAAATGCCATTGCGGTAAAAAATGTAAATAAATCGTAGGTACCTACCTACTCATGCAATCAGAAAAAAATTGTATCAGGATTGAATTGATCGAGATTTCTGTGGACAGTCATATAGGTAATATTTTCCTAGTGCTTTATCATATTGGGAGCAAAAAAAACATAAAAAACCTAACCTTTTGTCACCTGTTCGTCTCGTCTTGCCTTACCTGAAACAAAAAAAACGCAATTAATAAATGTCTGATCTTTAAAGTTATTGGTATTACAGTATAAAACAAAGATTAAATTATTTCTTATTTTATTCATACAACTTTGATAATATACATATTACATAGTAATACAATTTTACGGGCATCGATCTTAGGTAAGAGTAAATCTAAAACATTTCATCAGACTTTATTAATCCATTCTATCTTATGCAGAAAGAAAAGAAGAACCCATCCTATACCTATGCATCTACAAATATACAGGGTCGGAAAGTACCGATGGTCCATCTGCCTTTACGTGAGAGCGATAAAGTAGGTCATAGAAATCCGTGCGATAGAGAAAGATGGCTATAATGAAGGCGTCTAATAGTCACCGCCCATTTCGCCCTTCCACAAATAAGAAGTGGATCTTATCAATATCAACCCTTAAACCATATAACCCTATACTTTCATAACTCAATAACCTTGAGATCAATAACCTATAACTCTAAAACCCATAACCTGAAAATCTATAACCTCAAAACTCATAAATCTGAAATCCCAATAAACTGCAAACACAAAATGAGAAAAAAAAAACAGAAAACTTACACGCAAAACTGAAACCTCAATATCGGAGTTTTAACTTTATAATTCTATACATCCATCACTTCATAGAAACCCTCCACTAATTTTTTTATGGTCCTGTGATTATTATCGACTAGTCGATTGTGGTAAATTTAAATATTATTAAATTTGATAAACTGAAATATACAATTTATGGATAATATAACCAATTCAAGGTCAAACCACAATTGCAGATGCTAAAAATATTGTTTATATGTAACATGGTGTTATCCACGTTAGGATAGTTGGGTCAGTGGCCATGGGCGTAGCTAGGATTTTTGTTTGGGGTGGGCCCCTACAAGCTCTATAGGCATAAAACAACGCAATCAACGACTTACCGATATAATATTTCAAAACCTAAGCACTCTTTCGTTTGGTTCGAAAAGATGGTGCAGTCAGCGACTTATATTATTGGATTTTTTTCTGGGGTAGGCACCGAGCACACCCCTGCAACCCCCTAGCTACACCCATGTCAGTGTCATGGAGGGGAGACAATGATCAATTAAATTTCTTCAAACAACATGGGTCTAAATGAGGCAGACAGAAATTACAACTTACCCAACACTAGAATAAAACATAGAATCGTTTCAAATTTCACCCATGTTTCTAATCCACGCCAAGAAGTCGCCCGAGTAGCCGAAATAAGCTCTAAAAGTACTCAAAGGCAGTAGTACATGCCCAAGGACATTGAGCCTGTCACTCAAACCACCCAAACAACTAAGGTCGAGAATTAAAATTTTCACTGATCTTTTGAATTTCGCCGTTGACCAAATACTATTCTGGACACACCAAGCAGACGACGTCAACAGAGCCCAATGTTGTTGGCAAAATGAGAGGCGAAGATTGCCACGAATCGCCAAGAAAATCGCTTATGTTTAGAATTTTCTGGTCAATCAGCTTGAAATTCATAGCAACCGCTCAGCATTCGAAAATCCACAATTGGAATCCGGCAGAGCCATCAAAAAATAAGATTGAACGTCCACTGTGGTGATTCCTGCTGATCATTAATGAGAACCACGTCTTGGCTTTCATTATCCTCGAACTGTATACAAACATAATACCCGTTTTATATTCAATACAAATTGTTGCGAGTTCAAGCTCAGATTTCGATCATAAATCTTGCGTACAATTGCCTAGGCAACAGTCCTATGGCTGATAACAAGTGCCCAATAGTCCATAAAACAAAGAGAGTGAAAGGGCCCACAAAATAGTCAAACACGAAACAAAGTATTCAAAATTAAAATAGTGCCCATAATACAGAATGGCTTGCTCTGTAAACATCAGGTTCCAAGATCTACCTCTGTCTACGAAGTACGTCACATTTATTATTTCCAGCAATTTCAATTAAACACGAAAAACAAAAAATAATAAACAAAAAGGAAACAGCCTTATTTCCTAGGTCGAAGATGCTGTTGTGAGGGAAGAAAACTATGACAAAATATGATTTTCTTCGTCAAATTGAATAAAAAAATAAATATTAATACTACTAGCAAAGAAAAAACTAAATACCAATCAATTAAATGAAGAAACGTGTAAAAAGAACAAGAACAAAGAATAAGTTGTTTTTAGTCAAGGTCTGAAGAAATTCAGAAAAGAAAATGTCGAATCAGCAAAACTATGTACCTATTAGTTTGTATCTTTTTTTGTAATCTACATATGTAGGTATATTATTTTCTAAAATGTGGTTCAACTCGGCGATGTACCTACCCCTCCTGCTTACCAAAACAACTGCTACAAAACTGAATCACTTATGTTTGTTTATACAAAAATGATGGTGGTGTAAATTTAAAACAAACAAAAAATGCAAAAACAGTGTATAAAAGAAACGACATTCATTTTTATAAAACGACTGTGAAATATTTACCGGCATACAAAATGACCCTCATTTTCTCCGCCTCCAGATATTTTTCGAATAAAATTCTATTTTTTTGTCTCCATTCTCTGTTTCTACAACTGACATTGCCTAGAATGTATTTCCGTCAGTGGACGTACGTATATATGTGCAGCTACTGAGCCCCGAGTTGGACTAGGCTATTTATAACTCTCGGCTACATCTGGAATGCAAAGATCAAGTTCGCATCAACTAACTATACGGAATGTAGGTCATCGCGCTGCCAGCTATTTGCAATTCGCATTGATATTGTTTATGCGAGGGATTACTCGGCGACTGCAAAAGGTCAGGGAATTTTACCGCGGGACGGATTTATCTTTCGATGATGAGAAAAATCAACACGCGCCGACCCAGCCATAATAGTAAAAACGCTGCAGATGACAAAGGCTGCAAGAGGATTCAAGAGTTGTCAATTTATACGTTCGGAGTGAACCAAAGGAAACAATAGGTACATGGTTGATTGGTTGTACACGGAAAGAACGTTTTGTAAAAAAAATGTAAATTTTGTAAAATGCTATATTGCAGTCGTGCAACAAAGTACCTGCAATATAGCAGGTCGCTTCCTACTGTAGCCACTTGAATGGCACAGTTTTGGAGTCAGCGCGACAGATGGAGCCATTTGCGCCGCATAACGGTTGGATCGTTCGTCGGTTGTCTCACCTATGACACACTGATGAGGACTAATAAGTCCGAAACCGGTCTGTGCCTGGTGGGTTAAACTGACGAACTGGAACGATCCTAGCTGTTGCAAATGCACTAGGTGTTGCGAGTATAATTGTAGTTGTTTCTCGCAACACTGACAATTAAAAAAATAAAAGGTTATAGTGACACGATACTATTTGTAAATATTTTTGTTATTTTAAAGTCACCACATTTTTTTCTATGTTAATGTTGGTGAAAAGCCAAACATTAAAAAACCGCTGCCTTTGCAGACGCGAATGATCCGGCTGTTCTCGCACCTGATGGAACAGCCGAAAATTACACTGTTTCATTTGGTTACATATTTGTCAGTTGTTTAGTCTTCGACTTTATCGGTTTGAGGAAGGCAGTACATAAAGTGCGTTTATCTGGTGGTAGTGTGTATTCTTATAAAGTAATTTATTTCAGTATTCAATGACAATACAGTGAAATTTTGTGTTTTCATTTCAAGTTTTTGTACATTAAGAAAAAGCATGTATACGATTCAAGAATTAGTTGATATGGTTAGCCTACTTTTTGTCAGAAATAAAGAAGAAGATTCCAGATAGATTACGCCGATTTATAAGTACCGAATAAGAAAATGTTTGTCAGATTGGTTCAACATTTAAGAAACTATAGGATCTTTGAACCAGTTTAAACACCGTGGAAGAGGATCCTGGTATCACTATTCGAAGATTTGCTACAAAATCTGAAGTGTTATGTTACAAAAATCGGGCGAGTAAACTGAGTATTTATTTTTGTGTATTTGATTTATCATTATTGATTATTGCTTGAGTTTGCTGCTAGGTTACTTGTAAATAATGCTTCATAATTTATCTTACTTAAAAGAATTAAACCTTAGTTTTTGTGGGAAGGTAGAAGAGCTTGTGGCAAACAGTCAATCAACGAAAGTAACATGCCAAGCCAAACCTCACGGCGAGTGGTGTGGAGGTTTTAATAACCTTTCCATTAAAAATAAGATTTGACAACAATGCACGGCCCAGTTCCCAATTGTGCATGTGCGACTAAAACGCACCTTAGTTTGAGCGGCAGAGTAAGAAAATCACGAAAATTACGGTTAAAATAATTCATTTTCAAGACGGAATTTGACAAAATAAACTATTGATACCTGTTTCTAATGGTCAAAGGGAGCCTCTGTAAAAATATGACCACCACTCAAAGTTACACCCTATATAAAAAATTGTAATTATTTGGAACTGCTTTTCAAATTGACTACATTTGATTGCCCTTTGTTTTTTTTTCAGATCGTATTATTTCCTTCTTATACTTATGTGTTGTTTTGTAACTTTAATTAAGATAATAAATATTTACAAAAGTATTTTAAAAATTTTCAACAGGAGGTAATGTTACTACAAAGTTACAATATAGAAAGAAATCTATGAAATTTTGAGAGTTTATTTATTTAAAATAATTATATGTATCCTATAGCAAAATAGAAAGTGTATGTATTTAACAAAATTGTATTAAAGTTGAATATAACATTTTTATTACAATTTGTTAATGATGTATGGCACAAATTTTATTGTAGTTAGTCATATTGTCATAATACGCGTCCTGAAGGAAACCTACCAAAAGCTATATGTATAGCTATTCCGTCAAAAACACAAAACCATAGACAAAATTTCACCGACGTTTGGAAGTTTTACCAAAGGTGCCCTACGAAGTCCGAATTGCTGTTAAGCTCTATCGTCGAAATATGTGTTTATAAATACTACCACCCTCTAGTTTAAATAATGTATCATTATTATTTATATATTAAAAAGTGTCTAAGCTTTAAACTTACATCGATATTCCTGCATTTTGCGCCATTGCGTACGCTCTCCCTGACACTATTATCGATTAGGTACATGTTTGAAAACAAATTTTATGGAAAGTATACAGGGTGATTCATTACCAATGGGAAAGTCGAAAGCTGAAGATACTATACGTGAAATGGTGACCATTGGCGCAAGGTGTTGAAAGTTAAAATTTTAAATCGTTTTTTTGCGATTATTCTGAAAATATGTAAGTTAGGAACTTGAAAATTTGTGAAACTATATTTTTTTAGGCGACGAATAAGATGCGTGTTGTAATTTCAGCATTGCTCATAGAGGGTGCCACTTACGACCAATTTTACCGAAAATTTAATTAATAACTTTTTACGCTGTATATTTAACATGAAACTTGATTCATAACCTGAAAGAGCTATCATTTTTACATTAATTATGTGCCCTTGTTTCATTACGGTAGCTCGATCCGTTTTCGAAAAAATCGATTTAACGAACACTATATTTTGATATGAGAAATTAAATTCGAAACAAACCAAGCATTTCTTCGTGTTATTACAATAATTAACAATAAAACAAATAAAATACGTAATTATGATTTAAAGTAGTTGTTCGAAGAATCCACCGTTGACACTGATACACTTTACACGTTTTCTGAGAGATCTTCGAGTTTGAAACAACATATTGGGATTGCGTCCGACTTCGTTGGCAGCGATTTGTATTCTTTGCCACACCTCTTCACACGAGCCAATAGATTCTTTGTAAACTATATCTTTCATTCGAGACCAATTAGAAAAATCAATAGGATTGAAATCCGGACTTCTGGATGGCCAAGCATAAATGCTTAGTTGGCCAATCCAGCGATTTGGAAAAACTGCATCTAAATATGCACGCACTGGCCAAGAAAAATGCGGTGCTCCGTCGTGCATGTTTCTTTTTAAATAAAGTGGAACTTCTTCAAGGCGTGGAAGCATTTTTACTTGGCCACCCAGAAGTCCGGACTTCAATGCTCTTCATTTTTCTATTTGGAAGAATCTATTGGTTCGTGTGAAAAGCAAAGAATACAAATCGCTGCCAACGTAGTCAAACGCAATCCCAATATGTTGTTTCAAACTCGAAGATCTCTCAGAAAACGTTGTGTAAAGTGTGTAAATGTCAACGGTGGATTCTTCGAACACTGACTTTAAATCATTATTACGAATTTCATTTGTTTTATTGTTAATTGTTGTAATAACACGAAGAAACACTTGGTTTGTTTCGCTTTTAATTTCTCGTATTATCAAAACATAGTGTTCGTTAAATCGATTTTTCTCGAAAACGGATCGAGATACCGAAATGAAACAAGAATACACAATTAATGGAAAAATGATTGCTCTTTCAGGTTTTGAATCAAGTTTCATGTTAGACATACAGGGTAAAAAGTTATTAACTAAATTTTCGGTAAAATTGGTCGTAAGTGGCGCCCTCTATGAGCAATGCTGAAATTACAACACGCATCTTATTCGTCGCCTAAAAAAATATAGTTTCACAAATTTTCAAGTTCCTAACCTACATATTTTCAGAATAATCGCAAAAAAACGATTTAAAATTTTAACTTTCAACACCCTGTATTTCCGAAACTATCAACTTTCGGATAAGGCATGTTTGCGCCAATGGTCACCATTTCACGTGTAGTATCTTCAGCTTTCGATTTTCCCATTGTTAATGAATCACCCTGTATACAAAATTAATTCTTAAACCTAACACGTTAACTCTCTCTTCCCTTGAATCAAATGGAAATTATTTTTTAAACTTCTTCAAAAAAGTTAATTAAAATTAATCAAGGCTCTTCAGAATTAATTCCATTTAATGTAAAACGTACTTATTAACAAAGTATATCAAGTTAACTTTTATCCACGCGACGATATTTTTAACCCTTAATTAAATAATCTCTTATTTTTTTCAAAGTCGTATAAATTATTTAATCTACCTACGTCAAATTTAAACATTTAATTAAAAATGGAATTATTTACTATGCCCCGGCGAAAAAGAAATTAATTAGTTCGGAAGGGACTGAGATTAAGTCGGCTATTCACACTATTGTCTTACAAATTCGGGATGACGAAAAGTTCCAAACCTAAATGGAATTAGCATTTTAAACTTTACAATTCGGCGTTGTCAAATAATGGAATGAATGAAATTTACACAGCCATTAAAAGATTGGGATCTTTTGAATTAATTACGACGCTGAGGGCGCCGTATAACATACCCGGGTTCTTTCTCTCGGTCCGGGTATTTGCATACGTGAACGGGACGGCATTTATGCATGTAAGTAACGTTTAATTATCCACATTAACGGGATGTAATAAATTTAATCGAAAAGGACGAGGTAGGTACAATAATTCTTATAATTAAAGTTTCTCTTCTTAATATATTTATAATGGAAAGGTTGTCGAGTTGCTTAGTAATTGCGGTAGTTCAAGAAATTTTCGTTTTACCTGGCTGACTAATTGTTTTATGATTTAGAGCTGCAACCAAATTTAAAATAATAACGCTACTGAATAAGGTCGTTTCCATAGGCGCAACTTTATACAGGGTCCTGATGATATTTGTGATAGAAAAGTTTTATAAATTATATTCTACATTCATATTTAATTACTATTTTTCCTGAGGAATATTTTAAATAAAATCGAGACGTTGGCCTAGTCAGAAAATCAAGACCCCTGGAATCTGGAATCTGGAATTGTGGGGAGGGTAGCAAAGCTACAGCACTTAGGCTCCATTGGGCCCCTTGTACATCCTCCCATTAGAGAGATCAATCCACCTGAGCCGCCAACCAGCCTATTACAGTGAAAAAGGTGGTGACGTTGCTCAGGGGGGTCTCTCTAATATAGGCCATTGAAGGCCAGCGTTCTCCCAACATGGACTCTCTTGTTGACGAGACGGCAGTGCATTCACATAGTAAATGCAACACCGTCTCGTCTTCCTGTTCACAGCCCCTACAAAGAGGTGTTTCACACTTCCCCATATTGTAAAGGTGTTTCCTTAGCCAACAGTATCGAGTTTGAATAGCTGTCACCAGGCGAAGATTTGACCTAGACATAGCCAGGTATTTTTTGGCTGTGTCTTTGCTAGGATACACTAAGAACTCCTTAGCAAAGTGACAGCTGATTGTTTCATCCCACCGTTTCATAAATTCTTTGTGGGTGTCTTCCTTAATAATTCCAACAAGTGCCGACAACGGAAGCACACTGGAGGGGCCGGGTCCAAAAATGTTGAGGCCCGATGCGCTCCTGGCTAGCTTGTCGGCTTCTTTATTGCCATAGCACTGCTCGTGTCCCTTTACCCAGCATACAGATATGCTGTTAGCGGCCGAGGCCACAACCAGTGCTTCATGGCATTCCCATACTGTCCTAGTCATTATCTTATGATTACGCAAGGTCAGTAGTGCTTGTCTACTATCCGTGTAGATTCTGATGGTTTTGCCCGTAGTATGTCTGCGGGCAATTTCCTTCGCGGCTATGGTTATGCCTGCTAACTCCGTTTGTACAACGGTAGCATGCCTATCAATTGCCCACTGATATCGGATGTGCAGAGATCTAGAGTATATTCCACATCCTGCACCCTCCTTCCTTTTTGATCCGTCTGTGAAGATGCTAATTACATCTCCACGGGCGGTCTCCTCCTGTCTCTTAATGAGTACGGTGTAGGGTTTGTCAAATGCAAACCGGGGAGAAATACTGTCAGTGTCTGCCTGCAGGAGGGGCGTCTTCCTGACGACCTCATTCCACAGGCGACTTCTGACTTCTCCACGTCCTACAACCGGTTTTAAGCCAACGTTCTCGAGGCGAAGCATGGTTGTCAAAGCCATTTCTCTTAGATAAATATCCAGAGGTGGCAGACACAGCATTACCTCCATTGCTATGGTAGGTGTTGTACGCATAGCTCCAGTTATGCTCAGACAGGCAACCCTTTGTACTTGGCTGAGCTTTTGTTTAGCTGTCGTCTGCTGGGATTTCGGCCACCAGACGACAGCCCCATAGGCCAACATTGGTCTCACTATGGCATAACCACATTTGGTTTCATGCCCCAGGTTTTGCCAACGGTTCTGCGGCACTGCTCATAGGATATGTACGCCTTTTTAAATCTTCTCTAAAAGTGAAGATTCCATGTTAGCTTTGCATCGAGTGTAACCCCTAGGTATTTCACATCAGATGCAAAGCTTAGCGTAGTGTTTAGGAGAGTTGGTGCCTTTGTTGGCCCCAATTTTCTCTTCCTCGTGAAGAGGACCATTTCCGTCAATCAAGACCCCTATTTCCTTCCCTATACCGATTATACCTTTTTATTACATTATTTGAAGGGTACGACAATTATCTCTGAAAGACAAATAACTTCTCTCTCAACACAACCATATTTGGAAAGAAGAAATTTAATAAATATTTACAATTAAAAGTACAGTAGCACAGTAGCACGCGTAATAGGGAGTAGATATGAAATGTATGAGGAAAATAACAGAAATAACTAAATGGGAGAGAAGGAAAATTTATGAAATCAGGACAACAGACCAAACTACTAAAACCAGTCATAGAAATTAAGTAACTGAATTGGTATGGGCACATAGTCAGAATAAACAGCAACAATATGGTCAAGAGAGTAATAGAAGCGAGAACAAAAAGAAGATGAAGAGGTCGACCAAGGAAAAACTTGGAGAAAAGAATAGAGAAAATAGAATAGAAGAAAGGAGAAACATCACATGAAATGAAAAAGATAGCAAAGGAGTAGAAAAAGTGGTAGGATTGGATTCGAGATTAGAAGACACAAACATCCAATTCCCTGAATTTCTTTTTCCTCTTTTTATTTCCAGATCCATAGTACCTACTCTTCACTAAGGATCTGGGAATATAAAGAAAAAAATTAGTTAAAGAATTAATATCTAAAGTTTCGAATACATATTTGTAAAATGATAATATACTTATTATGACTGTCTTTAATTTGTTTTTGTTTTTCCATCCAGTATTCTGTACATTCGCACATTGTACTTTATTGATCTATTAAATTTGACCAATTTTCTGTGTAATGATGTATTGCGTGTAAAAATAAAGTATATCACTATTATTATTTACAACTAATTGTCTAGTTAAAAAAATAAAGAGTAGGAGAAACCGTATCGTATGCCAACTGCACAAATAAAATTGTGAAATGTAATCCGAAGGAAGAAAGCGACAAGATTATAAATTCTGTCGAGAACGAAACCTGACGACTTTATCGAAGTTGTGCGTATTTGGGTTATTAGCACAATACGTCTACTACCAACCGCATAACATAAATAATATACGTTTACGTGTCTTAATTTAGCTTGTGCGAAGGCGAGCATTACACGATCTACAAAACGCAAGCAAACGCTCGAGCTGCAATTTCACGGCGAAACTGCATTCCGCTCGGTGTAGCAGGAAAGTTGTATTATTTGCCAGGGCCGGCCTTACCCGAATTCGAAGAAATTTATTGCAGGGATTTTGTAATGGACAATAAGTTATTTTTTATTCTAGGTTGCGAAGTAGGTTTGTATTCATGAAGAAAGTTTTCTGCTAGCTCCAGCGAGTAAAAAAAAATAAGAATACAAAAGCACTGTAATCAAACAATATTTTTTCGAAAACTGGTTGCAAATATTGTTAAATTTGGAAAAAAACAAAGTAAAAATTTTGGCATTTACGATACATTAGTTACGTATCCATCACATTTTAGAAGCTATAGAATAGATTAATTACCTATAGAAACTAAACAAACAGTATCAATGGTCGAGTCGCCAGTGCCACGAGAAACAACTACTCCGAGAGCTATTTGCCCCTACCGGCATTGAATTATACTCGCGACACCTAGTACAACAGCTAGGATCGTTTATCATCAGTTTAACCCACCAGGCACAGACCGGTTTCGGATTTATTAGTCCTCATCAGTGCGACATAGGTGCGACAACCGACAAACGACCCAGCTGTTTCTTCGTCGTATCATCACGAAGAGGAAGTACATGATGGGTTAAACTGACAAACGATCCTAGCTGTTGTACTAGGTGTCGCGAGTATAATTCAATGCCGGTAGGGGCAAATAGCTCTCGGAGTAGTTGTTTCTCGCGGCACTGACGACTCAAACATTGTGTTACGCCCTCTGTGGGTGGCAGTCGTGCAACAAAGTACCTGCAGTTAGCAGGTCGCTTCCTACTATAGTCATTTGAATGACACAGTTGGAAGTCTGCACGACAGATGGAGCCATTGGCTCTCGCGTACACTGTACTTCCTCTTCGTGATGATACGACGAAGAAACAGCTGGGTCGTTTGTCGGTTGTCGCACCTATGACACACTGATGAGGACTAATAAGTCCGAAACCGGTCTGTGCCTGGTGGGTTAAAAAATGACAAACGATCCTAGCTGTTGTACTAGGTGTCGCGAGTATAATTCAATGCCGGTAGGGGCAAATAGCTCTCGGGGTAGTTGTTTCTCGCGGCACTGACGACTCAAACATTGTGTTACGCTCTCTGTGGGTGGTAGTCGTGCAACAAAGTACCTGCAGTTAGCAGGTCGCTTCCTACTACTGTAGTCATTTGAATGGCACAGTTGGAAGTCTGCACGACAGATGGAGCCATTGGCTCTCGCGTACAGTATCAATGGTCATTTGATTCTGGTCGTCAGGACATTTGTGATTTCAGAAGTATTTGATATCACATTATATACTCTCCTTAATGCCCTAAACTTAATAATTCATTATGCGTCAATATAGTTAATAGTTGATATTAACAAGAGTAATCCAAAGAAAATAGCTGTATATTCAGAATTGCTGCAATATATCTTCAAAAATGGTTGAAGTTTCTGAACCACTTGCTGAGTCAGCATCGATACTTGATAATGCATTGAAAAATAATTCTTACATCATAATTGGAACTTCAGAACAAAATATGGTTTAAAGAAATTGCCTTGTAACGTGAAGTATGTAATAATGTCTTGATGCACTGTAATATTGGGAACTGAATTTTCAAACATAATTGTAGTTCATTAGTTTGAGTTGTAAATTTTTTTAAATTGAATTAAACACTAAACATAACAGTTTTCAATAAATGATAATAATAATTTGCATGTTCAACAACAGTTAATTTTAGGTTGAAAGTTAAAAAAATATTTTTTATATTTCGAAATGAGATGAAGTAATAAAAACTCATTATATAGCAAATCCCTTAATAGTATAGGTGTTCACATCTGTCATGTTTTATACAAGTCTTAGGACAGTTCTAAGTTCAATGAAAATGTTTAGGCGTTAAGGATTAAAAAAAATTGTGCGCGGTAAGGAAATTTACAGTACAATACAACACAAAAGTTGGAAACAGATATTATGTTTACAAAATATATTGATTATTAAACTATAATATGATAGATTAGAACTGATATAAAAAAAGAAATTGGAATATTCTGATAAACTGCCTTTTTGTGGATTAATAATAATATAATAATAATAGTTTCCATAATGAATTAATATCGCTATCAATAATTGGTGGCTAATCTTCATTTTCTGCAAATACACTTAAAATTTTGTGGAACATATTTTCTTTTTAAAATGCAATGAATGCAGTTTTTTCTGAATAACAGTTTTCTTCAATTTATATATTTTGGTCTACTGCATACGATTTAAGACCACTTACATGTCCATTTTCATTATTTCTTTTAATAAAAAAAGTGTATATGGTTGAACTTCCAATTCTCTTCGTTTTGAAACGTAATTCAACAAGTCCATACTACAAGGATACTGACGCTTCGATAAGTCATATATCTACGTTTAATTGTTATTTTCCGAGAAGCAATACGTCTTAATATACTTAGCAAGAGTACAATTCGACATTTTTTCTAACACACTTTATTATTTCTTGGAGTAGATTTTAAGTAACTTAAGACTAAATTTGCACATGGGAATTAACATAATTTGTTTGCAGTTTTCGTTGTTATGATTAAAAATGCGTTACCTCATGGTTCGTGTTATTAAAATCTCTGTAACATATTTTTCAAGTGCAGTCCAGACAAGTTTCACTTTCCCTTTGGAAAGCAATATCATTAAAATTCCATTAAAGCTGACATACATAATTATGATGCAATCAGTTCAGTAGAAAAAGATTGACGGCTTGATTCGTGTAGCAAATTTTAAGCGGTAAGTAAGATTTTTTAACGGGATTCATCACTTCATTCATGTAAATTGTGAGAGTGTTTTTTATGTCGTTGTTTGTTAAGTTGTTTAAAGAAAACATTACAAATGGTATGAAAAAAATTGATTCCATTTATTTTTTATAATGTAGGGAATTAGGATGCTTTAAAATGAAAAGGGATTTTCTGATGCAACTCTTAAATATTAGTATTTATTCACATACAGGGTGATTCAGAATAACATACTATTCAAGGAATAATATATTTAAAAATAAGTCGATTTTTTCTACGAATTATGGATCGATCTTGTTTTGTTTTGAAGAAACGGGGCATTAAATCTATATGAATTTTGTCAATATCTCAATTTTTTTAGAGATCCCAAATAATCTGGTTTTCAACAAGTTATATAGCGTTTTTTATGTAACAAACCAGGAATATTTTCCGTCTCATTTTTGGACGTTAGGATTTTTGTTTCTGATTTGCAATATACCCAAACCAACTCTATAATTTTTCTAAACTATAAGATAAGTTATTGAGGGCCTTTCAAAATATATGCATATCTAATTTCAATTATTGATTACTTTTGGATGTATTGGCAAAGTTCATTTTAAAAAATTAACTTCGACGCTCTATATCCCGAAAATAAAAGGCGATAAACACAAAGGAGAAAATCTTATTACTTTTTAATACTCCAATTCCAACAGAATATTTATATACCCCCAGAATTTATAAAGGATGTCCCAAAATTCACGTAAGAAGTAATTTTGATAGAGAACACAGGTTTTTTAATAAAAAATTGTAATTTTTTATCGATTCATAAAGTATACATAAAGTATAAAGTATATACAGGGTGGCCCAATAGTGTGACAAAGTTCAATATCTTCCTTATTATACAGATTTGAAAAGAAATATTTTATGGGACTGATGTACTTAAAAAAGTTCGCATTTTAAAAATATTTTGAATTATACAGGGTGATGCATTAGGGCAGAGTATATTTAAAGTGGTTTTTCTCTGTACATTTTTACAAATTTGTATTCTGCAGGTATGTCTTTGTTTTTTGTATTCGATGCGACGATGCCAAGTTATTTGAAAAAATAAAATAATTTTCGCTGGGACAGGGTTCTGTAAATCTATCCACTGTGCAGGTACTACCAGTAATGTAAGAAAAAATATTTTGTAGGCATGCGGACCAAAGATGTGGACAAACAACAAAATAGCAAAATCTTTATAATATTGTACAGGCCACACATACCTAAGCCCCGGTTTAGCGAATTCCGAAGGACATTTTCTCCATTTTTTAAATGAAACACCCGGTATATTATTTTATTTTTGGATTAATATGTTAATTACCTACAACTTTTTAAATAATACCCTATGCCTAAAATCACTATTTTCGGAAATATTGGCACTTTTCTAGAAAAATCCCTTTAATTTTGCAAATTTTACTTTTTATTACTCTAGTAGGCCTTCGATGTGTTTAAGGTCACTAACTGACCCAGTGTCGCTGAATTTTTCAATTAACCTCGCAATTGATGAAGTTAACCCACTGTTCTGACCATATTTTTTGAAAATTGAAAACTATAGCTGCCAACTTTCATTATTTTAAAAATATTGCTCAACAATGAAAGTGCTCCATTTTTAATAACACTGAACTGTCAGTTGTCATGCTGTCTTTCTTTTCGTTAGCAACACTTTATCGCACAAATGGCGCAATATTCAAATATTGCGCGAATTTTGGACACACCCGATAATAGTACGTTATTCTGAGACACCCTGTATGTCTACACAAAACTTTGTATCTCAACATTGAGAACTGTTTTTGTAAATAAAATAAAAAACTGCTTCAACTAACGTTCTTAAAATTAATAAATTCTAAAGCATATGTTTGGTAGTTTCAACTAAATTATATTTCCTACTGGGAATTCAACTATATATTTCAATATTTCTCTGTTGTAACCCATACATGAAGTACCTAGTCTTTCAGCCTTTCTTGAAATAGAACTGGAACCGATGAAATTGCAACTTAGTTTCACAAATTTCTTTACTACCAAGCACATACTTATAAATTGTCTTTGAAACTTAAAGGAACGTGTTATTGCGCCACTAAAAGTAATAAAATATTTGTTTTGCCTTTTATTACCTTGAATAAAAATGTATGAATCCGAAGCATGTGTTAAAACGACCATTAAGGAGAGATTCGCAACGGTGATAATTTAATCACGTACAAGGATTTTTCAGGATACGGCCGTCCAAGGCAAACAGCATTAACCGAGGCATTAATTTAAGCTAAAGTTAAAGTTTCAGCTTCAGCGTGCCGAGCTAACGCTGACGTTATTCCTACATAATAAATCAAATGGTTAAATCTTGATTGCATGTAACAATAGATATGTAACCGTATTAACGTGTCCCATCTGCCTTTATTTCAATTGCTTGACTTCTGCCCTTGACCATTATTGCTTCGTAGGTTTTATAGTTTGTATAAATCTACTACGTTAGGCCGGTTAAGCGTCGTTCTGTATTTACTTCATGCGGGGAATAAAATAGATCGTTATACTGCTGCGCGTGCTAGTACGAAACATTGAAAAAAAGGTTGTGAAGAGGTAAAGTTAACAACACAGACATAATGTAATTTGCAACAGCGGACAAGCTGTGGTCATATCCAATAACATTGCACATTTGTTTAGAATAGGTCGAAAAATAATAGCCTGGTAGGATATATGCAAATGATAAAAATATGTCATTTCAACTCCGCAATTTAATGACTAAACACTATTAAATCGTTTGCAAAAATACGCCGAAATTTTAATTAGACGGTTTTTTAATTTCAGCAATATTTGTTTTACAGGATGTAGAAAATAGATGATATTACCAAAGAGATTGAAAACTTACAGTTTAATTGTTCCTATTACGGTCCTGGCACGTTTACAAAAATTTTGGCGCGCACATGAGCGTAGCTACAATTTTGGGGTGGGCTTGGGGTGATCCTAGAGCTGCAAGCTCTATGGAGGCCTCTAAAAAAAACTCTCGCAATCAGCGACTTCCCGATATTTGAACACGTTTTGATTTGATTCTAAATAAAAAAAGTCACGCAGTCACCGATTTACTGATATGAAAAAGACGATAATATTAGATCTCTTTTTTCTGGAGTGGGTCGTGCACACCCCTGCTCCCCTAGCTACGCCCATAGCACGGTGCGCGCATGGTTTTTTGTCTCTATACGAGGCGAAAACAAAATCTCTTTATCCACGAACAACTTCACAGACCTTTCTCCACTGCAATAAAGCAAGTTTTTCAATTCTCTCAAGCAAAAAAAAATCACAAGGATTTAGGTCTGGGTAGCGTGTAAGCCAAGAAATTCGTTCTTATCGATTAAAAACCACACTGCCTGTCTCACACGTAAAAATAGGTGCATACAACTTTATTTGTTTTAGAAAAAAAGTTATGTAGGATAATCCTGGTGCTGTAACCTTTGACGTCTGTTCGAATAAAATTGTTCTTGTTTCATTGACTTTTATACTTTACTGTTTACTCCAACCTCCAACTTGATTTGGTATAGACTTTGCGTTCTTTGTTGGATCGTTTTCGACATTTTCTCGACAAACAAATTCCTCACTTTCAGTCATTTCGGGTGGTTCACCTTTTCTACTCGTTGTTCCGTTAAATATCCCGTATTACGATATCATTGAACTAAGTTTTCTTAAAGGAATTTATTTCGCGTACAAACGAGATGCTGATGCGGCTGCATTTTGTCGACATTCTTCGTAAACTAAGAACAACCTAACTACAAATTCATTGTACTGTTAGATCGTTTCTGACATTTTCTGAAAGAACAACTTCCTCAATTTCAGCCATTTCGGGTGGTTCACCTATTTTACCATTGCTCATTTGAATATCCCATATCATGATAAGTTTGAACTAAGTTTTCTTAATGGAATTTTTTTCACGAACAAACGAGATGCTGCGACTGCATTTTGTCGACATTTCTTATAAACTAAAAACAATCTACAAGTTCATTGTATTCGTATATCTGATTGGTTTATAGAAATAGAAAAAAAACAAGTTTTTTCATTTAGAAAAATCATTCACAAATATTTTATAAATGCGTCTGTCATACAGGAACTAAAAAATTTCAAAATTGGAATCTAAATATTCGATTGAAACGATAACCGGAGTCTCCAAGATCGTTTTGCTTATCATATTACGTTTAGTTCTTTTGGATATACATAAATAGTTTTCCAACATAAGTTCCCTCAGAATAATAATATTTGTAATATTTCACGATTTTTCTATTTAACTAATCAGCGATCGCATTATCTTGAGCGTAGATGTAACAGTTTGTCGTTGTTCATTGTAAAGGGATCATTAATATGACCCCAAAATTTAGTGATTTTTCGTTACTGGTACCAACCCTGCAATGTTGGTTCCCGATGTTGGGCGATCACGTGGCTTGTAAACATTTATTAAGGCTATGTATAATAGAGACCACTTCAAATAAGTAAGCGTATTTCTTACTATACTAACTAACTCTTTACTGAAAAATAAGCATGTAAATCAGTTATATTATTTTATGTGTTAATTTAAATAAAATAAATCGATTATTTTGGGTAGGTACGTTGGCACTGTTTTTCATATAGATGTATTGCATGCAATACACTTACTTTTACAAGTAAGCAAAAGTATCTTCGATAGCATTACAATTTTATTAACTCGAGACCTTCCATTTTATACCGTGAAATTATAATGTTGTCATAAACATTCACGATATAATTGCACAGAACCTATCTCGCTTAATAAGTGTTTATGTACGAAGTTACATAAACAAATATGAACTTGAATGTTTACATCATGATCGAATGTAATTGAAAACGGATTAAAATACGAAGTACATTAATTGTCCACACGTCTTTTGGGACAAGTGGTAATATAAAAACTAATAAACAAAAAGGACAATTAGCTTAGCGTTTTTTGAGTGAAATAAATATATAAAATTCTGATTCTGGTAACTAATCTTTTCAAAAATGGAAATTGTGAAGTTAAGATAAAGGTGAACGAAAATCAACGTTTTCATTACATTTAAGACATTGTATTTTAGATTCACAGAAATATCTAATCGACTAGCTACCCTATCTATCTAATATCTAATCAGAATGTCGTGTTTTAATGTAATCTTGATCTTATTGTTTTAATAATTTTTAATTTTATTGACAATATCTTAAAACGGAATAATTTCATTTGCTACCTATCAATAACTTCAATGCAACCTATTTTTTCAAAGTATCAAGATTTTATAAAATTAATATGTAAATAAAACTGTATATGTATATACATAAAAAAAATCAGTCAATATCATAAAAAAATTTTTTTGTAAAATCCTTACAGTTTCCGAGGAAAAAATTATTGAAATTGTAGTATTTTAAAGCCTTACATCGCTGGGCTACTGTAGTCTCTAGCGTCATTCGCGTTGTGTGCTGTACACAATTCGTTCTCTCTCTATACGTGACCCCAGGCAATTCCGAATACTGAAATCCGATTTTAGTAGGTATTACATTACTTTTCCAAGTGTCAAAAATGGGTTACTCGAAGTTGATGGATATCGTTTTAATTTATGGTGAAGCAAGACAACATATTTTGTATTATTGTGAAGCATTTGTGTTATGGTGAAGCAAGACAACATTTGTCTTAGTTCGTAGAAACTGAGTAAGACGGACCCAAATGTGTTTACACGTTGGTGGAAAAAATTTTGAACAATTGTAACATCAGGTATGTCAAATTATTTTATTAAGTAAAACCACAAATTAATTTCATTAATTAATAATAACAATAGCAGCAAAAGCAGTTAAAAATTTATATTTATTTCTTTTTGTCCGTATTTTATTATACTTCGCCTTGGGTAAGGTCAGGTTTTACAGTGGACCAGTTTCTAGTGCCGTGCAGTAGTGTAATCATTTTCAAACTGCCCTTTTCGATTTTTTTTTTTTTACAAAATTATATTTGTAAGAGTCCCCTGTACATCCAAAATTTTTTTAAGGATAAGTTCTGAATCGTACTGTATAATATCGTACAACTTATATGTCAAAATTATACTCAGTAAACGCGATTTAATTAAAAAAAAATTGAACANTATGACCCCAAAATTAAGTGATTTTTCGTTACTAGTACCAACCCTGCAATGTTGGTTCCCGATGCTGGGCGATCACGTGGCTTGTAAACATTTATTAAGGCTATGTGTAATAGAGATCACTTCAAATAAGTAAGCGTATTTCTTACTATACTAACTAACTCTTTACTGAAAAATAAGCATGTAAATCAGTTATATTATTTTATGTGTTAATTTAAATAAAATAAATCGATTATTTTGGGTAGGTACGTTGGCACTGTTTTTCATATAGATGTATTGCATGCAATACACTTACTTTTACAAGTAAGCAAAAGTATCTTCGATAGCATTACAATTTTATTAACTCGAGACCTTCCATTTTATACCGTGAAATTATAATGTTGTCATAAACATTCACGATATAATTGCACAGAACCTATCTCGCTTAATAAGTGTTTATGTACGAAGTTACATAAACAAATATGAACTTGAATGTTTACATCATGATCGAATGTAATTGAAAACGGATTAAAATACGAAGTACATTAATTGTCCACACGTCTTTTGGGACAAGTGGTAATATAAAAACTAATAAACAAAAAGGACAATTAGCTTAGCGTTTTTTGAGTGAAATAAATATATAAAATTCTGATTCTGGTAACTAATCTTTTCAAAAATGGAAATTGTGAAGTTAAGATAAAGGTGAACGAAAATCAACGTTTTCATTATATTTAAGACATTGTATTTTAGATTCACAGAAATATCTAATCGACTAGCTACCCTATCTATCTAATATCTAATTAGAATATTGTGTTTTAATGTAATCTTGATCTTATTGTTTTAATAATTTTTAATTTTATTGACAATATTTTAAAATGAAATAATTTCGTTTGCTACCTATCAATAATTTCAATGCAATCTATTTTTTTCAAAGTATCAAAATTTTATAAAATTAATATGTAAATAAAACTACATATGTATATACATAAAAAAAATCAGTCAATATCATAGACAAATTTTTTTGTAAAATCCTTACAGTTTCCGAGGAAAAAAATATTGAAGTTGTAGTATTTTAAAGCCTTACATCGCTGGCCTACTGTAGTCTCTAGCGTCATTCGCGTTGTGTGCTGTACGCAATTCGCTCTCTCTCTATACGTGACCCCAGACAATTCCGAATACTGAAATCCGATTTTAGTAGGTATTACATTACTTTTCCACGTGTCAAAAATGGGTTACTCGAAGTTGATGGATATCGTTTTAATTTATGGTGAAGCAGGACAACATTTTTTGTATTATGGTGAAGCATTTGTGTTATGGTGAAGCAAGACAACATTTGTCTTAATTCGTAGAAACTGAGTAAGACGGACCCAAATGTGTTTACACGTTGGTGGAAAAAATTTTGAACAATTGTAACATCAGGTATGTCAAATTATTTTATTAAGTAAAACCACAAATTAATTTCATTAATTAATAATAACAATAGCAGCAAAAGCAGTTAAAAATTTATATTTATTTCTTTTTGTCCGTATTTTATTATACTTCGCCTTGTGTAAGGTCAGGTTTTACAGTGGACCAGTTTCTAGTGCCGTGCAGTAGTGTAATCATTTTCAAACTGCCCTTTTCGATTTTTTTTTTTTTACAAAATTATATTTGTAAGAGTCCCCTGTACATCCAAAATTTTTTGAAGGATAAGTTCTGAATCGTACTGTATAATATCGTACAACTTATATGTCAAAATTATACTCAGTAAACGCGATTTAATTAAAAAAAAATTGAACACAGTATTACAGAAATCGATAACTAGATCCTCTTGTATTATTAATGTTGATTATTTTTCCAGTCAAACAAAATATGGAATAATGCGACATCCAGAGGTTACAGAGTTAACTCAATTATAATACAACTAAGACGTTGTACATATGATGGTACGCCATAGAAACGTATCAAACTTGATACATTTGATCATTCTATGAATAACATAAAATAATTGTTTATTTAGTAGTAAATGTTATTATAATCTTGCACAATGGCTAATTTAGCTTATTTGTCAGTTATTGTTTGTATGTAAGTTACTCGGTCTTTATATACAATGTTAGTTGTTTCTTTCTTTAATTTAGTCAAGCTTTTCTGTTTTACTTTATCCTGTAATTGGGACTTTGTCTCGTTAAGTAAATAATTAAATAAATAAATAAATAAATGACCTGTACGCTTATTTGTAACATGCTTTGTTTTTCATAGGTTTTAGATAATAATTAATAAGGAAGACTATACATAAATTATGACACAGTGACGCAATTAAAAGATAGTTAAAAATGTTCCAATTTAAAGTTCAATTAGTGAAAAATACTTAATACTTGTATCTCATTACCACCAGGCGATGTTCCAAATTTTTAAAGATTTTCCACCGTTTTGTAAATACATATACATTATGCGCAAGTAAAATCACGACGTCTTCGTCGCTAGGCAACTTGATATCTAAAGAATTTGCATTTATACACCAAAATTTATAAGTTCACGAATCTAAGACTTAGGTCAAGACTTAAGACATATTTGAAAACTTCAGTCAAACTGTTCCTGCCCAGCCAGAACCCGATTTTGCTTTGTGCAGAAAACGTACACTGGATGAAAAGTGTGAAAAATTACACTTTCTACATAATTATCAACATCAAGTAACTCCTAAGTCGGTGTTAAACCCTTTTGATATAGGAAATTCAACCTTAAGGTCACCATTTATACATAAATTTTTATTAAGTAATCCTAAATTTCTTAGATCAGTGATTTTAAAAAAACGTGCTTTAAGCGTCGCTGATGACGAACCTTGTGCGCGTCTACAACGATAAGCCTCGTGTGCAGAAGGCCTAAATATATATTGAGGTCATGAGCATCTTTTACGCCGCACACAGCCGTCATTACTCATTCAAATTAAAGCCATGGGGGCAGGCTTTTCTTTCCTAATTACGAAGACGGAGAGGCGAGCTCCCGGCTCGGAGAGGCACGCCACAAGGAAGTTTATGTTTTACTGCGTCTGAGAAGTTTTAAACGGCGTTTGGGGCTGCGCGATAACTAAACTCTCAATTACCCAAACATAAACGTTCCGTTGCAGGAGATATTGATGTTTGTTTAAGGATGGGAAAATTTGTGGGGGCCACACGGAGGATTTATGGCTTACTTACGCTCCGACGGGCATCAGAGGTTACGGGACCGAGTCGGATTTGACTCCTATTCGCCTGCGGGCAAACTCTTGCACGTGTTTAATTCAATACCAGAGGTGCAGGAATCAATTAGGGGCATATTTTTCCTTCATTGCTTTCTGCTTGAATTAATATACTTAATAAGTTATTTACTATTACTGGAATAAACGTCAAGGGATATAAAGGTTTATTACACCCTTGATACATACAAAATATACAAATAAAATTATTGTTAATGGGGTAGTTTCTTTTAACCACTTAATTTTATTCAGTAATTATTTACTTAATTTAGTTTGCAATTTTATTTTACTAACGGTTTCTTTCTGAAAAGCAGTGTCGCCGATACAGGTAATTGAATGGGTACAATCGAAGAAAACATATGTTAAAAGTCAAAATTTATTATATTTCTAAACGGTTCTGTAAACTTTAAAGGATACTATAAAAAAAGGTATACTTGTCGAAATTCGGTAGCATGTACCATTTCCGAGAAAAATGAAGTTGCATTTTTTTGCTCACATAAAGGTACAAGTACATTAACAAAGTATTAAATTGACCTTACCATTGAATGAGCTGAAGCCATTTAGCTACCAGCAGTATTTGCATTAAAGAGTATAATTTTAATTTCTTACATATCACATGAAATAGTTAAATTGTAAAACATTTTATTAAGTAAAAAAATATTAAAACTTATTTTAAGTTTCAGCTCGTTGTAAACTAACATTTAAAAAAGTAAATCAAAATAAACGGATTATGGTAATTAATTATATATTAATAACTAATTTTAGAATTTGTAAACTACTACACTACCATTACTAAAATAAACAGTTGTTGAATGGACTGAATTGTTGATGGGCATGAATGCTTAAAAAAATAAAAACAGAAAAATATTAGACTCGGAAACATACAGAACAAAACAGCTGCACAATTAAATAAATGAGCAAAACTCGAAATAATGCAGTAGATCCTGAAATTGTCCCCATTTGCTTCCCTGCATCTTCATTTTTCTTGAAATTGGTACATGCTATCGAATTTCGACAAGTATACCTTTTTTTGTAGTATGCTTTAGAGTTTACAGAACCGTTTAGAAATGTAATAAATTTTGACTTTTAACATACTTTTTTTTCGATTGTACCCCTCCAATTACCTGTATCGGCGACACTGCTTTTCAGAAAGAAACCGTTACCTCATTATTCTTAACGGACAGTTGATGTTTACTCGTGTACAAATTTTGACTTTTTTTTCTTTAGCCGATTTAAAGATAAAGATTAAGGAAAACCATTTGGAAAGTAACAACTTCAACACACTGTATCTCGAAAACAAGGCGTCTAAGAAAAAAACTTTACATGAACTACCCCAACTATTTTTCCATGAGGAAACATGAACGGAACACCCTGTATTGTTATGCTATTTATTTGTGACAGTTTTAATTTTTTTCATTATTTTTTAGGTATTTTGCCACTTGTGAAAAAATATACTCATTGAGAGTAGAGATAATGCATTATTTTACACATCAAATATACGGGGTGTAGCCTAAGTGTGTACAAAAAAAAAACAGAACTGCATTCCTTGGAAAATTTTAAGGGGGGTATTTCATACAATTTGTTTTAATTGGAGCCTCCCCTAAAAAGTGACAGTCCATTAAATGGGAATGGTGCAAACTGGTTTATTAAATTTAAAAGAAGAAGAAAATAATAATGTATAATTTAAAATAATTTTACTAGAAATTAAATTAACTTTACAAAAGTTATTCAAATTAGCCTACTTTTTGAGGAAGCATTCATTCACTCTTTTCAAGAAATTAAAATGTACACACTTCCAAAAAAAATATTTTTTTCTCAAAAACTAGGAATATAAAATTTTTCTAAAAGACAAAAAGTTTTTAAATAAATAAAGACAACTTAAAATATTATTTTTCTTAAAAAATCTAAAAGTATAAAAGAGTTTGTAAGAAAACATGGAAGTGGGGCGGTTTATTTAACCCCCTTATAGCAAACTAGGAAAAGGAAAATATGCCAGTAAAACATGATTAGGTACACTACATACAGTACATTTCTTATATTCAAGTTTTTAAGAAAAATTGAAAAACCAGTTTACATCATCCCTCTTTGTAGAACTGTAACTTTTTAGGGGAGGCTCCAATTAAAAATGTTTTGCCAAAGTAAGCAGTCCTGATTTTTTGTACACATTTATGCAGCACCCTGTATATAAGCAAACCAAAATAGCAGGGGTAGGTTTAGATTTCCGAAGTCAGTTGAACATGTAAAAAACTCCTGGCAATAAAATTTAATACGTTTCATAGGCGTCCCTAAAAAAGTTTTCTGATAAAGGTAAAAAATTATAATAATTTGCATATAATGTGTAGAAAATTTCTATTATATGTTCATTTGGCCAACAACATATTTTAATTATTTATGTCCTCAAACAATTTTATTATATTAATGGTAAATTTCGTTTTGTTCCTTTTCAAAAGGCCTCCAAAATACCATATAGTAATAACTTTATTTCTCCCTTTCGCAATTGTAATATAAATGATTAACATAAGGTGCCTATAAAAAAATTAAATTACCTAAATCACATCAAATTCCGCATTGCTGCACTGCACTGCTGGGCAATTTGTCCACCACTTGTCAAAAGCTGAGATTTATTGCCTAGTAGCCCAATACAGTTGTTTTAGACTTCGTTTGCCCGCGCTCGCATTCTTCAACTGGGCGTATACATTTCTAGCACCTCCACATTTAGTTCGACCAGACCTGTATATGGGTGTATGGCTAAATAAATATGGGAACAAGTTTTTCAAATATGTCAATGCCGTGTTGTTGCGTCAGCGATCGAACCTGGTACATACTGTCATCCTCTTGGTTCTTCAATTGATAGACTATACCTAGACTAGACTTGCCTGAAGAAGTTATGTTATTATTCTTTCATATATTTTTGTTCCATATTTTTATAGCAAAATGTTATTTCAAAAGTTGCGTTACAGACATTTTCCGTCAATGGGTTTTCATTATCGATATCGATAATTGGCTTTTACCTTTGCAATATCATACATTCTGTTGAGCAGCATGTATTAAATAACAATTCCAATTCACCGAAATTGGTAATCCAATTGGTGTCATTCCCACATTTTTAATAAATGTGGTATTTGTTTGATCCAGCGATATTTGCAAATGGATGTGAGGAAATTACCAATCACACAAATTAATGTTTCAATTGGACCTGGCATATTTGTTTGACAAAATATTACAAAAATACCGATTTAATAAGAGGTAATTTTTAAATTAAATTCCAACAATTAAAAATAATTATTCCAACTGCAGCTAAACTCTTCAATCGTAATCAATATGTGCGTATAGTTTTTCTAATATAATATCCTCATAAACGATGTGTGTCTAATGGAGATTTTATATAGATCTTAAGATTAGCAAGCGTCTTAGTGGATTAGAGCTAAATTACACCAGGAAAATTAGCGAAAATAAAAGAGAATCTCGAAAAAAGTCCAATCCGCGAGATTATTGTAAAATTGTCTAAAGGAACATAATACAAGACATCTCTCATATCGTGAGTCAGAAACTTTTTATTAGCTAACTGTTCTTTTAAACAAATAACTAACAAAATATTGAAAAAATAGTTTACTTTGGCTTAATATGTAAAAAAAAATACTTTTTAAATGAACGAAGGCTTTATTTATTTAATAATAGTAAAATAATTCCGAAACTGATATTTTAATTAATATTTCGTTTAACAATAATTTTTGTGACATTTTTCTAAAAAAAAATAAGTATATAAGATGAATTTTTTCTAGGTTCAGGGCTATTCTATGAATTCGTAAATATGCCCATTGTTATTTTTTCGTCAAGCTACCCAGTTTTAAAAATATAAGTTTCTACGATGAATAGAAGCCGAGATATTACAAAATTTACAGCGCGCATCAATTTGAACTTCTCGCGCGCGCGGCTCGCTTGGACGAGCTTCCCCCACCACCACGCCGCCGGCCGCCTGACAGTTTACTTAGCGAGTACCTTCTCTTTAAAGGGCACGTGAGTCGTTAATTTTCCACATTTTTCAATGTAATTCACGGGAAATCGTAGTTTACGTCGTAAACTTGATTTTGCGAAAAATTCAAGTCTTAATATTTATAAACAATTGCGCTACGATTTAAAAAAAAATCTTATCTTGGCTCCTGTTGGTCGTAGAGGCTGCTTTTAAAAAAAAATTGTATTTTTTTGCCAGCTATCCATTGTATCTATTTTCGGTGAGGTAGCATAAATAGCAACAATTTTATTGAAATTGTTTATAAGCGAAAAATGCACGGTTTTTTAATGCACAATTTGAGAATGTTAGTGTCAAAAAAAAACCGGTGATATTTTTTAATAGGTCGCTTAATTACGTCTTTAAGATTACAATGACGCTTTCAGAATCATGTTTGGTTGAAAATTAACACCTGTACAGAGGCTTAAAGTTAATAACTTTTGGAGCCTCTGTTATAAACAAATTAAATTGTGCGAAAACTATTTTGCACCTACAGCGCCCACTTTTGGCACACTTTTAAAGTATGACAAAACCCTCAACTTGTCATAGGTTTTATAAAATTTTAACAATAAATGCGACAGTTATAAACAAATTTAAAAAATGGGCATTTTTATTGTTTTTTTGTAATAACTTTTTTGTTTATTAACCTATTTTAATTTAACAAGTCTCATTTTGTTGACGGTTTTCCCTGCAAAGTGAAAAAACTTGTTCCCTCACTTATTTGTTTAAATAGAAAAGTTAGCTAATAAAAGTTTTTGACTCACGAGATGAGAGATGTCTTGTATTATGTTCCTTAAGACAATTTTACAATAATCTCGCGGATAGGACTTTTTTCGAATAAAAATCTTATTTGCATGGCCTAAATGTGTTTTTAGCCGAGATAGGAAGACCTAATTTGGTGGTAAAAATTTGAGAACAAAACATGAAACACATTTTAGGGATAAAATCATAAAAAAATAGCGAAAAGGTACAAATTTTAATTTTCATTGAAGTTCTGTTTAATACGATTTTTTAATTTTAAAATTAAATCCTAATTTGTTTACAACTAGCTGAATTTTCCACGGTTTTTGATACATTCGGAAGAGCTTTTGACCTCGGATCGACATAACGAAAATTTAATAAAGCTGCGCCGAATGAAAATAATAATTATTTAACTAGTGATAAATTCGAAAAACATATCTCTACAAGTCGATTAAATAAGAAGTATTGACATGTGTATGTCTGTCTTTAGTAATACAATTTTTTGCAAAACACTTTTAAAAATTAAGTTTTAACATTTCCAATATTTTATTAAATTAAGTATTAAAACTGTAAATTTAGCAACATTTGTTACTTAGGAATTACTTAAATTTTGAAACATGAAACATTTCGAGTTCTATCTAAATAACGATGAATAAAGAAAGAACATTACAAATATTATATCAAAAATATCTAAACTTGTAGGTATTAAACCAACTGTAATGCCGAATAGAGACGAACTTCAGAGAGAAGCTGCTGCGAATAATATTCCTATTATTATATTCCCTACATGGAGATATCTGCTCGGACAACAAATCCAAGGATTTCAACATGCGAAATGAGTTTATGGCAGCTATAATTTAGTTTAATAATAATCATAAAAGTGCCCCACATACCTGCGATCGTAAAAATTTAACAAGGAAAGTTTACGTATTTTTCTCCACTAGATAATTCAGATTTAATAATGTTAATCCTTCATATGTGTGAATACAGGTATTGCACGTTGAATAAAATTTTAAACACCAAACATACCCGTATATTCAAAATGATCTTTTAGAACAACACAACGGCTGTATGTTGTACTTGGTATAGTCTTTCCGATATCAATTGGAAAACCAAGTATGTACCAGGTTCGGTCGCTGACACAGCAACTCGGCATTGAAATATTTGAAAAACTTGTTCCCATATTTAGCCATGTCTGGTTTAACTAAACGTGGAGGTGGTACAAATCTATACGCTCAGTTGAAGAACGCGCGCGCGGGGGCAAACGGCGTACACAGACAGCCGAACTGGGCGACTGGGCAATAAATCTCAGCTGTTGACAAGTGGCTTACAAATTGCCTAGCGCAGTGCAGAAATATTTTAGCAGAAACATTCATAGACAATCAACTGTATAGAAAAAAAGCATAAATTACAACACTCTAATTTTGAAACAAGATTTCTTAATGTTCTGTAATCAAAAATTGAGTAGCAAGTCCAGTAGAGGTAATTAAAACTACAGTGCACGAAGAAATATATATGCAATAAAATTACAACCATCTACATGACATATAAATTTAAAATAAGTTTACCGCTTAAATAGAAATCGTAAACCAACTGGTGACATGAAAATTTAATCGATTTATCAGTGGTATTTTGGTATAAAAATAGGTACAGTAGTAAGTGTAACAGTGAAATTATAAATAGTAATACATCGATTTCTGGTATAGAAGAATATTGTTTGACTTGACAGTTGATAAGATTTTTTTAAATTATTTTTTTTTTGAATTTGTTTGAATTAGCTCAATTCCATTGAAATACAACAAAAAATGTGAGAGATAATAATAAAATACGTTTTCTAAACAAAACACAGTTATTAAACTAGGTCGATGTTAAAAGTGATTGACACACAGATTCACAAACTAAACACAGTGCTTAATAAAAATAATATATCAAATTAGTAAATATGTACTTTTATTTATTTTTTAATAACAATTAGTAACGTATGTCTATTCACATACCAATATTAGTTAATTAATAATGCAAAATCATTAATTTTCTAAAGATACTAGAACATATTTTTAATGTTCTATGCACATAAATAATGCCACTTCGTTAGTTTCATACAGTTCGTTTAAATCGTTCGCCAAGTAACAACTGGCAACACTGGTACAACTCCGGTCTGGGTGTTGTCCAGTGGCGCCATACACAAGGGTTTAAATGCTGTTTAAAAGGCGAATTATAAGTCGATTATTTAAAAAATGATTAGATATTAGTGGTCCGGGGAACACGTACTATTACCTCTAAAAAGTGAACCCCTGTTTGAAGTTATAACCAGTATAATAAGAATTATACTCACATCTACAGGGTGTTAGAAGTTTGACTGCCTTAATTTTAACAGACGATAGAATACATTAAAATAAACAAAAAAACCTAATATGACATGGGTCCTAAACTTAACCATTTCCGAGAATAAAAATTATCAAAATCTCCAACTTGATGTACAAAAGTTCGATTAATTATGGAATACTAACATAATTGTTTGATATAGTTTATCACTTTTTTGAACTTCTTTATGCTTAATTCTAAAAAATAATTAGCGTTGTAATAATTTTAAAATTCGATAAAATTCATATCGAGCAATGTGACAACGGCGCGGCGGTTTATTAACACGAGGTACTAAGGTGTCCAGCAACCACCAATATGCAATTCAGTTGGTATCTGCATTCGACCGTATCGGAGTGTTTTTTGCGTACTATTATTTCCTTTTCAGCGAGTGCGCGAAAATTGGATTCGAAGGTGTCGTGCGTGCATCAAAAATGGTGGTGGACATTTTGAGCATATGTTGTGGATTGTTTTCTACTTGTTACTGAATTTTGCATTTTGGTAAGTACCTAAATTATGTTTAATGCGTATGATTATTTGGACGACGTGAATCTTTGGGTACTTTAATTACATACTTTTCAAATACGTAATTTGATTAAAAGTCAAGTTCCTGTTTTAAGAGATTCATAATTACTAAAATTCGAGCTAAAATTTAAGCACAACACTATCTTCGTACTACAAAATAGATACATTTTATTTTATTTATTTAAAAACTGCAAAACAATTGTCTTGAAATTTACTAAATGTTTTACAATAATAGCTGTTTACATTTTTTCCGTAGGACAAGTCTGCCGCGTGTACACGTGGTATGCATCAGCAGGTTAAGCGCTGTTGTCATGGTGTGATGAAACTCCCCAATATTAATACTCGCTGTATTTCGAAAACTGTTAATCGTACGCCCCTGTAATATACAACTTTTTTTCTTCATTTATGATTACTCTATCTCATGCTGAAGTAATGGCAGTCAAACTTCTTACCCCCTGTATATATCTGCAACATAAATTTTAAATTGAATTGATATATAACTATAGTCTGTTTGGAAATGAAAGAGAGTAATAAAACCCCGAGATAAGAACCGGCCATGGGCGTGGTAATATTTCGTTTCAGGTAATTATCGGGTAATGACAGGGATTGGAAAATCGACTATCTACAGACTTTTAAAGGAAACAAAAAATGAACAAGATACTGTAAATCCCCCAAAATCATCTACAGGGAGGTCAAAAGTCGTTATAGATGATTTCTTCAAAAATGTCATTCGCAGAAAAGTACACTCATTTTATTTTAAAAAAGAAATACCAACGCTAAACAAAATTTTAAGTGAACTTTCAGAGGACAACGATTTGCCAAAAATCAGTTGAAGCAAATTATGGGCCGTCTTACGAGAGTTGAATTTTTGCTGCGAAAAGCAGAACAGGAAGTCAGTTCTTATCGATAAAGACGAAATTATTTGTTGGCGAAGATCCTACTTAAGATCAATTAGAAAATTCTGTGACGAAGGGAGGAATATTTATTATCTAGACGAAACTTGGGTCAACGAGGGATATACTGTAACAAAAGTATGGCAAGATAAAAGTGCAAAAAGTTTTCGACAAGCATTTTTGGATGGACTTTCAACAGGGTTCAAGGCACCTTCAGGTAAAGGGCGAAGATTAATAGTGACACATATAGGTAGTGCCAGTGGTTTTGTAGATGGCGGTTTACTTTTATTTGAATCTAAAAATACAGGTGACTATCACGAAGACATGAACGCAGATGTTCGAAGAGTATTTTACACAGATGTTGGATCTTATTCCTCCGGGGTCTGTAATTATTATGGATAATGCCAGTTACCATTCACGGCAGACCGAGCGGACGCCTACGACTGCTTGGAGGAAAGCCGATATAATTCAATGGTTATCCGGAAAAAAACATTTCTTTTCAAACAAATATGGTGAAAAAGGAACTTTTGAGACTTGTCAATCTTAATAAAGATTAGAAAAAATATGTTATCGATGAAATGGCAACAAATCGCCAAATAACGGTACTACGGTTACCACCTTATCACTGTGAACTTAACCCAATCGAATTAGTAAAAGCAGGTAAAATGTAGCGCGAAATAATACGACGTTTAAATTAAGTGACGTGAAAATTTTGTTAAAAAATTCCTTGGAACGAGTAACTGTAAATAACTGGCAAATATGTATACATCATGTACAAAAAGAAGAGGAGAAAATGTGGGAACTCGATCATTTAATTGACGTTACTGTGGAACCTATCGTTATCAATCTAGGAGACGAAGATAATTCATCAGAATATTCAGAGGATGAATTTTAATATACCTACTTTTTTATTTTCTTTAATGTACATTTATACAACACTACATTTACTCACCATAATTTGAATTTTCAAAATACATATATTTTAGTGTGGAATAAAAGTCTTCATTAAATTTAAATAAATATTTTGATAATAATATTGAATAATTTTATTTGAATTACTAAAAACCCTCTTAACCCGGTTATGATGCTTAAAGTAGCCTCATATTTTGAAATGCTGTTTTTATATTGTTTACTTATAAATGGACCGAGAAATTGAAGCGGCATAGACAAAGACGGATTGTCGGGGATTAAATTTTAGCTACCTGATACAATTTAGTACAGTCCGATCGCACAAAGTTTTTTTAAAAGTACACCTCATCTACACCGAAAATACATAATATAAAAATATTGAATATAAGCACCAGTACTACATTTATTTACGATTTGCATACATAATAAGCTTTTATTACTCTCTTTCATTTCTAAACAGACTATAGTAGTTTTAACGCAGATTTCTTAAGCTCAATGTTAACGGTACATTAAAGCCTCAAAAAATAAAACAAGAAATGACAGCCTCGCCATTTTGCGTATTTCCGCATCGAATCGTAATTACCTTTAACGCAAGTCCTCCTGACAGATTTTCAATGTTCACATTACATTAAACAAAACTTAATTATCCGCAATTATATATTAATAAAACCTGAGTAGGCATGCACAACGAACGGTAATTACTAAATCTAATTATATAAATGACGATCGCCGTAGCATTGCATTATTTAAATTCCTAAAGAGTACCGATGTTTACGAGATAATACAGCTTCTTACTAGGGTATTTAATCACGTATTATGTTAACTACACAAATCAGAAGAATGAACTTAATTCAAAACCCTGCACTTAAGCAAACTAGCTGGATCTCAATTTTAATTAGTATCAACTCGATTTAATGAAGTTTAGTTGAAGGTGGACGGTGGACTGCAAATTCTAAGTTTATATCTGAATTTATAATTTTATAAAACTAAAATCGACACCACCGGGAAAGAATAGTGTAAAACATAAATTTATTAAGCGAAACTTCAGTAAAAAGAGGCAAATGTGTTTCATCACTGTTAATTAGATCGTTCAGAGAAAAAATGATAGATCATTAGTTTCAAGATTTATAAAAGTGAGAAGAATTATTATTTCCTATAATTTCACAGCTATTAAACATAATCTGAAAAGGTTATCCATGAAAGGTTGGGCGATATCCTGGTTAGCAACTTCACACCAATAGCATAGCCAGAGAACTAGATAGATTTAAAATTCAGTACAATTTTAACAAATTTTGAAAAATGTAGATAAAACAGCTTTTTGGTAACCTGTATTTTTATGGTAAATTTCCTTTTAGGCCAAATTTTAGTTGAAAAGCCTAATGGAAGCTTATCTTATTATAGTTAAACTAAAATATGAAACATGAAAGCATTTAACTGTTTAATTCGCAAACTTTCCAACGGAGCATATCTAACTCAAGTTTGGAAACTTCCTTTGGTTGTTTTATTTCGGAAACGTTAAGATACACTCTAAAAAGTAAACAAACGAAATTAGATTAGACGAAAGAATTGTGGCAAGTTTAACTAAATGTGTTTAAATGTTGACAATTCTCTAGCAGTCTCATAGAACGCAGTAATTAGATTGATATTATTTATATAGAGAAAACTTATAACATACACATAATAATGGTAATACACTTAACATCAATGCTTATCTAATTGAATACAATATTTATGCAGTTTAACAATTATGAATATAGTTCGACATTTACGTGAATAGTCAGTAGCGTCACTAAGAAATTTAAAATTAATAAATAAAATTTTATTTCAAGTGAAATGTGAACCTTAGCATATCATTAAAATTGTCTCTGTAGTGATCCCTTTCAGATACGTTCAGTGAAAAATGTAACAAATTGCTCAATTTTCTATCTGTAGTTTCTCTACAATTCACAGCCACACAGAAAAAAAAAAGTTGGGTATACTTTTTATGCGACATGTATTTTTCGTAGTAATTTGGCCTCCTGAACAAGGATCTGGGGTCAGAATTGGCCCATCACATCACAATTTTATCCTAACCTCAAAAAACTTGTGAAACATAGTGAAAATTGATGAAAATTTACTGGGAAAATTTGGAAACAAATTTATTTCCACATCAAATAGTACATTTTTATGTAAAAGACTCTGCTGAATTCAAATCCACTGTCAGAATTGAGCTAGAACGTGTGGTTTTTTTTCTAACCTCAAAAAACCGAGCAGGAATCGCTATTTTCAAATTCTGAGCGGATTTTGACCAGATTTTGTATAAAGGGGTTTTTTGGGTCGCTGATTACGAATATGAATTCACATTGTAAAAATTCAAGATGGCTGATCCAATATGGCGGGTGTACTTTTTTGAAATCCACCGATTTCAGTAAAATTTGGCATCATAAGGATTGCTGGTTGATCTCACCTTCATTAATCACACATCTGGAGCCAGATTTTCATAAATCAAGGTAAAATTTGTAGGCAGAGTCATAATTTTAGGCCGAGTAGGCGGCATTTTTTCGGCAAAGTCACATTTTTAGATTGAAGGCATAAGCAGATGCAGTGATGTGCTGTGTGGCAGTAATGTGTCCTTTTCCTTGAACTTTAAAATTATTAAGAAATAAAAGCATCTAAATGCCATAGGAAAACTGCATAGTAGTTAAAAAAATCTGATTGGAAAACCATAAGCCCATGCACGACTAAATAAATGAAAGAATAAAGTAGAAACTTTTTTGTCTTGTCCCATGGAAACAAGCACATCACACTACACATCATTACATGTGTAGAGTCCTTAAGTCATTTTTTTAAGCGAAGTCACATTTTTAGACGGAGTGGAATCTTTTACCTTGATTTATGAAAATCTGGCTCCAGATGTGTGATTAATGAAGGTGAGATCAACCAGCAATCCTTATGATGCCAAATTTTACTGAAATCGGTGGATTTCAAAAAAGTACACCCGCCATATTGGATCAGCCATCTTGAATTTTTACAATGTGAATTCATATTCGTAATCAGCGACCCAAAAAACCCCTTTATACAAAATCTGGTCAAAATCCGCTCAGAATTTGAAAATAGCGATTCCTGCTCGGTTTTTTGAGGTTAGAAAAAAAACCACACGTTCTAGCTCAATTCTGACAGTGGATTTGAATTCAGCAGAGTCTTTTACATAAAAATGTACTATTTGATGTGGAAATAAATTTTTTTCCAAATTTTCCCAGTAAATTTTCATCAATTTTCACTATTTTTCACAAGTTTTTTGAGGTTAGGAAAATATTGTGACGTGATGGGCCAATTCTGACCCCAGATTCGTGTTCAGTAGGCCAAATTACTACGAAAAATATATGTCGCATAAAAAGTATACCCAACTTTTTTTTTCTGTGTGGCTGTGATTATCAACATTTTTTCGTTTCACTTAAACCCCTCCGTATATCTCTGTATACTCTGGCCAATTACATATATGTAAATTTCTGCCAAAATAGCTAATTGGGATCTTCTAAATAACTAGATGGATTTCACATGGTCTAACGGCACTTACAGTGTACGATAATTCAATAATCAAAGAAATCTAAATAAAAAATTTAGATAAATTTGGAACGAATACACTGAAGATGAATTTTTCGAGACAAATCGTCTCAATCTGGTTTAGGCTGAGGCAATACAGTATTGGGGGTCATGAAGGCTTGCAAAAAATGTAATAAAATTTCCAGGGTCGTATTTCAAAAAAATGAATTGATGATGGTCCTGGAGAGACGAAACGTTACATATACAAAATTGAACATCCCCTGCTTACGCAACTTTACGCAACTTTGCCCCCATTTAAGCTACTTCATACCTCTTACCGTTTCCGAGATCCCTGTAGTGAGAAGCAAATTTGCAACAGCCTGTATATATTGAAATATTTGTTGTTTCGAATATAATTCAACAAACGTAAACCATCCAAATTTAGAGTGGATCACACACATCAGAACACTGCGAAGTCAACGTACAGAGTGTTCGAACGTCAGATCGAGGACCATATGGTTCAATAGCCAGCAACGAATCCTATCCATTACGTAGTACGGTCCAAATTTTATACATTGTCTTATATACCAATGCTATACATGCTCATATTTATTGTGAATTAATACAAAAATTTCAATAAATTTACAAATTTTCAAAATGTTAAAATGAGTTAAATTTCTCCAAAGTTAAACGAACTCAAAGCTCTCATTGCTTCCTTCATAGCATTGCCACCCAGGCGTTGTCCACCTTGCGGTGAAGGTCCTGAGGGATACACAGTTCCTAAACCTGCCATAAAGGCACTCTAAGGAGGCCACACACACATAAACTTTAGTGGCCTAGCCCAGCATTCAAAGACTGATAAAGAGACACTGGAGTAGCATACTCGACATAATGAAAATGCCCAGTGAAAAAGAATGGTAAATTGAAAACCTTCCATAACCAAGAGACACGAAAAAACAAAGTAAAGTATCTCGTATTGTCAATACGTCTTTTCGTACATAGCCAAGCTATCTTGTCATCAAGAGAAGAAAACGTCATCCATCCCAAGCGTCCGTTGAATTTGGCGTGAATGAGGAGACGCCCAAGCATGTTGGAAATCCCCTTCAGGCGAGCCGGTAACTAATCTCCCAGCACCACATGTAAAAATGGAGCCCGCAGCAATTGTTACTCAAGCCTATACCTACAACATAAGGTTGTATGATCCCCTTAACATGCTGAGGCATAATGAAAATGAGCAGACCAATCATAATCCACATTATATAAGGTGGTCCAAAATACCGGAATGGCAGGATATCTGGGAATATTCAAGGAGTAGGGTAAAAGTAAAGCGCTAGGGGTTTAGGATTTTTCCCTGGCTATCCGATGGTGACCTTGAATTTGACCTGGACCATGACCTTCAAGGTCACATCAGTCACGAGAATTTTTTAAATGGGACCCCATAATTATGACCTCGGAAATGGAGAGAGCGGAAAATTTTACGTTCGGATATGACCTTGAAGGTCAAGATCAAGGTCAAATATAAAAATGTCCCAACAGTACTGGAATGGCAGAATAACCGCCAGGAAAAATGTTCTCCACAATAGTTTAGGTAAACTAAATAGTCTTGATAAACTGGTGACCTTGGATTTGCCTCCCCTTACCTCAAATTCCTTATCCTCCGGTCATTTCAAGGTCAAGTTGGTCATTCCGTTACCATCGAGGACTACTATTAACCACTCAACACCGTCTATTACCTTCGGTGACCACTGTTGATCTTCAATCGCCGCCTTTTATCTTTGATGGCCACTAATGACCAACAGTGACCAACTGATACCTTTAGTGACGTCTAATAACCTACCGTGGCCGTATGTTGCCATCGGTGACCACTATTGGCTAACCAAGAACACATGTTACCTTCGGCGATCATTATTGATCAACAATGACCTTCCGTTATCTTTGATATTTGACCTTAATCTTGACCTTCGTGGTCATTTCAAGGTCATATCCGAACGTAAAATTTCCCGCTCTCCATTTCTGGGGTCAAAATTATGGGGTCCTATTTAAAAAAATCGTGACCTTGATAAGATTTTGAGGGCCATGATTCAGGTCAAATTCAAGGTCACCAACGGATAGCCAGGAAAAAACCCTAAACCTCTAGAGCTTCACTTTTACCTTAACCCTTGAATATTCCCAGATACCCTGCCATTCCGGTACTTTTGGACCACCCTGTATATTGTACTATTAGCGATATTTTTGATATTTGGTGTAATTCGTACATTTACTCAGTGTGTACTTTCCATTTGTATTGCGTACTCTCTTTTTGTAAGTGTATAGTTTTTTGCTACTATTGCATAGCATTTTGTTAATAAAGTTTCCGTCTCTCTCATAACTCTATACATATCTCACACGTGTGACCCACTTCGTCGTTCCGCATCTTGAACAGCCGCACTACACCAATCTATTGTCTAAAACTCTAAAATAACAAATAATGTGCATTTATAGATTAATGGCACATGCTACACTAGATTGCAGACGCGATTTGTCATCTTCGCATGGCGCGCGATCGCATTTTTCCTCGTGCGACAGGTGACAAATGCCGTAGCATTTCGCTGCAACGCAAACATCTGGCACAGCATGAATCCACGCTTATCGCCGTCATCGATGTTGGTGGAAATTTGAATTTTACAGCGCCCGCTATAACTGTTCCTTGTTCCGTGATTTTTTTAAGATGGAGAGTGATAGTGGTAATTGAAAATAGTGTTTTGGAGAGGCGCACCGCATACATTTGCATAACTTATTCAAATTGTTTATTATAGTTAAGGCGCTGTCTGCCGCGTTAGATTTATACTAAAATCTCTGTTGGTCGGTGATTTGTTCGGTTTGTTTTGTCTTGGCCTGCTAATTAATTGGTTGTAAGTCGACAGACACAAGATGTATGCGAACACAAAGTTATTGTTATTTGCACGTAGCAAATACGTCTCTAAAACTGTTTACTTCGAATCAGGAAAACTATCTACTTCAAATAGAAGATAATAAATAAGCTGTCTCATCTAAAAATTCATAATTTTAGTTTCTCAAGCCTGTTAGGAACGCCCAGTAAAAAATTCTACATCATCGCAGAACATTTCTAGCTGTTATGTAAGGGAGGCAAATAAAATACCGTCACTGATATATGATATACTCTATTTTTTTCTGATCAAATTTATTGAATATCGAACTGACAGCAGCCAAATATGGAAAAGGGAAGAGTTAAGTACCGAAGGCGCCCAATCTTTTTTTTCAAATTGTTTAGGAAACAAAATTGATACCTACACACGTTTGTTATGGTGGACACTTTGGAAGGTTGTGAGAGACACATAACTTTAATGAGATAAAACATGAACCAATTATCTTTAATGGGACTAAATAATCAGTTGTAAACGCTCGACGTATGCAAAGCAATATAATAACAGATAATTTCATAAGCCCGTACTTAATGAAACACGCCTGTTAATAAAATTTGTATCTGGATGCATGATGTGACCAATTTAGAACAGTGGAAATCATATTAGATATTATCTCGTCGTTTTCTACATAATATGTATATTCATGCTGTGTGAAAAAATTATTTTGAATTCACGCAAAAAGCGATTGTCAGAAATGTATTAAATTTAATGTACAGGCTTTGGAAAAATTATTTTTTAACTAGAATAATTAACCATAATATGAAACCTCTGATGCTGCTTTACAGTGCTCCTTAATTTAAATATTAAGGAGAAATTGGAAAATGTTTACAAAATGAGTTCGTTTTCTGTCTTATTTCTGAAAACTTTAGCCTGAAAAGAATTACTTTTTACTATCTTTTAACTACATAGTCAGATTTTGCACATTTAATAGTAAATCTAATTATTTTAAAAAAAGTTTATACAATCCCATTTAAAAAAAATCAATGACGTCACCACTCATGTAGTGTCGAAAAAAAATTGTGGTTCAGTATAAAGAAAATATCATCCCATTTAAAAATATATTACAGGATGTCCAAAAATGGGGAACCGAATTATAGCTCGGAGCCTTTATAATCAAACAAACTGGATGTATGTGGTACATTTGTAATTTGTGTATTTATTTCTCTTCTTGTTATATACAGGGTGGTCGCGATGTAATGGGCCAAAATTCATGAGTAGATTCCTGACGTGAAAATATTGCGATTTAGACAAACTCACCTTAGTCCAAAAGTTGATACTTACAGAGATACAGGGTGTTTAATGCAAAATATTATTTTAGTTTTTTCTTATTTATTTCATAATAAATGCTCATATCGAGATGAAATTTTGGTGTTAGGGGTTTTCTGGGGCGAGAGATTGAAATATATCCATGGTTTGCTTGTAGCTCATAGAGAGCGCCACCTGCGCTAGGTCGAATGCGTTGAAAACGACAGAACTTTTTTATCTTTCAAAAATCTAATTCTCAGGTAGCAAATTCTGATTTTACAACTTCTTTTACACAAAAAAGCTATACTTTTTGATAGTCGCTATCTTGCACCGTTCTCGTAAAATTTGCCATTGAAAATTCCAATGTATTTGCATTCAATTACAAATCGGCAAAAATTTTCAAGTAGGCTTATGTTAAAATCCAATTTTGACATTTTCCACTTATCTTAGTGCTGTCAGTAATATTACAGTATTATTCGTGCCTTATTAAAAGTATTCTTTACTTTATGATCTAAATCGTAGTGCGAGATAACATGCCACGCCATAATTTATTTTCAAATGGAGAAATGCGCGATATGGTTTGCGTTTATGCGCAATCAGATTATGTTGGACGTCGAGCGCTTCGTCGGTATTCAGAGTTGTATCCGAATAGAAGGCAACCAAATCGGAAACTATTTCAAGAACTTTTTAATAGACTTGGAGAAACTGGTAGTTTTCGTCCTAAAAGAGACAACGCAGGGCGTACTGTTACAGTTCACCAAGAAGAAGAAATTTTAGTAAGAGTGGCAGGAAATCCAGAAGTTAGCAGCAGGCAGGTAGCTAGAGAAACCGGTGTTAGTAAAACAACAGTTCTCAAAATCTTTCACAAGGAAAATTTATATCCCTACCATTTTACACCCGTGCAAAATCTTTTAGCAGCAGACTTACCAGCTAGATTACAATTTGCTCATTTTATGCGCAATCAGCAAAACCTTGACCAGGAATTTTTGGATAATGTACTATTCACTGATGAAGCGACCTTTACTCGTCGAGGAATTTTCAATTTTAGAAACAAGCACATATGGGATAATGAAAATCCTCACGTAGTCAGTGAGCGTCACTTCCAACATGAATTTAAGATAAATGTTTGGTGCGGAATCATAGGAAATCACCTTTTGGGTCCACATGAGCTTCCTCCAAATCTAAATGGTGACTTGTATTTAGATTTCCTGCAGCACCATTTAGTTGACTACCTCGACGATTTACCACTGAATACACGGCAAAATCTATTTTTCATGCAAGATGGAGCTCCCCCTCATTATTCTGTCAGAGTACGGAACTATCTTGACCACATTTTTCCGGATCGTTGGATCGGTCGTGGGAGTCGAATATTATGGCCTCCTCGTAGTCCTGACTTTAATCCTATGGATTTTTGTTTCTGGGGCTACATGAAATCAGTTGTCTATAGAGAAACTATAAACACCCGCGAAGAGCTATGGCAGAAAATTGTAAATGCCGCCGAATCATTTCGTAACAAGAATCTCTATTTTAAAATACGGCAGTCTTTGAACAAACGCGTTAATAAATGTATTGAAGTTGGAGGCGGACATGTTGAACATTTATTGTAATATTCGATATTCAATTGTTCATCACAATTTATAATTTGAAATAAACTCTTGTTCTTTTTGACATTCGTACCTTATTTTGATTACTCGAATTACCAAAGCTAAATATCTTGAGAACGGTGCAAGATAGCGACTATCAAAAAGTATAGCTTTTTTGTGTAAAAGAAGTTGTAAAATCAGAATTTGCTACCTGAGAATTAGATTTTTGAAAGATAAAAAAGTTCTGTCGTTTTCAACGCATTCGACCTAGCGCAGGTGGCGCTCTCTATGAGCTACAAGCAAACCATGGATATATTTCAATCTCTCGCCCCAGAAAACCCCTAACACCAAAATTTCGTCTCGATATGAGCATTTATTATGAAATAAATAAGAAAAAACTAAAATAATATTTTGCATTAAACACCCTGTATCTCTGTAAGTATCAACTTTTGGACTAAGGTGAGTTTGTCTAAATCGCACGCACTCTGCATTTTGTTAGCATTCTCTTTAAGACGCTTAGGACGTTTAAATTTGTAAACACGCTTTTGAATCAACTCTCCAAATTGCGATCTAAAACAAGTAAACGCAAGTAGAGAGAATTAATCAGAACAGGCAGTATGGTATCAAAAGGGTCCGATCAATCACTGCACATATTGATCAAGGAAATGGGAAACGTCGAACAACTCATAGCTGGTGCTGTGATGTATACCTAGGGCCGTCCTTTTAGTGTATTAAAACGTCAGTCCCGGGGAAAAAGACCAATAAAGTGCTTCCCTTACGGCGTCTTAAAGGTGATTTACTTTTAGGAGAAAGAGGTATGGTCAGTGTTCGATAAACCGTTGAGTGTCAGGCGATTCAGTCGGATTAATTGATAAAAAGGAAAGGAAAAGATTGTTTGGAAACTCCCTAAATTAAGATATATAAAAATTTCGTGAATTTGATTGCCGTAAAACAACTTTTTATAGCATTGGGATGCTTAAAATCGGCGGTAACTGTATAATCATATTGTATCAGAATTTACATAAAAATGCCATATATGAAAGCGAAATGGTGGGAAGATTTTCTCTACTGCGCTTATACAGAGAGCTTCGGTTATGATGCCATTAATTTTACCCACGTATTCGGAAGGTCTAATAGACAGAAAATTGAAACAAAAAAATTCTAGACCTTTTAGAAAATAAGCAAATTACCCCTTAACTCCCGTTAACTCGGCGCTCCACTTCGAAATAGGGGACACGCCGCGCAGGCCGACGGAGTACACAGTGATCGGACGTTGTAGCGAAACAGTAGATTTCCTAGTCGTCGTCTCGTTCAGTTTTGCAATTGCTTTCAAAATCAAAATGCAACGGATCTTAACTTTATTAAGACTTTATAGATGAATAAGTTAGTGTTTTAGCCGTATTTGTCACTTTAAATATGTGGGTACCATACAACTTTTGAAAAATAATAAGTCACACAATAAGGCATCCTACGTATAATGCAAATTACCTACTTGTAATACTAAAAACTTACATTAAATAATAAAACAATGAAAACGTTAAGAATATTAAAGTTAGATTAGGTGTCATCACTAAAGTCTCGAAAATTAAAAGGCGTAGAAATTTGCCCCGTACTACCCTTTAGAAAATTTAAAATTTCTACCCCAGTTTTTTTATTCTTAATGATTACATTGTACTTATTTTAATTGTATTCGCAACTAAAAATTCATTAGATGCTTTAGATTAACAGGTTCAAAGTTAGTTTCTTTTTATTTAAGTATATCGCAAGCTTCTTTCTTCTCTGAAATTCAATTGAGAATCAAATAAATTATCGAGTTTACAAAAAATCCAGTGTAGTGGAAATTCTGACGTTCTTAATGACAGTGTCTCTCCCACTATTCCCATCACAGGTTGATACAATTGTATACAAATTATGTAGTGGTCTATTATGTGAAATATATTTGCATTTGTGCTCCTTCGCTTTAATATACCCTGTATGACAGGAACCGGAAAAAATAATTTATTGAAATTTGGTATATGTACTATGGTAATTCCTAAAATGATTCATTTCCGACTTTTAAAATATTTTTTTATATCGCCATGGGCGTAGGTAGTAAGGATATGTAATAGTGTAATGAGAAAAAAATGGTTTGCCACTGATTGTTTCAAGTTTTGAAGACAAATCCTTAAAGTTTCAATAAAAAAAACGAAAAATTGACTGAATTATTTTTTGAAATACAGTTCGCTCTTTTAATATTTCAGATCAATTCAATGTTTTTTCTGGATCTGCAGACGTGTAAAGTGTTGTGCTTCTTATAATCCCGATTATGAATAATTTTGTATATATAAATTGTAAGAATGAGATTAATAGATTAAAGTGTTTTATTTGTTGTTGGCACTTGCTCAAGCGAAAATATTAGTGATATGTATAGCTATAATAAATGCCACCTTTGTTTATATTAAATTCATAAACAAAGTTTTAATTGGATCCTCCAAAGTCGTGTGATAATTGCATTTCATCATATTTGACTATTTACTGTTTGTTTTTTATTCCAGTATCTCCTGCTTTCGTACTTACTTATGTGTGTGTTCCTTTGTCAAATTTAATCACCGTAATCATTGGTCTAGATAAAATGTATATTAATCATAAACCTCATTGATTTAATATGATATTTTTTTACATATTGCAGCCTTTGTCTTCGCATTATTTTAGGAATTTTTTTATTAAAATTTCAAATTAATCAACGGTGCTGCGACATTATACAGGGTGATTCACAACTTATACAAAAAAATTTGGGAATAGATGCGGCATGAGAAATGAACTGAATATCGTAAAAAAATTATTTTTTTTGTAAAATCCGTATAGTTTCCGAGAAAAAAATTATTGAAGTTGTAGTACTTTCAACCATTACATAGCTGGACAACTATAGTCTCTAACGTCATTCGTAATACGCGTGGAGAGCCACGACTCCGAATACTCAAATCTGATTTTACAATCGTCGTTGCGATAGTGTTTACAATAGTTTTTTAGTAGTATCTGAAATGGCTTGCGTGTATAGCAACTCAGAGTTAATGGATATCGTTTTACTTTATAGTGAAGGAAGACAACATTTGTATTATGGTGAAGTATTTGTGTTATGGTAAAGCAAGACAACATTTGTGTTAGTTCATACAAACTGTGTAAGAGGGTTCAAATGTTGCTACACGTTGGTAGACAAAATTTTGAACAGTTGTAACATCAGGTATGTCAAATTATTTTATTAAGTAAAACCACAAATTAATTTTAGTAATTAATAAAAGAATAGCTGCAAAAGCAGTTGAATTTGCTGATATAAAATAGGCGCTATAAAATTCTATTTATTTCTTGCCTTGCGAAATTCTTTCAAGTTTTTATCCATTTTTATCACATTTTGTCGTCATGAAAGTGTATTTTTAAATCACTTTCGTACTGCCTTTTTTGATTTTTTCTTTACAAAATTATATTTGTAAGAGTCCCCTGTACGTCTTATTATTTTTTTTTAATAAGTTCTAAATCACCCTGTATATGTTTATTTTTTTTCCTGTGGCGTCGAGTATAAATCACATAAATATTAAGTTTTGGCCCTATCCCAACAATTCAACTTATCATTTTTTTTAAACATGAATGAAAATGTTCACAAATTTATTCGTTCAGTACTTTGGCAGTTAAGAGCATTTAATTTGATAAAATTTCTACTTCCCCAATATACCTATGAAATCGAGGAATTCCATCGAAATCGGTAGAGCCAATATATGCATTCTGAAAATAGAGTTTTTAACGAAAATTAATTACGGGCAATAAAAATGAAATATGTAGAAGGACACTCAAATCCAATTTAGAAAGATTCGCGATGAGTTAATGTTATAGGTTGATACAACCACTGATGCCGATAAAATAAGTTATGGTAAGAAGTTAAGATACGATCGTTAGATATACGATAGCGTAGTTTATAAAACCACAATGATACGATTAAACTGAAAGTCTCGGTGAGCTACAATTTTGAAAATGTACAAATCTGAGCACACGACCAACTACTAGAGTTTCACTATTCTCTTTGCTGCAGGACTAAATAATTGCAACGACCATGTCGTCACTTCCTATTACGTCTAAACCTCCACGAACTTTTAACATAAAATACTCCAGGGAGATACCCGGATAAATCTTTTACATGTTCTGTTGAAAACCCGACTGGAGTTTCTCGTTTTCGTTATTTTCCAATAGAAGTGGAATACTAACTGCAAGGTCTCGTTGGTATCGGTAATGCATAGTACAATTTTCAAGATAATATTACTGCGACGTTAAACATAATGAATATTAAGCGTTTTGGAGATCTGATAAAATATACTCATTAAATTTAAATGAAAATTAGAATTAGGTTGTATTAAATACATATAAAAAAATAACGTCTAATACCTGTTACAACAGATTAGGTTGCTCTTAATCACTAACACATCTAATAGTAATCTTCTTCCTCATAATAGTTTCAAATGAGCAGTTAGAGCGATGTTATAGTACGACCCGACATATTACCGTACATTTGAAGGCTTGAATATCTCCCAAACTGGTTAATAATAGAAAATCTGATTAAATCGTAATCGAAAATTGATTTTAGGCTTGTTCAACGTTACCTCGAAACCAGGAAATGCTTTATCAGAAAGGCAAACAATCGGTCGCTACAATGCGTAGGAAAATGAGTCGAAAACGGACGACTTAATGCCCCTGGGAATTCGTAATTGTATTGCCGATATTAAAAATAAAAGGTTTCTGTTGTATCATTATGTAAACATGATCCGTAAATAACAAAAGTAAGCGAATTCGTTTTAATTTTGGCTTATTCGAAAATATAGGGTGTTCCTAATTTAATATAACTGGAAATGTTAACATTATTAACGTCGCTATATTTACAGATATTTTAAATAAAAACTTTTCATAGTAGGTACTACTAATAGCCACAAAATGAATGTAGATTTGGTCCTGAAAACCATTTTCTTTGTTACTCGGATATATAAAAAAAGTGGAGAGCGACAGTCTAGTTTTAAATAAATTAGTTAACATTTTGAAAAGTTCAAAGTACGTGCAAGGTGCAAAAATTATAAAAAAATATCACAAATGTTTCTGAAAATGTTTAACTTTTATTGAACCCCCGAATTTCAACATCACTGGGTATTTTGGAAATTCGATGGGTCAATTTGATTGATTTGATTGTATTGCAAGAAATAAATGTCACTTTCTTTTATTCGCAAAATAAGTAATTTTCCAATGATTGTTTTTTTAGCCCAAAATAAACAAATCGCATATGTAGTTGAAATAATAAAAATATTTCTAAAACTGTTAGTTTCAGAAAGCAATGATAGTGTTTTTTAGTGGCAAATACAATGTAATAAATCACAAACCCCACAGGCATAGCAATTTGCACTTTTTTATAAAATGGAAGAGATCTTCTTTGTTTGAAATACAATTATATCAAAAGGCCTATGACGCTATTCCCCAGCATCGCCGCCACTGACTGATGTAATTATAAACAGATTCAATAAATTTTAGCTTGATTTAGTTGTCAGCCTCAATACGTTGATAAAACGGCATTCAACAATGCTGTTACACTATTCTTAAAAATTACGGCACGCCACTGGATAAACAATATTTTTTGTTATTCTTGAAATGTAAATCTTATTTTGAACGAAATAGACATCTTGACTTTTTAACATAGCTTTTAAAACCGTTTTGGTACAAATAGTAATTTGGAAAGACGTTTAGATAAATTTATAATTAGGGTGTTTTCGTCATTAAGGAGGTTTATTGGGTACGGAGATCCGTCTAAAGTCTAACGAAAGTTTCTGTAGATTCGTAGTAACTAAAGTAGAAAGCCTTTAGATTTAGCAACGTTGCACTTGGCTGGCGCGCTCGGCTCGGCTTTCGCTCACTCCCGTTCGATCATTCTGTTTGTTTGAACACTTAAGAATTTCAAATAATACGCTACATCGAGACCGCGGTGTTGCCGCTATCACGCATATGGAGGATAAGTTAGTCAACGACAGCAGTTTGAAGGAGAATTATTATAAATTATGTATCTTACAAGTACCTAATCGATTTCTATAAGCTGTCATACGGTTCCTTAGATATCGATTTCCTATTTATACAAGTTGTTGTGGAAACTGTTCGTCAATTGTTGCGCATTCTAAGTGCAAAGACCAAAATAATCTGCATTCTCATAAGATTCTGTACTAAATCGTGAAAAAATATTTTATTAATATCTCGTATCTTAGGTATCCAAACTACTCATAATTTTTTTTTGAGGATTTTCTTCATATTAATAAGCTTATTTTAATTTTTTTTATGAATATTTATTCGTCAATTCCAAATCAGATAAACCTCCTTAAGAAACACGGTCTTAAATTTTTAAGAAAAAAAATCTGCAGCTGCATTTTGTAATTTTTTTTTTACATCCATTGCTAATTTGTAGCAAAACGGTAAAAGCTATGCAATAAAGTCAAATGATTATTTTTGGTCAAATAAAATTTGCATTTTAAAAACGACAAAGTGTAACCAGCATACATACTTCATATGTCCGCCACTGATTTGAAATGAGACTTAATTTTTATAAGTTGATTGTTATTTCATTCATACATTGTGCAAAAAAATTACGTTTCTACATTTTCATTTGTTATAATTTTGCCACATTTTCGGACACACTGTATAAATATAGCAAAACAATGGTTTTCCCGATGAATTTACAGTAACAAATTCTAATATAATCAAAATTAAAAGAAACTATACTCTTTTATAAGAAAATAATCCAAACCACATTGTACAGATTCATGATTTTTATGCTAATATATTAAAAGTGATAATAAGTCGGGGGTCATTTTAAATATTTCCCTTTTCTACTCCTCCATCTTCATCATCTTCATCATCTAGTGGTTGGTCCTTTAAAAGTCCCTTTCTACTACACAATGCATCATTTTTATGTTTAAAACGTTATGGTAGTAAATATAGGCCAAATATTGTTGAATTAGGACAGATTAGAGAAATAATTTTATAGTTAAAAAAAATTTGCATAGTTTACAAAATTTTGTCTCTTTTTAACCATATCATCGAATTTCAACAGTCTAGTTTTGTATTTAATTAATTAATAATGCGGTAAAGGTACCTACGCATTTTTTTTATCACTTTACTGTTGTCAAGTAAATTACTAAACAAATAATGGACTAAAACAATGACTGACTTAGATTTTTGTTAAACGTAACAATATTGCTACAATATAGTCTAGTGTCTAGTGTATGGCCAGCTTAAGTATTTTATTTGAACAAAACCAGAGAAATCGTCTAGTGTATGGCCAGCTTAAGCGTTTTATTTGAACCAGACAAAAGCTTTCTGGCTTCAGCTTTTAATTATATGAAACTACTTAAAATAACTACAAATCTCAATAAAACCTGACTTAATATTGAAAACGGTTCTATAAAATTAATGTTTTGCCTTGTATAGGTAGATAGATATTCCTACAATTCTATCCGTAGCGAATTCGTCCCGGTGGAACCGCGCAACCAGTGCGGCGACCGCAAAAAAGGCGTATACCGACAAGGAGATATTACGTTAAATCTGAATGACACATACCTTTTTGTTAAAGAATTTTATTACAGTTATCCAGCTGTGCGGCGCAGCCAGCGCGGGGCCGGCGTCAATAAAAATCTTGCCGACATCCTGAAACAAAAGAATTCTTATTAGAATAATACTACTTGCCATGATCTTCCTACGCAATGGCGCTGAGTTATGGGGGCAAAGTCGAGATTTGAAATTTGAGAGGGGCTTTAGGGCCTTTGTAAAATTGCCTAATAAAGGTAAATAGTCGCATAAAGGTTGGTATAATATTTATGGTCGAAAAAAAACGAGGAAATCAAGGTTTTTTTATCGTCTAGAAATTTATGGATCGCCATATTTTAATTTTTATAATTTCCCGTTCATAGCAGTCGGTCGACTGCTTCATTCATTTCTTGGGAACATCGACGTAAGTTGTAGTCAGCATGTAGAGATGTTTTAAAATCTTATGAGCTTTGACCTTCATATGCGCAGAAACATAATTCCGACCGTCGCCTATAAATTATTCTACGTCCTAAAAACATTACACCTATTATTCACAGTCTCTCTCGAGCTCTAGCGTAAACAAGCCTTTGATCCGATTACAAATATCATAATAAAATGCCCTATTCTTTATTACAATAAAAATAATAACGAACGTTCGCCAGTTGACTTTATTGATGCCCGAACGCCTTAGTTCATTTCTAGTTGTAATGAGGCACGTATTCTAATTCTGAGTCAATGTTTTCACAACGTGCTTATTAGAAGAATTATGGGGATACGCCACGCCTTTCGCGCATTTCGCGGCTCATGAGATATTAAAAGATCTCTAAACGCTATATAAACAATTTTCACAGTCTGCATTATGTAAAAATTGAGAGAAAAAGTAAATTGAAAAGGTAAAAAAACGGGAATTAACCCAAATGTTGCTTAATACTAATTTCGTAGGTTATATGATAAACATTTTCATGGTTTAAAATTGTTATTTACTTCTTTAATACCAAAGATAAACAAACTGCAGAACTCCCTGAAGGATCAATGATTGGCGATGACATATGACTAATGTGTCACGACGTATTTTATATGAACGTATTCATATTTGCATTTGTAAACTGAATCCGGTTCTGGTATAGTTTTTCCGAAGTCAATTGAAGAACCTATAATTTCAAGGTATGTACCAGGCTCAACCGCTAAGCAGCAACTCGGCATTGAAATATTTGAAAAACTTGTTCCCATATTTATTTAGCCTTACCCATATATAGGTCTGGTCGAACTAAACGTGCAGGTGGTAGAAATGTATACAACCAGTTGAAGAATGCGAGCGTGGCCAACGGAAAACGAACACAGTTGTATTGGGCTTCTGGGCAATAAATCACAGCAGGCAACAAGTGGTTCATAAATTGCCCAGCAGTGCAGTGCAGCAATGCGGAATTTGGGGTGAATCAGGCAATTTTAATTTATTATAGGCACCTTCTATCAATCATTCATATTATAATTGCGAAAGGGAGAAAAAAGAGGGATATTTTGTTTACTAATATTATCACAACATGGTATTTTGGAGACCTTTTGAAACGGAACAAAGTGAAATTTAACATAAATAATACATAAATAATTAATATATGTTGTTGGCCAAATGAACATATAATAGAAATTTTCTACACATTATATACAAATTATTATATTTTTTTACATTTAGCAGAAAATTTTTTTAGGGACGCCTATGAAACTCATTAAATTTTATTACCAGATGTTTTTTTTTGCATATTCAACTGACTTCGGAAAGACTGTAACAGTCGCGTGTTCCCGAACTCTTAAAACATATTCTAATAAAAATAACGTAATCATAGTTCAGGTTTTAATCATTTGAAAATAAATTGAGGCATAATGTTTTTGAAAATTAAGGATGAAAATGTACAAGACATATTTAATGTGGAAGTTATTGTTTACACTGACAGAAGTATTTACGAGCGGCTTCAAATAAACTGATGTTCGGTGCATCAATACACTTACAGTTGGGGGAAAAGACCAAATATTGAGGTTTCGTTTTAAAGTTTTAAGTAATTTTAATTCAAAGAACGCTAAAATACAGTAAAGCACATTTGTGCTTCAGATAAACATTACGTTATCTATTACAATGTTAATTTTTGTTTGACATATACAGGGTGTTTTTGAAATAAGTGCGATCCTTGAAACGGGCACGAAAATGAGTAACTTTTATTAAGCAACCGATGGTCCGAATGCTTCTGTTTCCTAGAAAATAATTAAGACAATTAACCATAAATGTAAGCCGACCCTGTGCATCTTGTGCACGGGCGTTGTGAGTTGCAGTATTACTTAGCCGGCGTATAATACTACTAGTACCGTGTGGCGTGTACTACGAGAACAATAATTATTACACCCCTATCATGTAGAAAGGGTTCAGGCTCGGGCATTAAATAACAATGACTTTCAGCCCCGTGTGGAATTTTGCCATAGTTCCGACATCAAATACGTAATGTATATCAGTTGCTTAAAAAAAGTTGCTTATTTTCGTGCCCTCAATCAACATTTTCAAGGAAATACCCTGTATAGCTTCGAAGTTACTTCTCTTACCATCTTACATTTTCTTATGTGGCCTGATATTATTAAGACATTCGTACAAGGCAATAATTTTCTAAATTAACCATAATTAAACACGTTATACAGATCTCGATATCGATATAAATTACATTTTACGATGCATAATTGCATGTATACGAATTACATAATATATTTATATCTAATAAATAAACTAAATAAAGATTTATTATTTCAACTATTGACGTTCGACATATAACACTGTAATAGTTACTTTTTTATACTAGGTAAATTTGTTATAACATGATATGCTATTTTATATCGCTCTACAAAACGTCAAAGCTCAGTGGTATTACAACCAAATCGATATCAATTACATCCCTTGAACCTAAAATTATCCTTTAAATTATGACGCACATTACGGAACTGTTTTTCATATACAGGGTGATTCATTAGGACCGAGATATTTTGAAGAGAGATTTAGTCTATCATCTAAAATTTCATGGCAATTTTTTATAGGTATCTTAATCAAATATATGTCCTTGTCGCTCGCCAAATGTGTCCCCTTGATACATTTAGTTTTGATAATTTAGATCAATGGTTGGCTAATAAGTACGGAGATGCTCTGGTGTAAAAATGTAACAATGGCAACCTTTACTAAGTAAGAATATTGTGATAATACGTATAACTGTGTGTACTGTGAGTGTGCTACATAGAAAAATATAAAAGCATAAAATGTGTTGTATAAAGCTGGGGAGACAATACGTCCTGTTGAATTTGTCGAAGAAATTTTGTAACTCACTTGTCGGAAACATGATTTGGGGAATTTTAGGCGAAAATCACTTTTATTTGTACTATTATCGTTTCGAACAAATCCTATAACTGCGGATATTGCACTCTGCTGAAATTTTTGTGAATTGTTGGAAGATCCGCAGTTTACACGAAATGTTTAGTGGATCAGCGCGGTTTACAAGGCAAAGAATTCGTAATATTAGAAATTGGAATCTTTGGATCTAGAAAATTGACATGCTTTCCTACATTTCAAGCACATTGCTGCTCGATCAATTTTATTTGTTATTAGATATCTTACGGAGGATGGTTCATGCACGACGGAATACTTCCACATCTCAACCGTGAAGATCGTGGACTTTTGGGATACCGAAAGTAGTAGGCGTTGGATAGGCAACGGTGGTTTCATTTCTTTGTTTCAGAGGAGTTCAGATCTCATGTCGATTCACTTCTTTCTGTGGGAATATACGAAGAGTTTCGTATACTGACGAATAATGAACAAGACTTAGTGCAGGTCAGCGATAATGCCACAAACACAATTCGTGAGCAATAGGACAAGGTGTGATCGCGTGTTACAAATTATGCTGTACATTTGTTTGCTATTTTGATTCAGAGAAGGCGTAGTTCATATTTAAATTACTGAATCAGTTAATTTGTTTTAATCAGTTTTCTAAGATCTTCAGTAATAGCGATTTCCTTTGAGAAAACTGGTGCACACTGAGTGCACCATTGACGTTCCATTGGTCAAGTCGGTGCAAATTTTCAAATTCCATTGGAAAACTAGAGCAACAGTTCTTGCTCTGAGTGCATATTATTTCGCACGAGGTCTTGGAGCTGGTGCCGGTGTCAGTGCAAGAAAAAATGGCGGTAAATATGGACAAAGTTGTTGCTCCATTATTATCGTTTTTATCAAGTAGTAGTAGTGATGATGATAAAATGTATGTTATACCAGTTATACGCATATAAGTAACTAAAAATGTATGTTATACCAGTTATACGCAAACAACTGCCAAAAGTGGAAGGATTCATTGAAAATGTCATCTACAAACTTAAATAAGTGATCCGTTTCGTCTACAGGAATACACAATGTAACTTCGTCGTTGTTTATTTTAAACTGAATACAAATCAAAACATAAACATAACCTATAATGTCAGAAACCAACGCAAAAATTGTCATTCCATTGAGATTGCACCAGAGCATATTTCTCATACAACCAGTGGAGTGTCAGTGCTGCCCGAGTGCAGCCCCAGTTTTCCCCAATGGAAATCGCTATTATTCCAATATGGATTTGCTGCGCTCACAGAGTCTGTTTCCGTAACACTAATCTTTGTTGACCTCCCAAGTTCAGTGTTGCACTGCCCACACGCTACCCACAACAATTATTTCTCAATGGCGCCTCACAAGGATGTAGGCTTCATAGAACGATGTAGTTTTTCCTACAATTTTGCTCGTGTACGGTAAAAATAGATAAACATCCGCATCCCTGCGAGGAATTTTTTCCGTGAGGATTATACACTCTTCCCGAGTTACAGGTAACAGATAGATAACTTGCTACGAATTCACTGTTGTGTTCCATTCGCCCGTGTCAAGATATTCCAGCGGAACATAACGTCGTGATCCATTTAGAGGATAACAGTGAATGGAAAGAACTGCTTTATCTTCACGGTCGGCAAGAGAATTCGCTACCTGCCAAGTTTGTGGAAGTTTATACTGCAACTAGCACACGACTCGGTGCAAATATAGTTCAGTAGGTCGGCTTTGTTAAAAGGTTTAGATGCGCATTCGGGTTAGAAATAAGTGGACGATTTGCCCAAGGGCGTGCCCAGGGCATTGGGTTTTAGGGGCGTTGTTTAATGCGTTCTGTGGGGGGCAGAGCATGAAGAAGGCTAACTAAATAAAATTGAGGATGCCTCAAGCCAGTGACAGCATTTAGTTATTTCATTTATTTTTTATTTTAGCGCGTTAATACAAATAGTTTATACAGGGTGGCCAAATGAAAACGAAACAGATCCATTTTCAGGAACTGCGTCAAGATTGTAGAAAAACGCTCAAACCCGTTGATTTTAGATTAAAGGGGGACATTCTTTGCTGGTATTTTTGACTCCGCCACTTTCACCCCCCAAGCAAGGGTAAACATCACCCCAAAATATTTAAATGGCATTGCGAGTTGAGTAATATTTCTTTTGAAAGCTCTTACAATTCTCTTTACAACAGACTTTAAATTTTATAGTTCCGCCCAATACTTATTAAGAATTTTGATTTTAAAGTTGAAACTTATGTACAAACAATTAGTAACGGTAAAAATGTCAGTCATTCGAGTTAAGTACGCCAATGGTATAAATTTAGTATTTCTTGCGTTACATTGGTTTTTGGCGATTTGTTATCACTTTCGTAAAAAAAAACACAATTGTAAAAAACAGAAATGAATGCTATACACACACAATGAACGTAAAATTAGTGGATTCCAAATTATTTTCTAGTATTATTTGGAAGCGTTGGTTGGTAGTTTATTTAATTGTGTTTTTGAAAATTAAACACTATGGTTTATTCCATTGCGGAAAGGGTAGATATCATTTCGCTTTACTTTATGAACAATAAATGTGCGAATAGAACAGCTCAGCTATTTAATGAACAACATCAAGATCGACATGTCAGGAGGAAGTATGTTCTAGAGTTAGTAAAAAAATTTCAAGAGACAGGGAACGTAGCCAATAAAAAACGAGAAATTGAAAAACCTATAGTTAATGAAGCTAGTGAAGTTGCAGTTTTGGGACAAGTTCATCTTGATCCTACATTAAGTACGAGGCAGCTGGCATCTGTGTCTGGGATCAATCGAACTAGCATACAAACCATTTTGAAGAAGAATAAATTCCATCCATACAAAATACATTTAGTCCAGGAACTTCATGAGGATGATTATGACCGCCGTTTGCAATTTTGCGAAATAATGAGTGAGCGAGCAGGGAACGATCCACAGTTCCTTTTTAACATCTGTTTTTCTGATGAATGCAGTTTTTTCTTGAACGGGACGGTAAATCGTCACAATTGCCGCTATTGGTCCGATTCAAACCCAAGAGTTTTTCACGAGGTGCATACACAGCAACCGGAAAAATTAAATGTATGGGCTGGAATTTTCGGTGACCGGCTGGTGGGTCCTTTTTTTCTACCTGGTAATTTGACTGGCCAAATGTATTTGCAATTACTGGAAGACGCTATTGACCCTGCCTTGACTGATATTATTGAAAATGTTCCAGAGTATGATGAAGATCATTTGATTTTTCAACAGGACGGTGCTCCTCCGCATTATGCGTTAATTGTCCGTCAGTATTTGGACCAACGTTTTCTACGGAATTGGATTGGGAGAAGAGGCAGCATTGAGTGGCCTCCACGATCACCGGATTTATCGCCCCTTGATTTCTTTTTGTGGGGATACCTAAAAAGTAAAATCTATAAAACACAGCCAGCGTCGCTGGAAGATTTGCGTCAAAGAATCGTCGACGAATGCCGTCGAATCACTCCGGAAATGCTTCGGAATGTGCGCGAACGTTTCGAACAAAATCTTTATTCTTGTATGGAAGCGGGTGGTCATCAGTTTGAACATTTAATCAACTAATTAGTAAGTAAGTAACTAAACATAATTCAAATTTTAAAATGTAAATTTTTTCAAAGTATTGGGCTTAATTATAAAATTTAAAGTCTTTTGTAAAGAAAATTGTAAGAGCTTTCAAAATAAATATTACTCAACCTCCAATGCCATTTAAATATTTTGGGGTGATGCTTACCCTAGCTTGGGGGTGAAAGTGGCGAAGTCAAAAATACCAGCAAAGAATGTCCCCCTTTTATCTAAAATCGACAGGTCTGAGCGTTTTTCTATAATCTTGACGCAGTTCCTGAAAATGGCTCTGTTTCGTTTTCATTTGGCCACCCTGTATATAAATAGAGTACGTTTAAAAAAATGTTTCATTAAAACTAGTGCGGGTTTGAAATAAAATTAGAGCTCAAACAATTGGAAATTGTTGGGCTATTAATCACGAAACACACTCACATCTGGAACCATTGTCCGCTCCGGGCGAAAATCGATAGAACAGTGAAAACTGAAACATTATTTGTCTGTTTGTAGCGTTTACATTTCATCCCATCTATTATTATCACTTATTTTCTAGTAGAACACCAGTGAATTATTGAGAACCAAAACGCGATTCCACATCCCGCGGCTGCATCAATCCGGCTGCGGGTAATTTTAAAATTATTTTCAACCGGCAACTGGGACTTGGTATTTTATCAAATTATGCAAACATTTCCATTTTATCCGGCGCCCCCAGGTTAAAAGAGAATCCAGACCGACTGGAAACGTCAAATACTCGTATTTCAATAAAATCCACAGAAGGCCATAAAATATTACCCGCTCTCTATTTATTTACAAGGAACAGCAGTTACAGCACTTCGGGCGGTGCATTTACGACCGTAACCTTGATTTAGGTCAGCTGTAAAAATTGATTTGTTGCAGGACGAGGCGTGAATGCCAGAAAATTAAATGTCGAAGGATAATTACACATAATTCGACGTTAATTGAGTTCGTGCGCCTTTGAGACAATAAATATTTCATCGAGTGGCACAATGTTTGCGGATAAGCGATGTAGGTTGGAGAAAGCTGAGGAAACGTATCTAGACCTTTAACCGCGAAGGTGACATCTATAACAAACTGAACTCTGAAAGACACCACAACAGAGATGATACCCGGAAATTGGTACATATTTCAAAATTAATGTTTACAAAACTATTTAATATTTTCTATGTTAATATAGGTCTTGTTATAATATACTTTTCTGCAAGCGTCAGCCGGAATAGTCTTTCCGATCTCAATTGAAGAAACAAGAGGTTGGCAGTATGTACCAGGTTTGGTCGCTAACGCAGCAACTCGGCATTAAAATATTTGAAAAACTTGTTCCCATATTTATTTAGCCGTACCCATATATAGGTCTGGTCGCCCAGTTGAAGAATGAGCGCGCGGGCAAACGGGACACAAACACAGCCGCACTGGGCTACCTGGCCATAAAATCAATTGTCAACAAATGGTCTGGCAGTGCAGTGCAGCAATGCGGAATTTTCAGGTAATTTTAATTTATTATAAGCACCTTCTATTAATCATTCATATTATAATTGCGAAAGGGAGAAATAAGAGGGATATTTGGTTTACTAATATTACTACAACATGGCATTTTGGAGACCTTTTGAAACGGAACAAAAC